>NC_072736.1:151761810-152361810 GCF_026930045.1 Uloborus diversus | reverse complement strand
CAATTTATTAAAACTAATCTACCCCCCCCCCAAAAAAAAAAAAAAAAGACATGCAAAATGTGAAACCATTTTAATTTCATTTGTTAAAGTTTTCAGATAATGGAATGTTCAATTCTAATGCAATAGATGATTGTCGTTTTCGAAATTGCGAAGGTATATAGATTCAAAATGTTAGAGTGTCCAATTTCAACTTTAAAGCATTGGATGCTAGCTTTCGAAAACGCATTTTACTACGAAATAACCAATTGTTAGCAATTACAAGAGAATAGTTCATTAACTAGGATGGCTTCAATAATTTCCCTCCGAAAATTCGTTCTGTTTGTTGAGGCCTTATTTAAACGGAATTCGTACCAATGCAATTATCGCAGGCCTCTGCGATGAGACAATTAGTAGGCATTCTAAACGTTGCAGAAGTAAGTAAAAATATATTAAAAACTTATTTTTAAGGAATCATGATATGGGTAGGGAAAGGATATGTCTTATAATTCAAACGAATTTAACTAGTTTGGGTTACCTAATCAATATTCTAAAAGAGGAATAGTTATAATTTTTAAAAACGAGAATGAAAAAAATTAATAATTATAACAATAATAAAACAAGTATTTTCGCAAACTAATAAAATTTGCTAAATTTATTCATAATTTATTAATATATATATTTTGCAAGTCCCAAAAAAATTTTCCCTAGTTTTTCCATTATTTTGATAACTACCTGTATGTTTATATATTTACGTATTAAAGCTCATGTTTTTCTAACTTCGATTTAAATTAATAAAATTTATTCTTTTGTTTTAGGTTTATCTTTATGAAATATGGCGATTCTTTCTTCAAATTTTAACTATTCCTATCGTTTAAAACTCTTCTAATTAAAAATACAAACTTGTTTGGTAGGATTTTTGAATTTGTTGGTAAAAGTCACGTTTTGTATTTGTCAAATAAATTGCGTTTATAATTCAAATAATAAAATTATCTGATCTAGTTTTTCTTAGATAATTCTAAGAGGAATATTGAATAAAATTTTATGGAGGATATTATTATTTTTTAATGATTATTATTTATCTTTTTTTTTTGTTAAGATACATCAGTTAGCAAAAAAATAATGAACGTTACTTTGAAGTGTATTTTATGTTTATAATTTTTACAATATTTAGTAAAAACACACTGCCTATTCAGTGCCTTTAAAGAAATTAAAAAAAAAAAAACACTGACTGATATATGGATGTTTCAGTTGCCAAATCGATTAACTCCACTTTAAAAAAAAATCCTCATTTCTGTTTTAATAGTGCTTAATCAATACTTAGACTGTGAATTTATATTGAACTTTTGATTCAGTACGTTTCTGATCCTGAGATGGCGGAAAATGTAACACGAGGTCCTATTTACTCCCATGTAAAACACCCTCTTTTTCTTCATTTTTTTCGACTTTTTGTTTTATGGAGTTAATCGATTTGGTAAGTGAAGCATCCATATAACAAACATGATTAATTTAAAATATGTAGCGGATTTTATACCTTTATTTTTTCTATGTAAGTAAAAATTGTTTAATAGTCTCAATAAGTATCTTTCATTCAAAATTTT
The DNA here is from genome assembly GCF_026930045.1 of Uloborus diversus. Lineage (NCBI taxonomy): Eukaryota > Metazoa > Arthropoda > Arachnida > Araneae > Uloboridae > Uloborus > Uloborus diversus. Next base: position 152,360,233 of record NC_072736.1, on the reverse strand, counting down.
TTTTTCTCTCCCTCTCTCACTTAAAGAAGTTCAGAATTCTTTCGAAATTCAGAATATTTCCCAGCATTTTACATTTACGCTTTCTCTGAAATCAACAGCAAGCCGAAATGGCTCGTAACTTGCTCTTAACCATACATTGCAACACTATGCGCATATTTGAAGTTGCTACATCTCTCAAACTAAAATTGTGACTGTACGTAAATACCGTATAATTTTTTTTGAAATTTAGATATTTTTTTATATATAAATGATGAATGACTATTTCATCAGTGCAACGCTTTGAAGCCTTTAATGCCTATTTATTTGAGCTGTTATTTGAAAATTGTGTAGTAAATATTTACTAATTTGGATTCAACATCAGAGCTAGCAGCTATGTAAATCAAATACGCTTCATTCAATTCATTTAAAACATTTTTAATGTCCATGCGTTTTGATTTATTTGCATTAGTAAACATTTCCTTTCGAAGTTGACGCAGAAAAATTCTTCAAAATGAGTTTCAGTTTACCATGTGTGAAGCGTAAGATGCCTAGCCGAGAATTTTTCAAAGAATATTCCTCATTCACGATATAGGATGAAGGATAAATAAAAGGGGATAGGGACGAAATGAAAAGGATGTAACGGAAGTAGTAGACCCGCCACTATAGTAGGCAGAAGGAGGAAAACAACTCAACATTCCTGAAGGGGCGTGGTCGTCCGCCTTCTTGGAATTTTCTCGTAGTCTTTCACGGGGGTATTTTAGGATGACGTCAATGATTTCTTGTAGTTTTTTACGAGGGTATTTTTAGAATGACGTCACTGATTTCTTGTAGTCTTTCACGAGGGTATTTTTAGAATGACGTCACTGATTTCTTGTGGTCTTTTACGAGGGTAAGATGACGTCATCTATGACGTCACGCTTTTGAATCATCCGCCATCTTGTATTACGTCATTTAACATGTTTATTCATGTCTTAATTTTAATGACTTAATTAATGTAAATGCTAATTTTTAATTATGTAATTAATTCGCCCAATTTATTTTATTAAAATTATTCTGAAATATTTAAGAGGGTATTATTCTAAAATGCGCTCCCTGGGTTTTGATCCGGGGACCTTTCGCTCCGAACGAGGATGCGCTAACCACTAGACCGGTGAAGGCAGTTACTTGGGAAGGATAATAAAACTTTAAATGGATAACATTCAGTAGTGGCGCCATCTATCGGAGACTAGGGCTATGACAGAAAGCTTAACTGAAAGTGTGAACTTAATTGAGTAGATATGCTGGTGGCGCCATCTAGTGATAATGAATGATAAAACTGCTTAATTGCGAATCTATTTTTCAAGAGAGGGTTTGTTTTCGAAGGGAAAAAAAAAAGGAATGTGGAAATATTATGGAAAATAATTTAAATGGTTGAAAGATGGTGGCGCCATCTATCGGGAACCAAGGCCATCTCTGAACGGATAGTTAGAATTTTATTCAGTGCTGATGGCGCCATCTAGTGATGTTTAAAATGTTTAATTGTGAATTCTGTTTAAAAAAAATAATAATTTTTTGGAATGAATAATGCTTAACTGTGAATTAAAATATTATTGACTGGATTTGAACTCGTGACATAAAGATTCTTCAGTCGGCGGTATGGTCAACGCATTAGGCCGCTCGGCTGAAGAATCTTACAAAGAAGTAGCAGTTTAAGTTTCACATACTCACGCAAGGGATAATTTTACAATTAAATGATGAAAGACAAGAGTAGATGAATCAGACAAAAGAACCTTACTCTCTTTCAACCATATTTTTTATTTTCCCACCTATTCCTCCCATGCTACGTCTTCAAATGCCACGATTAATTAATTTTAAAGCTTACAATCAATTTACCCTTTAGTATTAATTAAGACTAAACATTAAAGAATTTTCAATATATATTTGAAACTATCACTATTATTTTACGCAGTAACGAAGTTTATTTTTACTCCAGTTAGGATTTGTCAAATTATATAGTTTTCACAAGTTAGATTTAATCCGCCGATTTTGTCAATTCAAAGTAACTAATTCTGTTTAGTATTTTTCATCGATATTTTACTTATTCATTTTTTTTAATCAATATTTTACTTATTCATTTTATCACGCCCTTTTTTATTTTCGCGCATTTATTAAACTTATTAGCTAATTCACATTAATGTATATGAAATAGATTTTTTTTTTCTTTGCGCAAGAGACTTTACCATCTACAAACACCAGTAACCGAATTTCATCGAATTAAAAAAAAAAATCATATTACAATTATTCTTCAAAGTAACACCGTTTTACAATTAACTTAGAATTTATTAAACCATATGCATTCTCACTCTAGTTAGAATTTATTTAAATATACATCATTCAAGAGTTAGATTTAATAAAAGTAATTCACCGATTTAATAATTAACTTAGTCAATTCATCGCATTTAATTCAGATTACTTTTTTTTTTCAAATTCAGTGTAATAACTCACTTAACTGAATATTTTTTTTTCTCATACGTTTCACCATTTTCGTACATTTATTAAACTTGTAAAATACTTTACACACACTACAAAATTAGAAAATCTTATTTTATTTCAATACGAGAAACATTGCTCCGAATTCTACTTTACAATCTACTAACACAATTTACCGAATTTCACTTAGAAAATCTCATTATTATATTTTATAACTTGTATTTTTACTTCATTTATTTTAATTGTTTTTCTCACACTATCAAAGATTTTTCAATAATGTTAGGATTTATTAAAACAGTCAAAGTTACTTTCATCATTTTCAATGTATCGTTTTATTTAACTTAACCATTTTTCTCATACGTTTTAATTTTTTCATACAATTCTTAGACTTGTAAAATAAATTACGCTTTAATATATTCAAAAATACATCAGCATAGTGCTTTTTGGAGACAGGAGACTTTACCATTTTACTTTTCCATCTACCAAGTCAAAACACAATTTGCCGAATTTCCCTTAAAAAATCTTATTATTAATGTTTTCGAACTTGTATTTTTCACAGTAACAAAGTTTTTCACTATAAGTTTGAATTTATTAAAATAGTAACCATTCAAGAGTTAGGTTTAATTCATTTTAATTAACTCATATCATTTTTTTTTTACATTCACAATTATTTTATTTAACCTAATCATTTTCTTACCCATTTTATTATTTTCACGCATTTATTAAACTTGTAAACTAATTCACATTAGTACATTCGACATAGTTAATTTTCTTAACGCAAGGGCTTTGCAATCTACAAACACAATTTTCCGAATTTTACTTAGAAAATCTTATTACTAACTTGTATTTTTCACAGTAGCAAAGTTTTCCCCCTCTAATTATTTATTGAAATAGCAACTGTTCAAGAGTTAGGTTTAATTCGATTTAATTTTTATTAATTAATGCATATTATTTCCTTCATATTCAAAATTATTTTATTTAGCTTAATCATTTGAATCATTTTCTTGCCCATTTTATTATTTTCACGCATTTATTAAACTTGTAAACTAATTCACATTAAACATATTCGCCATAGTTAATTTTCTTAACGCAAGGGCTTTGCAATCTACAAACACAATTTTCCGAATTTTACTTAGAAAATCTTATTACTAACTTGTATTTTTCACAGTAGCAAAGTTTTCCCCCTCTAATTATTTATTGAAATAGCAACTGTTCAAGAGTTAGGTTTAATTCGATTTAATTTTTATTAATTAATGCATATTATTTCCTTCATATTCACAATTATTTTATTTAGCTTAATCATTTGAATCATTTTCTTGCCCATTTTATTATTTTCACGCATTTATTAAACTTGTAAACTAATTCACATTAAACATATTCGCCATAGTTATTATTCTTAGCACAGGAGACTTTACAATCTACAAACACAATTTACAGAATTTCACTTAGGAAATCTCATTACTAATGTTTTCAAACTTGTATTTTTACTTTATTTATTTATTTATTTATTTATTTATTTATTTATTTTTTTTTTTCACATCACCAAAGTTTTTTCAATAATGTTAGATTAGGGAAATTGCAGCTTTTCAAGAATTTGATTCAATTCTTTTCAGCCAAATTTACTTTCTCCGTTTTCAATATAATTCTTTCATCATTTTGAATGTATCACTTTATTTACACAATTTGACGATTTTAACTTAAAAAATCTTATTATTAATATTTTTGAACTTGTATTTTTCACAGTAGCTAAGTTTTTTCACTCTAGTTAGGATTTTAACAACTATTCAAAAGTTAGGTTTAGTTCGATTTAATTAACTCATATTATTACTTTTTTCATATTCACAATTATTTTATTTAACTTAATCATATTCTCACCCATATTATTATTTTTCATACAATTACTGAAATCATAAAATTCATTACGCTTTAATATATTCAAAAATACTTCATCATAGTTCTTTTTTAACACACATATCATTTTCCAGAACACAATTTATCGAATTTCACTTAGAAAATCGTATTATTAATACTTTCAATCTTGTATTTTTTACTTTATTCATTTATTGTTTATTCTTTCACACTAGCAAAGTTTTTTCAATCAAGTTTGGCTAGGGAAATTGCAACTTTTCAAGAGTTGAGTCGTACTCAATTCGATTTAATTCATTGAATTGACACAGATATTTTTTTTTCTTATTCGCAATTATTATTTTTTACTTATTCGTTTTACTACTTTCACGCATTTATTGAACTTACAATGTAATTTACACACTGCTTTATTCAAAATACTTCATTATTATTATTATTACCAATATTATTTTACCATCTACGGACACCATTAACAGAGTTTTACTACAATATTCAAAAATCTAAGTAAACCTAATGTTTTTTCTGAACTCACATTTTTACTTTGTGTATTTTCCACACTACCATGATTATTCTTTTCAATTATTGGAATCAATTTAACTCATTTAACTAACGCAGATTTTCAAAGCAACTACAGAGATAATTTACGACTTTCAAATCAGAATGAATACTCAGAAACGATATTTTTACGAAACTTAAGTAAGTAATTTCAAATGCTTCCAAAGCGTTTTTAGAATATACTTAAACATAGAAAGCCCTGGCGAAAAGATATTAAACTTTGTTCAACACAAATTTTAACTTATTAAAATTATTATTTCCATAATCACTTTTAAGAATTTTTCGATTGAACATTGAAAATATTTGACACAAGTTTAACTTAAAGCACTTAAGCATAAAAATTCAAAAAATTAGGAACATAAACTTAAATCTTCAAGACTTGAATATTTACGACTAAGCGAAACTCAAACACAAAAATTTAGAAACAGAAACATACAATCTTTATAACTTGAACATTGGGAAAGAAGGAAAAAAAAACTTTAAACATAATCCTAAAAAAAATCCTTCAAATACAATTAACTAATTAAAAGTAAAAATCTTTGAAACTTACCCCAAGTTTGCTGAAATGATGTTTTTTTTATAAAAGTACTGAAAGAAGTTACAAACTGTGAGTCGTTATCAAATACACTACATCAAAATATTGTAACCTCAATTCAGCCCTTATTTCAATCAAACCAACAGTCATAACTGAAATAATTTTTCCCGCATGCGACACCGATTCACGCCAGAGTTGTATTAAAATATTTTAATTATATTTTTCTTTTCAAATTTTTAATGCAGAATGAAATCTCATACAACCGACAGACACGGAAAACCAAACTGATCTGATTTTTACGAAACCTCGCATACAAACTTCCCCTAGTCATGTGGTTTCATAGTTAGTCAAGTCATCGACGAGGAATGAATCAGTCTGATTTTCCTATCACGCGTGAGAAAGCAAGCCCTTTACGATATTCACAGCTCCATTACGTTATGCGAAATGTACATGCTAAACCACAATTATTCAAATAATTTTTTCCCGAACTTAACTGTTTTCAAAAGTATATTTATCCCATTCGTTTGACATAACTCATACATAGTCAGAGACTTGATTTTTTTTTCACTTCATAGTCATTTTGCAGGTGTATTTTTACATTTTCATTGCTTATGCATTGCAATTATTTGTTTTTCGATACATAATTGTTTTCGCATTTCCAACTATTTCAACGATATCCGATCGAATAATAGGACTTTGATTATATTTAACAATGTTTATTTTCAATACTTTGAAATTTTCAAAAGTATTTTCATCACGCTTCAACGAACGAAATATTCAAGTTATGAATTTTTCTTTTCACTTATCAGTTGTTCTATTATAATTTTTTCTAAATATATTTGTACTGGCTAACAATCAAAATATCTTTACCCGAACTTAACAGTTTTCAATAGTTGGTTTATCCCATTCGTTTCTCTCACACAGACTTGATTTTTCCAATTCATAATCATTCAACGAGAGTATTTTTAATATTTTCAACGCTTTTATGCGTTACATTTAATTATTTTTCCAAAAACACAACGATTTTTGCATTTCCAATTATTTCAACGGTTTTCCATCGAATGATAGGACTTTGATCATATTTAACAGTGTTTATTTTCAATACTTTGAAATTTTATTATGTGATCATGGTTTTGAATGTTAAAAGTTAATGTCAACTAAGTAAACAAGATTTATATTGTTTTCAATGTGTTTATATTGTGATATGCATACTTGATCCATGGGATTACGTATCCCTCTAAACGAGGGAATCAATTAAACAAATTAAATAATTCTGAATATTTCTCTGTTTTTTATTAAAGTTCTAATAATGCATATCGTTTTCAGCATAAGTACGACAAGTTTCTTATGGAATTTGAAAAATAAACAAACAATATTAGACCCTTTTTATCAATATCCTCATTACCTCATTTGTATTATTTAAGGATTGATGGAATTACAAACTTTTCAGCTCAATTAAATGTTATGACCTACCCGCTAAGAAATCAAAAAATATTTTAAGACCCTATATTCTAATACTTACAACTTCACCTCACACAAATTCGTGTAGCTGAATAACAAGTAGGTAAAATAAAATATCATCTATAGGGGAGTCTGGGGATACATGATCCCACAGCTAAACATGTACTAAAATCATTAAGAAGAGGTTTGAAACCTGACAATAATGTTAAAGTTATACTTGTACACAAAACTGGCAACACTATTGTTTTTTTTTTTCAGCCATTTTGTTTAACTCAAGAAAATGATTGTCTGAATGTGTCAAAGGAAACTTTTTTTTTTTTTTTTGGAAAGCTTTCCGAAGTTTACATTATTCGTTATACACAACTTAAAAAATATATCGAAGTGTAATGTTAAAGCATAGACAGTCTATAAAAATTGAGGCATATTTTTAGTAAATTGCCTCTGATTGTTAATAATAGAACAAGTATCTTTGTAAAAATCGCATATTAGGGATACTTGATTCCCTCGTTTAGAGGGATACGTAATCCCATGGATCAAGTATGCATATCACAATATAAACACATTGAAAACAATATAAATCTTGTTTACTTAGTTGACATTAACTTTTAACATTCAAAACCATGATCACATAATAAAATTTCAAAGTATTGAAAATAAACACTGTTAAATATGATCAAAGTCCTATCATTCGATGGAAAACCGTTGAAATAATTGGAAATGCAAAAATCGTTGTGTTTTTGGAAAAATAATTAAATGTAACGCATAAAAGCGTTGAAAATATTAAAAATACTCTCGTTGAATGATTATGAATTGGAAAAATCAAGTCTGTGTGAGAGAAACGAATGGGATAAACCAACTATTGAAAACTGTTAAGTTCGGGTAAAAATATTTTGATTGTTAGCCAGTACAAATATATTTAGAAAAAATTATAATAGAACAACTGATAAGTGAAAAGAAAAATTCATAACTTGAATATTTCGTTCGTTGAAGCGTGATGAAAATACTTTTGAAAATTTCAAAGTATTGAAAATAAACATTGTTAAATATAATCAAAGTCCTATTATTCGATCGGATATCGTTGAAATAGTTGGAAATGCGAAAACAATTATGTATCGAAAAACAAATAATTGCAATGCATAAGCAATGAAAATGTAAAAATACACCTGCAAAATGACTATGAAGTGAAAAAAAAATCAAGTCTCTGACTATGTATGAGTTATGTCAAACGAATGGGATAAATATACTTTTGAAAACAGTTAAGTTCGGGAAAAAATTATTTGAATAATTGTGGTTTAGCATGTACATTTCGCATAACGTAATGGAGCTGTGAATATCGTAAAGGGCTTGCTTTCTCACGCGTGATAGGAAAATCAGACTGATTCATTCCTCGTCGATGACTTGACTAACTATGAAACCACATGACTAGGGGAAGTTTGTATGCGAGGTTTCGTAAAAATCAGATCAGTTTGGTTTTCCGTGTCTGTCGGTTGTATGAGATTTCATTCTGCATTAAAAATTTGAAAAGAAAAATATAATTAAAATATTTTAATACAACTCTGGCGTGAATCGGTGTCGCATGCGGGAAAAATTATTTCAGTTATGACTGTTGGTTTGATTGAAATAAGGGCTGAATTGAGGTTACAATATTTTGATGTAGTGTATTTGATAACGACTCACAGTTTGTAACTTCTTTCAGTACTTTTATAAAAAAAACATCATTTCAGCAAACTTGGGGTAAGTTTCAAAGATTTTTACTTTTAATTAGTTAATTGTATTTGAAGGATTTTTTTTAGGATTATGTTTAAAGTTTTTTTTTCCTTCTTTCCCAATGTTCAAGTTATAAAGATTGTATGTTTCTGTTTCTAAATTTTTGTGTTTGAGTTTCGCTTAGTCGTAAATATTCAAGTCTTGAAGATTTAAGTTTATGTTCCTAATTTTTTGAATTTTTATGCTTAAGTGCTTTAAGTTAAACTTGTGTCAAATATTTTCAATGTTCAATCGAAAAATTCTTAAAAGTGATTATGGAAATAATAATTTTAATAAGTTAAAATTTGTGTTGAACAAAGTTTAATATCTTTTCGCCAGGGCTTTCTATGTTTAAGTATATTCTAAAAACGCTTTGGAAGCATTTGAAATTACTTACTTAAGTTTCGTAAAAATATCGTTTCTGAGTATTCATTCTGATTTGAAAGTCGTAAATTATCTCTGTAGTTGCTTTGAAAATCTGCGTTAGTTAAATGAGTTAAATTGATTCCAATAATTGAAAAGAATAATCATGGTAGTGTGGAAAATACACAAAGTAAAAATGTGAGTTCAGAAAAAACATTAGGTTTACTTAGATTTTTGAATATTGTAGTAAAACTCTGTTAATGGTGTCCGTAGATGGTAAAATAATATTGGTAATAATAATAATAATGAAGTATTTTGAATAAAGCAGTGTGTAAATTACATTGTAAGTTCAATAAATGCGTGAAAGTAGTAAAACGAATAAGTAAAAAATAATAATTGCGAATAAGAAAAAAAAATATCTGTGTCAATTCAATGAATTAAATCGAATTGAGTACGACTCAACTCTTGAAAAGTTGCAATTTCCCTAGCCAAACTTGATTGAAAAAACTTTGCTAGTGTGAAAGAATAAACAATAAATGAATAAAGTAAAAAATACAAGATTGAAAGTATTAATAATACGATTTTCTAAGTGAAATTCGATAAATTGTGTTCTGGAAAATGATATGTGTGTTAAAAAAGAACTATGATGAAGTATTTTTGAATATATTAAAGCGTAATGAATTTTATGATTTCAGTAATTGTATGAAAAATAATAATATGGGTGAGAATATGATTAAGTTAAATAAAATAATTGTGAATATGAAAAAAGTAATAATATGAGTTAATTAAATCGAACTAAACCTAACTTTTGAATAGTTGTTAAAATCCTAACTAGAGTGAAAAAACTTAGCTACTGTGAAAAATACAAGTTCAAAAATATTAATAATAAGATTTTTTAAGTTAAAATCGTCAAATTGTGTAAATAAAGTGATACATTCAAAATGATGAAAGAATTATATTGAAAACGGAGAAAGTAAATTTGGCTGAAAAGAATTGAATCAAATTCTTGAAAAGCTGCAATTTCCCTAATCTAACATTATTGAAAAAACTTTGGTGATGTGAAAAAAAAAAATAAATAAATAAATAAATAAATAAATAAATAAATAAAGTAAAAATACAAGTTTGAAAACATTAGTAATGAGATTTCCTAAGTGAAATTCTGTAAATTGTGTTTGTAGATTGTAAAGTCTCCTGTGCTAAGAATAATAACTATGGCGAATATGTTTAATGTGAATTAGTTTACAAGTTTAATAAATGCGTGAAAATAATAAAATGGGCAAGAAAATGATTCAAATGATTAAGCTAAATAAAATAATTGTGAATATGAAGGAAATAATATGCATTAATTAATAAAAATTAAATCGAATTAAACCTAACTCTTGAACAGTTGCTATTTCAATAAATAATTAGAGGGGGAAAACTTTGCTACTGTGAAAAATACAAGTTAGTAATAAGATTTTCTAAGTAAAATTCGGAAAATTGTGTTTGTAGATTGCAAAGCCCTTGCGTTAAGAAAATTAACTATGGCGAATATGTTTAATGTGAATTAGTTTACAAGTTTAATAAATGCGTGAAAATAATAAAATGGGCAAGAAAATGATTCAAATGATTAAGCTAAATAAAATAATTTTGAATATGAAGGAAATAATATGCATTAATTAATAAAAATTAAATCGAATTAAACCTAACTCTTGAACAGTTGCTATTTCAATAAATAATTAGAGGGGGAAAACTTTGCTACTGTGAAAAATACAAGTTAGTAATAAGATTTTCTAAGTAAAATTCGGAAAATTGTGTTTGTAGATTGCAAAGCCCTTGCGTTAAGAAAATTAACTATGTCGAATGTACTAATGTGAATTAGTTTACAAGTTTAATAAATGCGTGAAAATAATAAAATGGGTAAGAAAATGATTAGGTTAAATAAAATAATTGTGAATGTAAAAAAAAAATGATATGAGTTAATTAAAATGAATTAAACCTAACTCTTGAATGGTTACTATTTTAATAAATTCAAACTTATAGTGAAAAACTTTGTTACTGTGAAAAATACAAGTTCGAAAACATTAATAATAAGATTTTTTAAGGGAAATTCGGCAAATTGTGTTTTGACTTGGTAGATGGAAAAGTAAAATGGTAAAGTCTCCTGTCTCCAAAAAGCACTATGCTGATGTATTTTTGAATATATTAAAGCGTAATTTATTTTACAAGTCTAAGAATTGTATGAAAAAATTAAAACGTATGAGAAAAATGGTTAAGTTAAATAAAACGATACATTGAAAATGATGAAAGTAACTTTGACTGTTTTAATAAATCCTAACATTATTGAAAAATCTTTGATAGTGTGAGAAAAACAATTAAAATAAATGAAGTAAAAATACAAGTTATAAAATATAATAATGAGATTTTCTAAGTGAAATTCGGTAAATTGTGTTAGTAGATTGTAAAGTAGAATTCGGAGCAATGTTTCTCGTATTGAAATAAAATAAGATTTTCTAATTTTGTAGTGTGTGTAAAGTATTTTACAAGTTTAATAAATGTACGAAAATGGTGAAACGTATGAGAAAAAAAAATATTCAGTTAAGTGAGTTATTACACTGAATTTGAAAAAAAAAAGTAATCTGAATTAAATGCGATGAATTGACTAAGTTAATTATTAAATCGGTGAATTACTTTTATTAAATCTAACTCTTGAATGATGTATATTTAAATAAATTCTAACTAGAGTGAGAATGCATATGGTTTAATAAATTCTAAGTTAATTGTAAAACGGTGTTACTTTGAAGAATAATTGTAATATGATTTTTTTTTTTAATTCGATGAAATTCGGTTACTGGTGTTTGTAGATGGTAAAGTCTCTTGCGCAAAGAAAAAAAAAATCTATTTCATATACATTAATGTGAATTAGCTAATAAGTTTAATAAATGCGCGAAAATAAAAAAGGGCGTGATAAAATGAATAAGTAAAATATTGATTAAAAAAAATGAATAAGTAAAATATCGATGAAAAATACTAAACAGAATTAGTTACTTTGAATTGACAAAATCGGCGGATTAAATCTAACTTGTGAAAACTATATAATTTGACAAATCCTAACTGGAGTAAAAATAAACTTCGTTACTGCGTAAAATAATAGTGATAGTTTCAAATATATATTGAAAATTCTTTAATGTTTAGTCTTAATTAATACTAAAGGGTAAATTGATTGTAAGCTTTAAAATTAATTAATCGTGGCATTTGAAGACGTAGCATGGGAGGAATAGGTGGGAAAATAAAAAATATGGTTGAAAGAGAGTAAGGTTCTTTTGTCTGATTCATCTACTCTTGTCTTTCATCATTTAATTGTAAAATTATCCCTTGCGTGAGTATGTGAAACTTAAACTGCTACTTCTTTGTAAGATTCTTCAGCCGAGCGGCCTAATGCGTTGACCATACCGCCGACTGAAGAATCTTTATGTCACGAGTTCAAATCCAGTCAATAATATTTTAATTCACAGTTAAGCATTATTCATTCCAAAAAATTATTATTTTTTTTAAACAGAATTCACAATTAAACATTTTAAACATCACTAGATGGCGCCATCAGCACTGAATAAAATTCTAACTATCCGTTCAGAGATGGCCTTGGTTCCCGATAGATGGCGCCACCATCTTTCAACCATTTAAATTATTTTCCATAATATTTCCACATTCCTTTTTTTTTTCCCTTCGAAAACAAACCCTCTCTTGAAAAATAGATTCGCAATTAAGCAGTTTTATCATTCATTATCACTAGATGGCGCCACCAGCATATCTACTCAATTAAGTTCACACTTTCAGTTAAGCTTTCTGTCATAGCCCTAGTCTCCGATAGATGGCGCCACTACTGAATGTTATCCATTTAAAGTTTTATTATCCTTCCCAAGTAACTGCCTTCACCGGTCTAGTGGTTAGCGCATCCTCGTTCGGAGCGAAAGGTCCCCGGATCAAAACCCAGGGAGCGCATTTTAGAATAATACCCTCTTAAATATTTCAGAATAATTTTAATAAAATAAATTGGGCGAATTAATTACATAATTAAAAATTAGCATTTACATTAATTAAGTCATTAAAATTAAGACATGAATAAACATGTTAAATGACGTAATACAAGATGGCGGATGATTCAAAAGCGTGACGTCATAGATGACGTCATCTTACCCTCGTAAAAGACCACAAGAAATCAGTGACGTCATTCTAAAAATACCCTCGTGAAAGACTACAAGAAATCAGTGACGTCATTCTAAAAATACCCTCGTAAAAAACTACAAGAAATCAGTGACGTCATCCTAAAATACCCCCGTGAAAGACTACGAGAAAATTCCAAGATGGCGGACGACCACGCCCCTTCAGGAATGTTGAGTTGTTTTCCTCCTTCTGCCTACTATAGTGGCGGGTCTACTACTAACGGATGAGGGATCGGAAAGTATTAAAAGAAGAGGGTATGAATGCCAACAAAGGGAACGATCGAACAAAAACAGGATGCTGTCAACGATGCTGACTTCTGTAAAGGAATATGCTGTTGAATATCCCTTTTGCATTGAAAGACCTGAGCCTCGGATAATGATGTGGGGGGATGAGTCTAGATATACGATGCAGTACCTTAAATCCTTTTTTCGAATGTCATCTGTCGGACGAAAGAACTGTCTGACTTCGTTAGTTGACTTGAAAGTTCTGAAAATTGTTGGCAATTTCCTGGAACTTAAAACTTGTCTGACTGCTTGAGGATTTAACACTCCTGGCTTTCTAAAAGTTCTTTGAAGTTGAAGGATGGTATTTCAGGAAATGTATTCTCCATCTTTTACTTCGATTTCTAACCAATTCGTTCCCATAGATAGATCGCGCCTGAATTAAATATTTGTAAGAGTGACAGAAATGTATTTTTCATTTGCTTTAATGAATACTTAAATCAACACAAAAATATTAATGGCACTGCTCTAAATGCATTTCAAGCAGTTATTTTTCTCATTTCGTGTTGACTAAGTTACCTTAAAACTCAATGCACTTAAAGGAATGCGGTAGCAAGAGGTGTTCTTTGGTACTTCTTCCGCACCCCATTGGACCATCGTTTTCACACTCATCATTAATATTAGTATGGTAACTTGCATACATGTATGGACTATAATGATCACTTCTTTTCTAGAAGGTAAGTTCTGGCCGCACTTGTAGCACCTACTAAGTTTTCGTAGTGAGAAATACTTTGAAGACGATATGTAACCATACATGCGAAAGATGAAATGTTACGTATATAGTTTGCTATGGACGCCTATATATCGTCACCTCAAAACAATAGTAGGATATCTTGTTGTTGTTTCTGGGATTAGATATCTAACGGTTGGTTTAAGACGATGATATGTGTGAGCATTTTTTTTTCTTTTTTTTTCATATTAAAGATCACTGTTCGCTGCTTACTTTCACGTATATTTAAAACTATTGTTTGTTTACCTCTATTCTCTTGAGTTTTTGTTACTACAAATTAAGCTATGTGCATGTTTTGATTGTTTTTTTTACATTTTATTTTACTTGCATAAATATAAATTATTTTTTAAAAGTAGAAAAAGTTTGATTGTACAAATTGTCGTTAATTTATTTCTTTATACATGTATCAAACAATTCTGTAAAATAACTTGTCAAAATATGAGTCTAAATCGCTTTATCAAGCCAGTCGTTTTAAACAATGAATGCTTAATTAAACGCTTAACAATGCTGCTCCATTCCGCATAACCGGCAAATATTTCTTTTTTCTTTGTAATCGTTATTTTTCTCTTCAAACATAACACCCCTTCAAAGAACAATAGAAGCGAAAAATATTACTCGAACGCATGAAAAAAAAAATAAATAAAGGAAATTTTGCTTCTGGTGTGGCGACTAAAAATATTCCCTTAATTTCCGAGTGTTTAATTCATCCTTTGAATCTTAGGTGCAGTTGACACAGTTAGGCGCTTGGTCGTGTCACGCAATGCAAGTCGCTCGTCACGTTTCAAATTAGTGAGCTTAACCGAAATACGAATGAGTTGTTACCGTAGCAACTGCGTGAGTGGTTGACGTTGGTTTGGCAAGCAGAAAAGTACCATCCGTGGAGCACGTCGGCAATGCATTATCACCGTGAAATTTTGCATTGTTCAAGTAAATTAGTATGAAATTAGTGAATTTATTTTTAGATACAAATCTTCTTAAGGTTTATGACCGGAAGCTGTTCTGGGTCAAGTTAATTATTTTAAAGTAAAATTAGGAGCTATATTTTTAGCTATTGTATTATTGTCGTAAAAATTATGTAATAAATATTATTTAAACCTTACACAATGAATTAGTCTCAAAATTAATTGTTTTACCTCCTTGTATCTGAAGCGATAATTGTTTACTACGGTAAGATGTTTTTCTTTCTTTCTCTTATCTTTATCTCTTTTTCTTACGTTGAACAAAATATTGTTTCAACAGATAATAAAAGTATTGGTTCAAAGAGTGAAACGTAATAAAACTATTTAAAATAATTTATTTAAAAAAAATCTCCTCTTAGTTGACTTTATGTATTTCTTGATTGAGCCTGAAAATATTTTTCCCCGGAAAAAATCTCTTTGCCGATTACTTTGTTAAATGTTAACTAAGAGTGATGGCCAGTACAAATTATTGTTTTACTACTTGTTTACCATTTTTTTAAATTACCGTTGTAAAATTTTGGTTCTTTTAAACTTCAACCATTTTAAATTATTTAAATTTTAAGCCGAATTTTCTGCAAAAATTACAGTAGCAACTTTCAATAATAAATATATTATGAAAGTAATTCTAGAAGTAGTTGCTTCCACTGATTAAATGTAACTATTTTGAATACATTTTTTATGTTTAGCCAATGTGCATTTTACTACTAAATTCATTTTAAACTACTACAGATGTTCAGTAAATGCCATGATGCTTTCATTTCGGATACTAGTGAATGACTACTTTAATGAATCCCTCTTCTTTTTTTTTCATTATGATTTCTATTGAGCACCAACATTGTTTCATATTCATTCCAGAAACGGTTTTTTTAAATAAATGACAAAATATTTCAATAAAATGTTAAGAAATTATATTCATTTACATTTTTCCCCTGAAATAACATAAAACTGGAAGTAGTAAAAATATGTAGCATTCTTATTTCTTGAAGAAGTCATCGTCAAAATAATTCGTGTGAAGAAATTTGGTTCCTGAAGGGACCTATTGTAAGCAAAGTTTTACCATATTGAACTTGTAAGCACAATATGATTTGAATTGTTTAAAAAATGATTTTTGTACTAAAACATGAAGAATGAGAGAAAGTATTTCTGACAAATAATTCCGCATCAGAGACAGAGAGATTAAAAAAAATCGTTCAATTTATTAAATAAAAGAGAAACATTTCAATTTAACCTGAATTCTCGATTTCTCTATTCCTTTTTCAACTTCGACTGGTGGGGCTTGGATCGTAACTTCAAACCTACAACAATACTGCACAAATCCAAATCACAGGACGGGCCTCCGTGCGAGTAAATTGGGTTTCCCGCCAATTCCCGAGCAAACAAAATGGAAATTTGTGTTCCTCCGCGGGTGCGTGCATCTGAGCGTGTGTATGTGACTCGAATGTCTAACGGAACTCATTTCCTCCGCGCAATTAGACGCCATCGCGGGTATTCGGCTAGTGTTGTGGATGCGCGTCGTTCGACCAAATTACCGAGTTATGGAATACCGTGGTTTAGAGGGGGGGGGGGGGGGATGGAGACTGTAAAACGGGGCGGGCAGTTTAGGGCAGAGTAAAATATAGATTTTGAGTTTGAGCCTAGTAATGAGAAAGGATTTGAAGAGGCATTGCTTGGAAAGTTAATTTATTCTGTAATTCATTTTGGTGGTTGAATCCATTTTCCGAGATTAAAATAGATCATCAGTTGTCTATCCAATATAATCGCCGAAGTTCTAATAATTGTCGCTCTGTAATTTTCAATGAAGGATTTTAAATTTGTGTGCACATTCTTTTGTGCATTTAAGCATTTAGCTGCTTCGTTTTTCTTTCGTACTGTGCCCTGAAACATATGTCGACTTTTTGTGTCAAAATTTTCAATTAACAATTTTGTCTTCAAAACAATTTCATAAACTCAAATTTGCAGTAAAAATGATTTTTTGTTTGTTAATGTCTAGTGATAGCGGTTTAACTAAACTCAGCCTCGTCAACCTAAATGAGAAGCTGGTTTACTCTTACCGATCACTACAGTCAAACATAAAATTAGATAACCAGAGATAAATCGTCAGAATTGAGTAGACATTTTTTTTGTAAGCGTGGGCAAATCAAAACATACCCTACGCCAATTATCTGTGACAATTTTGTACTTTTAAGAGAAGGAATTTTTCATATTAAAATTATATTTTCTGTTTTCACATAACGAATAGCTAAAGATTTACTTATTATTCCGTGCAATACTAATGCTATTCTATGTAATAGATTTTACTTAGTACTTTACAATTCCACATCTAGTTATTTCTTCTTTTTATGAAATTTAATATAACAGAAAATCTTTACCTACACTCATTTATAACACAGAAAAGGCATTATTTTGGGAAATATTGAATTTATTTAATCCGAAAAACATTTTATCAAATTAATAATATTTTCTATCTGCGTATTTAATCCAAGCCCACGTTTAATGAAAACGATTTGATAAATCACCTGAATGGGGTTTTCACGGGGAAATAATAAAAATTGATTTCGAAACAATAATTTAACAAATGGTTTTTCATTAAAAGTACCCATTAAAGGGAATATTTCGGTTTTTTTTCGCATCATCCTTTATTTTTGAGCTGTTTAATTTCATAAAGAGAGAATTTTCTATGATGAAATAAATGCTTATACAAATGAGTCATAGTAAAAGTGTATGAGCGAAATACGTTAGGTGGATATTTAAAATACTTTTTGCAGAAGAGGGTTAAGTAAAGGTTTAAAAACATAAGTAACCATTGACTACAACAAAATATGTAAAATATAGTTAAATTAAATGAAGATGATTACTATTATTGATGAAAAATAATATTCATGAACTTCATTGTGAAATAGTGCGTGTTTTACATTTATAGGTAAACCAAATGTGAAAATAACACTGAATTAATTTCTGTACCTTATTATATCTCTGGATTTTTACTCAAGTCTTTTGTGTTCCAAATCTTAGAACGTTTTGCGTTGATGCAGAGGTTCCTTCTTGAACAGGTTAATGTAAATTATAATTATTTTATTATTTAAAATATTTTAGCTAAATTATGTTCTTGAATGTTCTAATGTTGCTTATAGTTATTTTTTTTTTAATTTCGTATTGTACTTTAAGCGTTTATCTTCCACTTTATGCGGAGAGGTGGGTTGATATTATTAAAATAGGGGTGAGTTAGCAGAAATACAGAACCCTGAATATTTTTCATAATTTTTGTTTTTAAACTCTGCATACAACTTTTAACGTTTATCTTCCAGTTTATACAAAGAGGTGCGATAACACTATTAAAATAGGAGTGGGGCAGTAAAATTAGAGTAATTGTAGATTGAAAATGCCCAGAAATGTTGTTTATAACTATTGATTCAAAATTTTGGATATTTCTTTAGGCATTTATCCTCAAGTTTTTACGGTAACACTATTAAAATAGGAGTGGGGGAGTAAATATAGAGAATTTGTGCATTGGAAAATACCCTGAAGGACTGTAAATTTAACATTTTTAAACATTGTTTTTATCTTCAATCACAAACTTTGACATTTAAAAATTACTATTCAATGCCCTGCATAGTCATATCCCAAAATACACCGCCTATGCTAAATTTTACAAACGAGTACGCGACCATCAACTCTTCTCTTCATATTCCACAACTTTTGGTGCCATTTTGCAAAATAAAGGCGGACTAATTATCTTTCACAACATTATCTCCATTGCTTTATGACGGATGGAAGCAGTCGACATTCTTTTATTCACCAGATTGATTAATTAATCGGGAAAGGCATGTATTTATTTCCCCGCCACACAATGGAGGTTCTTTTGTTTAGACGGCGACGCCAGATCTTCCGTTCTATCATCTCAATATAGATCACTCGCCTTTGTATATCACAAAGTTAATGCGCTGGAAGTCTCTGTAGTTCCACCGAGGTTGAATCGCGCAAAAGTAAATCCAATATTCTTTTGCCTTTTTTGAGCTGGAATGAATCTTATGCTAATAATTATAAATAAATTTTGTGCTGTCCAGCAGCATTTAATGTCATACTAGCCTGCGTGCCCGGCGTTGCACGGGCTACTTAAAAAATGAAAGAGCTGTTCAATTGATGTTTTTGTATTATTCTGACATCAGTTTCTAAAGCGCTAAGGAGTAAATAATTACGCGTAATGCAAGGTTTGCAAAACACCAGTAGAGCATATTTTTTGGCAAAAACCTCTTTAACGTTAATCATATTTATCAATAATACAAGTTATGAGTATTTTCAATTAGCACAAAAGATGAAAATATATGCATTCTCAACTATAATATGTGCTCACTTTAAACTGAATTAAATCTGATAAAATATATCTGAAATATTTATGTACAATTACAATCAGCTTTTTACATAAAATGACACACACTTTTTTGTTGATTACGTGAAACTAAAGCACCAAGACTTATTAAATACCAATAAGCATTAATTTATTATCAAGTCATCAGATTCCAATTAAGCGTTAGTTAAAATTCTTAAAAACAATCTTTTTTGTTCAACTCTGTTTCACTTAAAGAAATCCAAACAATCTTAATTTAACGTGTTCTTTTAACGATACAAACTGTATTGCAAAAATCGAAACAGGAAGGAAAAAGAGATTTATTACAATTCGAAAACTCACCCATGTGACGGTAAAAAGTCCAACAAAATAAAGATAATTAGTCGCACATCCTAAATGTACCAAAATATGAGGCCGGTGAATGATAAACTTACACTACAATCAATAAACATTGCTAAAGAAACATTTTTCATATGCTGAAAAGAGTTAAGAACGTTGAATATGAAAAAATAAGAAAGGACAGACGATAAATGTCCGAATAGAACAACCAATTTTAAACTAATTTAAAATGAAATTCTAGATGGAAACGTTGTTTTAAGATTTGGACAGCAGCCAAAAAAATCTTTTTTAAAACAATTTTTAGAATTTTATTTGCTCACCCATATGCAAAATGGCAACAGGAAAGAAATAAAAATTCCTGAATAACGTTATGTTAATTAACGTTTTAATTAATATCTCTGCTAATTAAAGTCGTACAATTATGAGATTGGTCCTATTGTTTTCTTTGGAAAATTTCGAATTGATCGGTATCTCGTTTGACTCCCGATTCGCAGTGGTTTTCGAGAAGATCGATCTTCAGACAGACAGACAGACAGACGGACGCGAACAGATTTTAATATTATAGTGGATTGATCTGGAAAAAAAAACTGAGAAAGTTATATTTTACACTGCCACTATACACTACTGTAACGTCTAGCATAAGCCGAAATTTTACGGTGTGGAAAATGGTACGCATACGTGTTTTATAAACGTACCGAATTTTTGTAGGCATTTGTAAACACCTTTTATTCTCAAATACACTGCTGGCTCATCCAGCAGTAATTTACTGAAAGTACCATCAATCTTCAAGCCTTCAGTCTATGAGTTGAACCGAACCGTTGCTTCGGTCACTCGTCTGGTCAGTGTTAATTCTATATTAGCTGCCAGTTTGTTTGGCACTCTTGGCTTCCTTAAGAGGTTTTCCACCTCCAGCTCAGTCACTTCCTATGCCGGGATGATGAGTGCTAATAAGCACGAAACTGTAGTCCTCGGATGGAATAACTGATCTGGCGGTGTATTTCATGTATTTCTGCCTTAGCCCTGGCCATATAGGGCGGTAAATTACTAAAAATACCTTTATATCTGTTTTAAACTTTTTTTAAAACTATATCTTACTACTTATTTCATACAAAAGTTAAGTTTTACTGTATTTTTCAAAAACTATATGTTTCATGGAAGCCAGAAACATAATTCCTAAACAAGGTTACAATTTCTGTATTTTGTTTTTTCATCAATAATAATACTTGTTCCAGTTCGGATACATATGTTCCAGTCGAACCAATAGTTAATGAGGTTCCTGGTTGCTGAAGAATATAGTTAGTACAGGTCTAATTTGGCAGCATTATGAAGCCTTAGCAGATCTGAATTGGAGCATTACGTCACTGGTTACGTTTTCCTGAAGTGTAGTAGGGATGCAACGTCGATCCCGTCCGGTTGAAGAAACGAAATTTAATTTACAAGGTTACAATTTCAGCGTTTTCTTTTTACTTCCTTTTACAAAAAAGGAAGTATTGTATTCGCGAAAAAAATTTCACCCAAAAATCGGTCTTAATTTCCATTTTGCTCACCCCCGAATGAATGTTGAGTTTTTTTTTCAACCGTGGATATGTGCCTAGGAACGTACAGACACCCGAAATATCCATTTTGACGATCTCCGAGTTAATTACAGCGAATTTTCTCGTGACGTCTGTATGTGCGTATGTATGACGCATAACTCCAGAACGGAATTTCCTAGAAAGTTGAAATTTGGTACGTAGACTCCTAGTGGGTCTAGTTGCGCACCTTTCTTTTTAGTTTCATTCGGATATTCCAAAAAGGGTCTTTTACCCCTTTTTGGGGGGAAATCGTTGTTAATTTCGATGTAAACTCAAGTGATGATATAATTTGGCGGACTCTTGGCGATATATCGCCAGTCTTTTGGTCGCCAAGTTTTGTCGCCAACTTGGCGACAAATTTGGCGATTTTTTAATTTTTTTTTTTTTTTAAATCTGGTTTCAATTTGGCCACTGTTGGTGATATTTAGAGAGTAAACTATTGAATCATATTAAAACTGCCAGTAATGAGAAAATGACATTAAATTGGAGTGAAAGGAAGTTATGTGATGCACACATCAGCTCGTTTCATCAGTGAAAATACTTGTTCCAGTAGAACGGTAAGTTAAAGTACTTGGATAAAATAACCCAGTTCGGATGCAAATGTTCCAGTGGAATCATAAGTTAAAGTAGCTCTTGGATACAAAAGGATCCAGTGGGATCCATCGTCGAACCTTTTGGGATGCATAAACAAAACGAGCTGATGTATGTGCATCACATGACTTCCTTTTACTCCAGTTTAATGTCATTTCCCCATTACTGGCAATTTTAATGTGATTCAATAGTTTACTCTCTAAATAAATATCACCAACAGTGACCAAATTGTAAACACATTTTAAAAAAAAATCGCCAAATTTGTCGCCAAGTAAAACTTGGTGACCAAAAGACTGGCGATATATTGCCAAGTGTCCGCCAAATTATAACACCACTTGAGTTTACATCGAAATTAACAATGATTTCCCCCGAAAAAGGGGCAAAAGACCCCTTTAGAAACACCCGAATGCAACCAAAAGAGGTGTGCAACTAGACCCCACTAGGAGTCTACGTACCAAATTTCAATTTTCTAGGATTTACCATTCTTGAGTTATGCGACATACATACGCACATCTGCACATACTGCCATACGCACATACATACGTACATACAGACCTCACGAGAAAATTCGTTGTAATTAATTCGAGAACGGATATTTCTCTTGTCTATACGTCTTTAGGCACTTATCCATGTCTGGTCGAGTCGAAAAAAACTCAATATTCATTCGGGGGTGAGTAAAATGGAAATTAAGGTCGATTTTTGAGTGAAAATTTTGAGAATTGAAGTACAAACGATTTGAAACATAAGAACTGAATGCTTGTTAAACGTAAAATAAGGTATAGCAATGTTTTATTGCACAAAATTTATTCTTTTTTTCTGCAGACACGTGTTTCGAAGTTCCAAAGAACTCATTTTTCAACGCAATTATGTAAACGCTTTAAGATGACTTTTTATCCTAAATTCCATTGCATTGAAAATGAGGTTCCTTGAAACCCCGAAGCACGTGTCTGTAGTGATCCGAAAAAAATTTGCTTAGTAAAGCGTTGTTACATCTTATTTTTAAACTAAACGAGCTGATTTGTGCATCACATGACTTCCTTTTACACCAATTTAATGTTATTTCCCTATTATTGGGAAATTTAATATGATTCAATATAGTGAACTCTCTAAATATCACCAACAATGGCCAATCGAAACCAAATTTTAAGAGAAAAAAATCGCCAAATTTGTTTGTACGCACATACAGACGTCACGAGAAAACTCGTTGTAATTAACTCGGGAATCGTCAAAATGGATATTTCGGGCATCTATACGTTCTTAGGTACATATACACGTGTGGTCGGGACAAAAAAAACTCAACATTCATTCGGGAGTGAGCAAAATGGAAATTAAGGTCGATTTTTGAGTGAAAATTTTTTCGCGAATACAATACTTCCTTTTTTGTAAAAGGAAGTAAAAAAAAGTAATAAACAAGGTTACAATTTCTATATTTTAACTTTTCATCCATGAAAATGCTTTGTCATTCACTCTCAAAAATTAGAAATCTTGCCCTACAAAATTTAAAAGCGAAGAAACATTTGTGAGTATTCTGAAATCCAGCACACATTACTCAAATTCCAATTAAAATCCGAGTTAATTATTGTGAGAATTCTCCACTTTATTCAAATAATTCAAAGTAAGGAACGTTGAAACCAAGCGTAAATGTACATACATCGTTTTCCCCTTTGCTATGTTTGTCCTATAACTAGATAGAAATGTACGTCTTGTGTATAAATGACCAAATGGTGAATTTCATTAAAACCGCTGTCAAATGCGCTTTCAAAGGCACCCCGAAACGGTGAAGGGAAATTTTGGCTCGCACGAAGTCTGCTTCTAATCTATTGTGCGTCTGAAGATGTTTAATGGAAATTGAATCATTGTCAAATTGCTAGACATTTTATAATTTAAAGTATTTTTAATCGTAAATGGGGATTTATTCCTTGCGGGGAGACAATAGTTGAAAATTTATTTGCTTCCTTTTACAAAAAAAAAAGGAATTATGTTCGCGAAAAAATTTTCACTCAAAAATCGGCCTTAATTTCCATTTCGCTCATCCCCGAATGAATGCCGAGTTTCTTTTTCGACCCGACAACACGTGGATATATGCCAAGGAACGTATTGACACCCAAAATACCCATTTTGAGGATCCTCGAGTTAATTACGAGTTTTCTCGTGACGTCCGTATGTACTTATGTATGTGTGTATGTATCTCGCATAACTCAAAAATGATTTGTCCTAGAAAGTCGAAATTTGGTACGTAGATTCCTAGTGGGACTTGTTGTGCACCTTCCCTTTTGGTTACATTCGGATGTTCCTAAGAGGGTCGTTTACACCTTTTTTTTTTTGGGGGGGGGGGGGGGGGCTGAATCATTGTTAATTTCAATGCTAACTCAAGTAGACTTATAACTTGTCAAATACTTGGTGATATATCGCCAAGCTTTTGGCCGCCCAGTTTAGTGTCGCCAACTTAGAGAAAAAAAATTGGCGATTTTTTTTTTTTTTAATTTTTAAATCTGGTTTTAATTTGGCCAATGTTGGTGATATTTAAAGAGTTAACCACTGAATCACATTAAAATTGCCAATAATTGGGAAATAAATCTGTGTAAAACGTTTATTTATTTATTGAGCAATCACGATTGCTTATTGTTCTCATTTGACTGTTTTTGATGTTAGCTGATTTTATTTTCCCACCGCCACCCTCCGCACCATCACCGTCGACGGGCTCCTCACGATGCTGCACCTATAGCGAAAGCCGTCACCAGGTTGCATCCATGTTCTACACACACGTGCATATATACACGTACACATACACAGACACAAACACATGCACCTACACACAAATACATGCCTACACACATACACATACCCCCCCACACACACATTCATACACACAACTACCCACACACTTATGCCAGCACACAGACACAAACACACATGCCTACACACAAACACACATGCCTACACACAAACACACATACCCCCACACACAAACACACATACCCCCCACACACAAACACACACGCCTACATACACACACTCGTGATTGCGAAAAACATAATTTGAATTCAAGATGTCAAAATTCAAATTATTATTATTATTTTTTTTTTTTTGCTTCGGTTCGCAAGACACTAGGGGTGAAAACATTTAGTGTTTCCTTGCTTACTCCAAGGAGCTATTATCATTAAATAGGCGTAAAAGGAAGTCATGTGATGCACACATCAGCTCGTCTTTAATCAAAAACAAAAGTTGATTTCGTGATAAGTTAGATGCTTATGAGGAGGAGAAAAGTTGCAATACAAATTAGTGGCATAACGATTAATAATGTAAAGTGTAAGTAAACAAAAAATCATTTTTTTATGTTTTGACCTTTTTCCTTTTGATAGATAGGATCCCTTTGTGAGAACCTGGATGCGAGAAAATAAACTTTCTTTTCATGCAAATATAGTTTTTGTATGGGCGAAAACGCTAAATTATGTGTGTAACCGAAATATTTGCGAACAATTTGCTAATACGTACTTATAATCAAAACAAATGCTATTATTATTATTATTTTGAAATTTTGAGTATTATGCATATTTATGTAACAATCGTAAGGAAACTCGACAGTATAAATTGCAAAATAATAATAATAATAATAATAAATAAATACATTTGAAAGCGTCAAAAAATCTTTGAACAAAGTGCTATAATATTGAACGTAAGAAAAAAATATTTATAATCATTTACAACATGATTTACAACATGTACATAAGACTTGCCATTACATTTTGTACAATGAGGTTACCATTGGTTTGTTCTGAAGAATTGATAATTTGTGCATGTTGCACATATACACTCAACTTCGACATTTTGGTTATTGAGTATTGTTTTCTATTAGCCTTTTTCATTAAATCCCCTTTGAAACTTTTTTGTATTTATTTCTTGTTTTCCTTATCAATTTTTCCTTAGGTTTTTTCTTCCGACGCTTTCTCCTTTTTTTAATGTTTCTCTATACCTCCCTGGTGTTTTTATTCATGCTCCTTTTTACTGATATATTTTAGTTTATTTTTATGCAATTTGCTTCAGTTAAATTTATTACAGCTTATAAAGCTAGTTTTCTGTAATTTAGCGTCGCACTATCTCTGTCTGACATTATTTCAACTCGGATAAAGCTATCAAACAAATATTTATCAAAATCCCGAATTTCACAACAAATATGATGACGTAATAAAGGATGATATTCCGTTTTTCTACGCAATGAGCGTGTAGGTATTGCTGATTAGTACGATCCATTTGGTATTGAAATAATTTTCAACTACTGATCATAATTTCTATGATTCATCCATCATTTTGCTTTAGACCTGCATAGACATTACGATACTTTAGCTCATAACACTTTATTTACTTTTGAGTACAAATTTCAAAAACAGAGTAGCAAAGAGTATAGCCCTCTGAGCTTAGGGCACGGACAGCTAACGTATTTTGGCGACTAGACATTCCAGATGAAACCTGTTAATTAAATAGCCTCACATTCTACGTCACTGTCCCCTACAGCCTCTACTGTTCTAGCACTTTGTTAGAGATTTCCTGTTCGACAATTAAGTATCGTTAATGAACCGAAAGATATTCAAAAATTCGTAATTTTTACAAATAATAAAGCAGAAAGTCTGTATCTCTGGATATCTGGATCTTTGTCTGTTACGCGCGAAGTGGGCCGATTTTTAAGAAATTTGGCACAAAATTAGTTCATAGCATAGGGGTGAGCACCTCGGAAGGATTTTTCGAAAATTCGACTTTGTTCATTTTCTATTCCAATTTGAAGAACATTTTATCGAGCGGATTATCATAACATAGACGGGTAACTTAGCATAACATGTGCGAGCAAATTAACATAGCAAATTGGCGAGAAATTCATCATGCGATATTTGTAAATATCCAGGCGAACCAAATGATATTTTAATTTTCTACTACGGGCAAAGCCGTGCTTGTACAACTAGTAATAATACAAATAAACTGCGTTCATATTACATTATGCCACTCATTCACTTTTTTTCGTTATTTTTTTAAAACAATTTATAAGTGTTTCACTGAAGAAAATTATTTGTGTCCCTTTTTCATACCACACCGCACGTTTTCTCAAAGTAATAAATGTATCACGCTGAGCCAGAAATATGCAATAATGCACGAACTAAATTAAACAATATATTTATTAGAATTTTTACTTCAATCTTCTCTACAAATTTAATATCCCGCTAACGCGAAGTCTAAACTATACAACGTAACGAAAACATTTTACATTATTAAAGACTTTTTTTTTTTTCGTCTACAAGGCTTCTGGGGGAATTCAGTACCTATTTTTACACGCTTACTTTGGTGCACTTGACTAAAAATTCAGTTTCCTCTCAATTCAATAGTTGAAATATACCTTTACAAGATGAGGACAAATTTATGCGCCTGAACATGCAAACGAGCCCATTGCGCCAAATCTTATTATTTATCTTCTTGCTTTACACTGTTCTGAATAATAACGGAATGGAGTGGAAAAAACGGAGTTCTTGTCTTTTCAAAACAAGAATAAATTTTCTAATATAAATATACAAGTGTATCATTTTCCGGTGCAATAAATATACATTCATAAGTCCTGAGTTCTAAATCTTCATGTAAATGTAACATTTTTCTGCTTTTTCTTATTCTTCCCCAGCTAAAGGCACGATCAGTTATTTTATTACGGTTTCCTTTATTTTCTTTTTCCTCCGATGCTTCTTTTCCTGCTAAGCTGTAACATTGGTAGCTTCATCCATATGAAGCAGCGGGACGTGCTGGTTCTGGAGATTGAAAAAGAAGGAGTATGCTTGAAGAAGGTGCGTTTTTATTATTTATTTATTCCGGAGCGCTGCGATGTGTGGCATCAGTCCTTGCTGTTGGGATGGGACCGATACCAAATAACGTTAATTTCGGATTTGCGTGGTGGGAAGCATTCGTTCCAATGTCTTATATTCTTGAAGTGTGTGAGAAATGTGGTTTTGGTTTCGTGACATAATGTAGTTTGATTTCCGTATCGATGAAAGCTTAGAATGTTTACTTAATTGTTTTATTCTGAAACCGATATGTAGAATATTATTTAACCTAAGCCTTGTTAGGGTTAACAATAATTTACTGTTCTGAGCATTTTTAATCAAAACATTAAATAAAAGTATTATATACTGCATTAAACATCAGTAGGTCGCGACTAATATTTGAAATGTTAATAATAAGAAATTTATTTTATAATGACAAACATTATATTACTACTCCAAAACATTACAATATGAGCCTTTATGTTGAAAATGAGATTATATGAATATTATTAATTCTCACATTATTTTATATACATATCATTTTATAATGACGAAAATTATTACTTCTCCAAAACTTTACAATATGAGCCTTATGTTGAAAATATCATACATATAGATATCCGGAGTTAACTATTTTGTCATTGGAATAAACTATATGTTTAATAGCATGGTCAAAATATTGCTTGATAGATGGTTCTACATGCGTTATCAAATATTTGACCTTCCCACCCGCTAATTTAGTTTTCCCTGCATTCAGCTACGACGATATGATAAAAACAAAAAATGGAATAATTTGGTAATATTAATTAAACCGTTGAAATGGCTAGGAATCCACTAAAATTCATTAACTGCTGTAAGCGATATGTTACATTCTAGAATGTATATCATCGTATACAAAATACAAAATAATGCGCATACAAAATGAAGTTTTAATGCTTGTCCTTGATTCTGTCTTCTCCACTAAGGTTAGAGTAAAAATAGAAAATACAGTAATTCATTAATATGAGTTAAACTACTGGGCTCAGTAACAATTCATAAAGCAATATATTGCACAATGAGCTATTATATTTTCTTAAATTATGGCGCAATAAAATATAGTTTCAATTAAAATTTTATTACGAGTGTGAAATTTTGGAACTTAATATTTAAGATAATTGATTATTTATGAAAATAAAATATTTAACATACATGAGACTTAAGGTTTGCAGTTATGGTTAATTAATTTACAAATTTGCCTAAATGTTCTTTTTTTTCTTTTTTTTTTTTTGAAAATTACTGTCTTATTTTAAAAAAAGAATTATGTGATAAAGTAATTGCTTTTTTCCTTCTCTCTCTCTTTTTTTTAAATTATTTTTTCAAGATCCAATTTTCTGATACTAGTTCCTTTGACAAATCTTTAGCAACATCAAAAAATTAAATTATAGACTTCAAAACTAACTTCCTGTATACTGAAACTTTAGCAATAGCTGAACAGAAGCACCACTAAAACCCAACCAGATATCACTCTGGAAATTCTGTCTCATCATTTATAATGTATGCTTCCGTCCTACTTTTTCTCTTTCTCTTTCACTCGCTTACACTTTATTTCATTTATTTACCGTTACGGTTTCCCCCCTTTTCTCCTTAT
Organism: Uloborus diversus; assembly: GCF_026930045.1. NCBI lineage: Eukaryota > Metazoa > Arthropoda > Arachnida > Araneae > Uloboridae > Uloborus > Uloborus diversus. The sequence goes on along the minus strand of NC_072736.1, from coordinate 152,330,815 downwards.
TAATGCAACATTGAGGAAAAAAGAGAGGTTTTTGATTAATATTTATGCTTCTCATTTTCATTTAAGCAGCAGCCATAACGCAAAATGAAACGTAAACATAATGGCGGACTTTTTTTCTCGACGAATCTTTTGCATCGCGTTCTCCCTAACTCCTCTTTGTTTATAATAATTTTTCCTTTGTTTCTTTACGTTGCTATTTTATTGCAGAGCGCTTTCATTGCTCCTTTTGTAACTGGTGAGAGAGGGCGAAAAGTTTAACTAGGGTGTCCGTAGCTGAAAAATGCGTTTTACAAGGATTTGATTTGCAATTCGATCGCATCGTAACGATAAGGGAGCTCTAAATTGAAAGTATATGTAAATTATTCCAAGTTTCTCTTTCGTTTCTAATGGCAGACATTTGCGTTAGAATAAAATACGTCATCATATAAATTTGCTCAATTTTCTTTACTACAAATGATAATTCTCATCAAATACTTCATTTATTAACGTTTTATTTTTCCAGGTTTAACCGTCTTTTCTTTGTTTTCTTATTTAAATAACAATCTTTAAGTCACAGATACGGGAAATAAAAGAGCTATGTTTAAGCATATTACGAAATTCTGAGGAAATAAAAAAGTAACATGCAGTACAACCCCGTTTATCCGGCTCTAGTTTATCCGGATCTCTTGTATATATGGATCAACTTCGTAGCCTTTAAAAAAATACGCTCACATAAATAGTTTTAAATTATGATAGCAGAAACGTAACTACGAGTACACTAAAAATTCGCTTTTAATTTTGATCTATTGACTATAAAGCGTTTGCCTGGCCGTGCTTTAGTCACAAGCCATACGTGTTTATATCAGAAGACAGTTGACCAATACTTCGTTGAGAAATGATGTGAAGAATTTATTTTTATATTTTAATTTCTTGTAATTTTTCAAATACTTTTATGTCACTTTAATTGCTAAATATGTTTTTTTTTATCGTAATTAAGTTTGCTCATTTAAGATTTGTGTTGCCAATCACCCATGCTAACGGAATATCCGGATTTTTGAGTATCCGGATTGCTCTTGGTTTAAGTTAGTCCAGACAAACGAGGTTTTGCTAAACTTCATTTTTATGCTGTACTAGTGGTACCCGCACGGCTTTGCCCGTAGTAGAAAATTTAAAGGTCATTTGGTTCGCCTGTATATTTTAAAATAATGGATGGTGAATTTTTCGCCAATTTCCCCGCCCATGTAACAGTTCCACGTTACGATAATTTGGTAATTTACTCGTCCATCTTATGATAATTTTGCTCGGGAGAATGTTCTTAAAATTAAAATAGAAAAAGAACAAAATCGAATTTTCGAAAAATCGCTTCGAGGTGCACATTCCCATGCTACAAACTATTTTTTCCCCAAATTTCAGGAAAATCCGGACGAAAGGTCTAGGCGCTATGCGCGTCACAGAGATCCAGACAGAGAGAGATCTGGACATCCAGACAGAGAGAGATCGAGACATAGAAACTTTCAGCTTTATTATTAGTAACGAAATATTGTGTAGCACCGGTTTAAGAATTCTATGAAATTTGGGCTGAGTTGGATAGTTGGAATTAAGTAAATTAATTTGAACTGGATGCATTTTTGCCTTAGTGAAATTCCATGAATGGATGTAACTTAATGAATGTTATCTGGCGATTTGGTATGTACAGAGTAATCTATACAGGATGTCCCAAAAGCACCGAATAAACTCTGCTCCATTAGATTCAGTACATACAAAATCTTTAAAGAACTGCATATATGCGATCCAGGCCTTTCGCCTGAAAAATATGAGAAAAAGAAAACAGTACAGCTGGGGGAAACCTAACCTGGCAGTGTCATAATAAAGTGATTAATATCTGCGTAGCTTTCACAGTGCCACCAGGTTAGGTTTAAACTACTATATGTCTTGGGAAAGAGTGAATGCTTTTTAATAATCTAAGAGCTGCAAGAAAGGGTAATATGGTACAGTATAAAAGACATAAATGTAACATATATATGTTTATTTAGAATACATACAATTATATTTACAATTGTCTCATTAATTAGTATAAACTCTGCGTAACTAGATTCATCTCTTGGCAAAATATGAGGCAGTGAGAAGTAAAGGGATGTAAGTGGACAGTTTCAAGTTTTGAGTAAAACGCGTGTAAATATTACTTCTTAGGTAGGCTTTCATAGAATTTTTGTTCTAAATCATGCTGTACAGCAGCACCTACCAGGGCTTCTAGTACTAGAACCCCTATAACTGAAGAGGCCAACGCATCCGCCATTTTGGAGCAAGCGCACAACAGGGAAAGCTACCTTTGTTGGCAATCATTTGCCAAACAGATAACGAGAGAGCCAGAGAGCGAAGGTAAACATTGGCGAAATTTTGGAAACAGTTGGCGTCGTTTACAGGCTGCCAGTCACTTCCCGGGCTATTAATTATCCATTTATTTTTTCTTTCTGCGTCTGCTGGAAATCTGAAGAGCTGAAATCCTTTTTTAGAGCTGTTTACACAATTAACAGCCGAACAACCACTTATTTGACAACATTTAACATATGCTAAAGAAATGTAAACATCAACAGCAATGCTATCGCTACGAAACACTGGATCAAGTTTGCTCCAAAATGGCGGATGCGTCGACTCCTCCACTATATGGGCCCTAACTAGTACTATCACTTGTCCCAAGACAGTGGAGGGGTTCACCTACCATTTGTACTGGTTATCTCCAAATTTTTAATTTTGCCACTTGCATCCCTTTGCATCTACCTACCTAATATAATGTCCGCAACGAACTGCATATCTATGATCCAGGGTTTTCAAGAAAAGTGTGAGAAAAACCTAACACCATGTCCAATGAAAAAATAAATTGTCAAAGACAATCTAAGAAATGCATTAAAGTGCAATAGAGTAAACTACAAAATATAACATAACACAGTGCAACAAGTTGTGCAATAGAATCAAGTTCGCATACATTAAAGACTAGTAGTGTCCGCACGGCTTTGCCCGTAATAGAAAAATTAAAAGGTCTTTTGGTTCGCCTGTGTATTTACAAATAACATATGGTGAATTTTCTCTCCAATAGGCTTGTACACATGTTACGGTTCCACGTTATGATAATTTCGTATCTCGCCAATTGGCTTGTGCCCATGTTACGGTTTCACGTTATGATTTCGAAATTTACTCGTCCATCTTATGATAGTTTTGTTCTTAAAATTGGAAAAGAAAAAGAGCCACATCGAATATTCAAAAAATCGCTTCGAGGTGCACATTCCCATGCTACAAACTAACGTTGTGCAACATTTCATGAAAATCGGTCGAACGGTCTAGGCGCTATGCGCGTCACAGAGATCCGGACATCCAGACAGAGAGACTTTCATCTTTATTATTAGTAAAGAAGATCTAAATATATCCTGAATTATAGTAAAATGAATGATGCATAACAGTGTAATTAAGTAAAGTGTGCTACGAGGGTTCCCTTACTTGCCCGAAATGTGTCACACTAGGAAGAATTAAATCTTTTTTTAAGACACCCTAAGATGCCCAATAGTATATGTCCACTTCTTGAAAAACAAATTACATAATTAAAGTGCTAGGACATAAAAAATTAGATTATGGCTCGTATTTAAACTAAGTATTTTCATTGTATCTGTCCCAGTTTTGTGATCTTGAGTTTCTCATTCGACATTCCGTTTCGAAACCTCTGTGCCATAAAATGCAATGCAGTATATCTCACAGGGACTTCCAATTTGTTTTCAAATAGTGGTACATTTGGAAGAATTTAAACTTTTCTCAAGCCACACACCACATTGAAACGTCTAGTGTTAAATGTGTTTTACTTGGAAAACAAATCCCATAAGTGAAGTGATGAGACGTAAAAATGTAGATCGTTGCTAGCATTTTAATTTCATGACAGTAAATTAGTTGTATCTGCCAAAGTTTTATGAGATTCAGTTTCTTACGGAACCTCATAGTGTCACGACACTCCGTTCAAAAACATCTGTGTCATTAAAAATAATACACTATGTTAAATAGAGCAACACAAAACTCATATGTAAATGAAGTAATTATTGTGAATATTTAATTTAGTATAAGATCCAAAAAATAATAACTACAACTTTTATCGTATTACAAAACACAAACTCAAGCAAGTTTCAAGAGCTTGATTGTGTTAAAAGCAAAATTGGTCTTTTGTTTGGAATATTTCTGTTTCTCAAATCAAATATCCTTCATGATCAGGACAATATTTGCACATTACTTATATTCCCCTTTTATGAGGAGAGTACTACATATTGGTCAAATTGATTTCCTATACTCAAAGCAATAGTGGAATTTTCGTTGGGAAAAAACTCCTTTGTATATGACAATAACAAAAGAAAATCGCTTTTACTTTTCCATTTTCATCGCGTTTTCTTATTAATAGAGTATTATATAAAAAGCTCTTTTTATGTACGGTTTAATAAATTGCATTCTTTCAATGTGCATTTTTAAAAATATCAGTTTCAACAAAACTACAATTTGCGGCTGTAAAAGACAGCAGCAAAAGGTGGCAAAAGATCAGAGTTTGAATTTCTGAAAGGGAGCAAATAAATTGACTCCTTTCAATTTGGTAAGAAGTAATCAATGCAAATTGAAAAATCAGTTCATTGAAATATTTTGCCTCGCATTCTACAATTTCGATTTTTTTCGCATTGCAATTCACGTTTTTTTCCTATTATCTTTTCTCCCCTTGGGTTTTTTTCTAGTAGATTCCATCTGAAGTGAGAAATTTCAATTATTTAAAAAGCCAATAAATTGGCTTTTTCCCTATCATCTGAACGGGAAAAAAATTGTATTCCCTACATTTAAAATGCAAAACGGGTCTCGCGCAAGTCGCTTGTATCAAGCGCTAAATAAACAAAACACACAAACGTTAGGGGAGAAAGTAGGGGAAAGTTGGAGTTTAGCATTGAAAGAGAAAGGAATACTCTGAGATAAATCAAACGAATAAATAAAACGAAGAAATTTCTTCTGAAATAGAACGCGAAAGAAAATGAAACTTTTAAAAGAAATAAAAGAATGAAGGAAATAAGATAGTGTTCGTAAGAAATTTGATTGGAAAATTTTCTTAAACGGGGAATTTTAGTCAGCAATTATAGATCTAGTTTTTAAATTTTGACTTGGGGTGGAACCCGTTTAGGAAGCGCTTTAAAAATTTTACAGTTAATACATTTTCGGAAAAAAGAAATCAACCGTTTTAAAGTACTGTAGGAAGAAGAAATCAATTGACAAAAAATTTACATGCTGAAAAGTATTTTTACAGCAAACTCTACCCCCCCCCCCTCTCTCTCACTTTTACTTACTTTTCAATGTAGAAAAAAAAATTGAAGCAAAAATGTTTATTACCTCATTGGCATAAGATAAATTATCTTAGCCAAAACTTGCTCTCTGCTATTGCTTTTGTTTTGGATTTTTGTACAGATGAGTCTGTGTTTTGCCTCTTATATATAAAAAAAAAATTTTGTACTTTAAACACAAGACTAAAAACAAGTAACAAAATTGTCAGCTTATCGGTTAAGTACTTTCTAACTGAATTTCAGATACATTTTATTTAACTACTTTTCTAAAATATTATCATTGTGCAAAACGTACATCTAATACATCCCCCCCCCTTCGCCTCCGCCCCAAAAAACCAAATAGTTTAGTTTTCCTTCGCTTTCCAATGCAGAAAAAAATGAGGCTCCCTTTTAATACGACATAAGTTTGACAAAATATGTTTTCTACTATTGTTTTTATTTTGGATTTTTGTACACATGCGCTTGTATTTTTTCTCTTGTATAAAATAAAATATTAGTATTTTATATTTTTAAACACAAGATCAAAAACAAATACAAAACTGTTTACGTGAAATACACCGCCAGCTCAGTCATTTCCAGCCGAGGACATCAGTTTCGTGCTTATTAGCACTCAATCCCCCGGTCCTCGGCTGGAAATGACTGAGCTGGCGGTGTATTTCACGTATTTCTGCCTTAGCCCTGGCTATGGGCGGTAACTTACTGAACAAAACTGTTTGCTTATCGATTAAATAATTCATAACTCAGTTTCAGTAATTTTTATTTACCTACTTTTCTATGATATTATCATTACTTTATGCGAAATGTATATCTAACACATCCAAGATCTGCTTTTTAAAGCTAGTCTTAAATAATCATTTGACGCATTGTTATATTTTTAGAGTAAGGGATTAAAGCATTTGGAAGATGCAGAAATAATACAACCAGCATTAAGATTAAACATTATTTAAAAGTGCCAGGAAATGGAAAGAAAATGTTTTCTGTAACGAGTGTGAAATAAGCTTTCCTTTGCATGAAACTGGTTATCGAAGTCAAAACAAACATCTGCGGCTAAGCTTAATTAAATTTCTTAAGAGATTTGTCCTTTTTAAATTTATACGTTTTGATTGTAGACTTACCCGGGCGAAAAACTCTCGGACCAGTGGAAAACGCAAAGTTAACTTAAATTCCAGTTTAAAAGAAAAAGGATTTAAATCTGTATTCTGGTGCTGCGCCTTTTGGAGGATTAATTGCAATTTTGATGATTATGCAGTTCGGATATTTTGAAAAGTTTTAGAAAACGCCTTTATAGACGCTTTTTCTTTCTTTTCGATAGAAGACATAGTGCGATTGATTATGTTATCTTCATTTGTAAAAAAAAAAAAGTGTATTTGAATATTTTTAAGCAAAGTGTTTTTGCCTAAAAATATTCAAGTATAAGTATATAAGATAGTTTGAAGAAAGTTTTAAAATACGTTTTTCTTTCTTTCTTTTTTTTTTAATTCAAAAAATCAAACACTCTATCATTTAAAATTAAAAATAGTTGGAAATTACATATTCCTGCCACCTGCCACGCTAAATTTCATCATTTGAAAGATTTTCATGAAGTTGATAACAATTATGGTCTTCACTGTTTTATTATATTTCACTCTTCCAAAATGAATTGAACTACCTTATCAATAAGTATATCACGACTTAAAAAAAAGCACCACACAGCGTACAACATGAACATCTAGCCTCCCTTAGCATCCATCCCCTCTCATTCATTTGAATCACCTCTCATTCATTGAATTGAACACCTTAAATTTAAGTTATGTGTGTCGTAATCACGAATTGCGATTGGACCCTACTTTTAGTGTTTCTTGTTTCTACAAATGGCTCGTATCACAATCATAATTGCGACAAACATAATTTGAATTCAAGACGTCCAAATTCAAAAAAATATAGGGTCTGGAGGTTGTGAGCTGGAAGCAGTTTTTCTCTAAAGGGGGTTGTATAAAATCGAGAGGGTCGGCGGGGGGGCAATGACGCCACCACCCAGGAAAAACACCCACTTGCCAAGGCCGGTGAATAGTGGGCGGAGGCAGAAGACTTTCAAGTGAGCAGCAACTTGAATCAAGTGTTCCATTAGCAATTCGTGCATGCTCAAAACAATTTATCTATGATGTTGATTTGTATACAGAACGTAATTTGTATACAATTCGTAACGATTGTTACGAATTTGTATACAATCGTAAAATTTGTATTAAATTTGAAAACGTATCTTTAAGCTTCAACAGAAAAATTTAAAACCACCAAAGAAGTGCTGAATTAATTCTAGAGAAAATAATAGGCATTTACATGTTACTTTAAACGAAATTTTTACTGATGACCATTTCTTCAAAGTCAAGCGAAAATGAAAATTCAACGAAATCCCCCTAATATGGTTATCTTTTAAAGAATGAAAAGTCCGTTTGATTTATGTACATTTCTAATTAAATATATGACTTTCATCCCGACTTGATTCATTTTATCGTTGGGTAATGAGTTACTTTCAAAGTTGTTACTTTTGTTAAATTTATTGCGGAATCGGTTATCAATCTTTGTTTTTAATTTAAATGGATCGAGAAAAAAGAGTTGAGAAGTCTTCTGCTGCTCGGAAATGAAACTTTGTTTCTAAAAGACCCTTCATTATTGTCTCTAATTCTGCTCTTAACTTTTACGGTAATTAAACAAAGTAGATGACTATTACGGCTCTTTTGTCTAAGAACTAGAAGAGACTAATCGATGAAAACGTCACAAGGAAAATCTTAAATTAAGATAAAAAGGTCAAGCAATGAAATACGCAAAATAAAAAGCTGCAACTACCAGTAATGAAAGCAGGCATAAGTTATTAGGGTGGAAGGTGGTAGAAAGTGGTCTGCTTTGAAGTCATTAATTAAAATTTTCCGATGATCAAGAATGAAAAAATTAACTGATGATAAAAATGATTACTTTCTTCTTCGGTATCGTTGACTTTGCAAACGTCGGCTTTGTACTGTCGCTTAATTTCGCAAACCATTAATGAGAAACTCTGAGGAAAGGGCTCCTTCATTATCAAACCTTTCCCTTCAGTTATGCTTTTGGTCATTTTTGTTGGTGGTCCTTTCTTTCTAAATGATGCTTTGCCTTTACTTGGAGCGGTTTGTTTAAAATGCTCGAAAACTAATAATAATGACTAAAGGCAATTAATTGTCAGTTGTCATTATTTTGTTTTTATTTTGTGAAACAATGTACCTTATAGCGTATGTTTTCATACATGAAGTACTTTATGCATGCTGCCGTAAATGCAATGTTTTTAAATCTTCGGAAAATGACATATACCACTGTATGAGGAATAAAGCGTAACGTTTAAAATTTGCACCAGGAAATATTTATATTTTTTAATTTAAACACAGATATTCCATTTTGCCCACTACAGGTGTGCATCAATCTCAAAGTGTCAAGTGTTGATAAAATTTCATTTTTGTACATTTCAAAGGTATCAAACTGAACAATGTTATATTAAAAAAGAATATTATAACTGCCATCAGAGTGTTATAAGAAGTAATAAGAGTTCAATAAATAAAGTCTTGCTTGGACATAATTTTACTTCAATAAATACCAACTTCATCAAAGTGAAATTTGAAGAATGCGTTTTAGTGACATAGTACAAAAAAAAAATGTTTTTTTTGCGCATTTTTTTCAGCAACTAATGTGCAACGACTTTAACTATTTGATAAACATTAGGACCGAGTTTCAATTATCTAGTCGCCGCATGGTATCAAAATATGTAACTTACTTAACTTTTCGAGAGAAACTTTTTCTCTTTTCATTTCTTTTGTTTTCTTTTTTCGTTCTTTTTTCGTGTGTATATATGTCTTTCCGTTTTGTACGTATTAAGTTACATCGAACTCTGAGACGGTTGGTTCATTTGTAAATGATTCTTTCACACTGATCCATTGCTTTTCGATAGTTTTGTTTGGGCTGATTACAAGCAGATGGAACAAATCAGTCGAAACATTACCATTTTATTACTATATTTTGACATTAGTTAAAATGTGAACTTAATGGTTTTTTCTGTTGGGGCATGGTCGAATAAACTTGCACTATTACCAAACCTTAACTCTTTCCACCAGATATTCCCTCTGAATAAATATGATGATCTAATGAAAATCTTACGTCTCTGCATTTGAAAACTTAAAAAAAAAAAAGAAGAAGAAACTTTGCTAAATTCCGCATGATCAAGCATAGGTATTCATCGTATTTAATAAGAAAACAAGATTGGAGCTATTGAACTCAAAATGAAATATTTACAAAAACTCTTTGTGTTTAGACTCAAAAGAGAGAAAAAAGTTACTGTTTGGAAGGACAGTCAACTAGGCATTACTGGCGCATGTTTTAATAAACATGTAATTTATAAGTTTCGTTGGAGAATGTCGTGACTCAGTAATATAAATGTTTTTCTTCTGAAGCGGTTGTTTAAGATTCAAAGCCTGAATCTGTCGCAATGTTAAATATTTTAGTTCCTTTTCTGGAAGACGGGTCATTTACCTTCAAACTATTGAAAAAAACTAGAAATATGTCTTTGTAAAACTTTGTTATAAATTGAAAAGGACTGCAGTCAGTTTTAAAAAAGGAATATTTTATTTTTCTATTGTGCATATTTTATCTCTATTGCCCAGCAAAATTCAATCAATGAAAATTTGCCTGCGCAGTATTTTTTTTCTTGTAGTGTTGCTAACTTTCTGGATTAAAAACACGGGGGCCCATTTTTTTTCTACTATGCGCTGCATAATAAAATAACATGAAACATCATATTTCGAAGCGCTACAGGGTTTGAGTATGAGATTCGGAGTTGGAGGACGAACAACCAGTTCCAGCAGTCGGAGTTTTAAAGTTCCGATTCCGAATTCATTCCACCTCTTTTAACTCAAAATCAACCAGACTCCGACTCCTCACTCCTAGTTAGAGCAGATAACCGATGGCAGGGTGTGAATTTTTTTTACTACCTATGCTCTTGGACAGCTACAGTCCGGCTTACAAAGACACTAGTTTCATCGTTAAAGTTGGTTTAAAGCTACAAAGGTTGGAGGAACTGTTTTGGAAATGTCTAGACGTTTGAATTTCTTCACCAATTTTTGGTAAAATCAGCATATACTTGGAGTTTAATTATCTAAAATTCGATGTAACTGAAATTCGCACTGTATATTTGTTTAAATTTTACTCATTTTTACAGCGTACTTTCACTTCAAAAAATATTCATCATAGGCTAGTAATTGTTCAGTGAACTCTCCTTAAAGATCATCAATTTATCAGTGTAAGGTAAACACACCAGTGTCTAGTGCTTCAGTAGTGACCACTTCCAGGTTTAAACTTGTAAAAATAGGATTCCATGTCTCCAATGGAATCAAAAGTGCTTCAGTAGAGGCCATTTCAAGGTTTTTCTTTGAAAAAATATAATTCCAGTTTTCCCGTTTGAATCCATTGGGTAACCTGGAATCATATTTTTTCAAATATAAACCTTGAAGTGGCTACTACTGAAGCACTATTAAGCACTGGCCACTACTGGTGTGTTCACCTTACTTACTCAATCATAAAAAAAGCACTACATTTGTCGTTGAGAGACTTTCTCTTAGTTTATTTATTATCGGTGCACCTAATAATTGTAAAATATTCACCATACACTAGTCAAAATTTTCATCATACGCTGGTCGTCGTTCAATGAATTTTCCTTAGTGTTACTAACTTTTACAGCGTATTTTTTCGTCAAAAATTATTCAGCATTTACTGCTTAAAAGATTCATCACTCGCCAGTCGCCGTGCATTGAATTCCCATAAAAATTAACTTTTTTACAGTGCAATTTCTCGTTATGAAATATTTCTTATACTTTTTTCAAAATATTCATCATACGCTAGTCGTCGTTAAGTCTTACTCGTCATAAAATATTCCTCATACTCTATTCAAAATATTAATCACTCGTTACCCGTTAAAGAGATTGTTTAGTGCATTTATGCATCATGTACTAGTCAAAATATTCATCATAAGCTATAGTCATCGTTGAGTGATATGCCCCCGTTTGCTTAACCAAACCCACCCGAAATGTTCATCCCCATTAAACAAATGAACGCTCAATGCTTTCAAGATTGGAATTAAAGACATATCTGGCGCAAATTTACGTCCCCCAAAAATATCATTTCAATTATCCGTCAGCCTAGCCGCGATAATTGCTGGGCAATTCAATTAGAGAATCACTATCCTGAGCTTCAAGAAAACGAGCGGCGCACGGTCGAAACTTCTTCAACCAAACCTCAATCAAATCCAGAAATAATTAAGAATTTCGTCCATACAGGAGGGAGGGAAAAAAATAAATATTAACAATAAAAGACAGGAGACCGAACAATCTGCAGATTGGATTGGGGGAACGCCGCCTAAGCAGCTTATGCTGATGCTCATTAAGAATTTTAATTAAATTAACTGCTATTGCTTATTTTGAGCTTTGTGAATGGAAAAGAATAATATTTTGAGGATGGATTATTTGGGAATGAGAGCGTCGCGCGTGGAAAAAGAAACTTGTCCAAACTTCAAGAGCTGGACCGATAGAAGAGCCGAATTTGCTAATGAAGAAGTGGATATAAAACATTATTTTCCTCTCAGAGGAATTTAATAAGAAGGTGCGTGTATTTTTTAAGTTAATTTATTGCTTTCCGCCAAACAAATTTATTTGTCGAGGTGGTTTTATTTTGGAAACGTCTTTTTTTTTTATTTATCTTTCTTTTCTTTCATTGATAAATCTTTAAAATTTTTGGATTGATGAACTAAGTTAATCCGTCTCTAGATAAATCTTTATGTAGTTTTTAACCAGTTCGTAACTCGACTTTTAGAATGTGCTATTTTTCAAACATAATAAAATATTTTTTTTATGTTAAGTATATTTTTTTTCATTTTAAGTAATGCTTCTTGTTTTTTCAGTAATTTAGTACATTTATTGGAAAACTTAAAAGGTGGGGGGAAAAAACACGAAACAAAAATTTAACTTCAAAGTGCTTTAAGTAGTTTTTAAGTAGAACTTTATTACTGTATGTAGGATATTCAGTTCTTATTGGTAACTGAAAGTCAAGTTTGTGACTTACAGTAACAGAAAAATAATACATAGTCGTGTGATCAGGCAAATTTAATGTTATAACTCCAAGGGGGCCTTTTTTTTGTTTAAAAATCTTCCTTCTCACATGAAATAAAATTCAAGAGCAATTTTAGCAAATGTTCTGAAGTATATTACTGAAAACAATTGAACTACGAGGGTTTAACTTTTCTCATTTTAAAAATAAATACAATACAACATTTCATTTTGCGTTCATGATTTGCAACAGTTCTTTGACCTTGCGGATACCAGAAGCATCGTTTCAAATTCCAAGGCTCATATTAAATGCTCTAACGAATAAATTATCAATCTTTTCCATGAAAAGATGACAAATTTTATTTATTCAGTTTAAAAATCTTATTCGAAACCTGCATTTTTATGAGTATATTTGCCAAAAAACTGTTTTAATGTTTAGAGTAAGTTTCTCTTTTTTGACCATTATCATACCACCTTTTAAGGCACTCCCATAGAGATTTATTTTGTTTCCCCCATAAAACTGCTGCAGTTCTTAGCTTATGCGTTTCAACTCACGCAACATGGTTTGAGTGATGTAAATTTTCTCCATAATTGATAAGCAAAGACGATAAGGAAATCGTTGAGCCTTTTCTGAAGAAAGTTGTGGCTTTTAGTTGTTAATTAAATTTGTTTGATAATTATTATTTTAATAGTTATTCGTCTTTGAGTTTTGCTACGGATCTGGTGTAAAATAAAGTATAGCGTTATTAAAGTCACAAGAATTAAAATAAAATATGTTGTTATTAAAGCCACAAGAACTGAAATAAAATATGGTGTTATTAAAGTGACCAGAACTAAAATAAAACATTGTGTTGTTAAAGACTCAACAACTGCGACTAAAATTTATGTTGTACTAAATTAGTTACATGTATTTTGTGCTTGAAACATATAGCAGAAAACTCTCACTTAAGTATATAGTGAGATACCAATCCAAACTTGATCACTATCCAGGTTTTGCAGTTCAAGAAATAATTCGAAGAATCCACGATTTTTTTAAAATATATTTAAAGGGAAAATAATTGCGTAAGGAAAGTTTTTATTGAATTATTACCATAAAAAAGAAATGTTTAATGGTTTCACAAAAAGCATCGATACGTTTTACTTTTAGTGTAATAAATACAAAGATAAGTTTCAAAATGGAAGAATTGTTTTGGCTGCGCCATTTTTAACATTATTTTATCTTATGTCATGTGGCTTAAGGCTAAATCCAGGAAACTGATCTCATAAATGAGGCTGCCTTGTTTTCAGAATAAAAATGCTGTATAATTTTTTTCTTGCTTTGTTTTTTACTCTTCAAAAGAACTTTCTTTCCCGCCATTTGTTTCCTTCTCGGAAAAGTGAATGGTGCTGGAGAAGAGATGTTTGCTATCTGACAGGCAGAAGTGACGGTTACGGACAAAGTAATATCTTCCTCGCTCTGCCGAAGAAAAAGATGTTAGTTTGTTTTGTTGCTTTATGTAGAAATAAGTTTTTTTTAGGGTTTACTTCCTAATATAAAAGCATTGTACGGAGAAAATTGCTGTTTGAAGTTAGTTGAAAGTTTTGATTGTGTAACATATGGAAAGGAAATAATCTTTGTTTTCTGACGAATTCTTTACAAAAGTTCTTCGTGGCGATTTAATGCTTGGAAGAAGATTATTGATTTAGGGCTCGATGATTGATTTTGTATACGCAGAGAAAATGTAAAATTGTATTCGACTCACTCATGTGTAAATTACTCTGATGTCCAGTGATGGAAATATTTTTCTTTCAACTTCAATACCACAAAAAGTACTCTTTTGCTTTCAAAATGTGTTGACTGAGTATTCGAACTACGTGTTCCTTCTTTTTCTACCGCTTTAGAAACTAATTATCACCGGAAATTAATTCGTCGTAGACTTAAATACCATTGTCCATATCACCGACTAATGTTTGCAAGTAATGGTACATCTATTTATCTACGTAAATCTCTATTAATATAAAAACATTTAGCTCTCCATTCATATTTATTTATAGTTATCTATTTATATCTGTATCTTCTGATATACATCTAATCCTCTAAAACCTACATTCAGTGGACACGCCTCTGTGTATCTGTGGCCATCTATTCGTAAAAGTCTATCTGTATGCATGTACGTATACTTATTTATTTACATCCATTCCTCGGCGTCTATCGTCTATCTCTATATCCATGTATTCCTATAAGTGGAACTATATCCATCTATTCCTGTATGTCCATCTATATCCATCTACTCCTATATGTCTATATATACGTTTCTGCGCATAACTATCTATTTATATCCACCTATCTATACCTATTTATCTTTGTGGTTGTAAAATCCCTTCCATGAAAAGTTTCTCCCTCCTCTACTTTCTGAAAATATGGGACTTTCAAGGAATAGAAACACCTCGAATAAGACAAAATGCATCTCCCGCGCAATTTGCTGACACAACTTCAAATCCCATCCTTCGATCAGAGAGAGAGGGAGATGCCCGGGAAAAGCAAACCTCTCTTCCTAGTTGCTAATCACAGAGCATGAGTAATTAACATCTAACCCCGAGGACGCGTTTCCGCTAACACTATTAATTTCAGGAAGGGACATATTCCGGTAGTGCCTGGTTGTTACAACACTCGGACGGTTCTAATTGAAGAGTTCGGCAGGATACGCCAAGCCAGCAGCACAGCAAGCTGCCTTCGCGCCTGAGGGACACAAACAGAAACCCTGAACAAAGGATTACACGTGGTCCAAATGAACTGTGCTCTGCAATTATTATCAAGAGGGGGGGGGGGAAGGTGGTCAGTGCGGACGAGAGGGATCATGTTAGAGGGGTAAGAGTGCTGCATAAATTGGGTTGACCTTTGTCCGGCATGGAACGGCAGCGCTCGAGGATCTTGGAGACTGTCTTGAAATCGGATTTGTCTGCGTGAGGGCTAAACCCACTTCAGGACTGCTCATCAAGGCGTCGTAATAATGTTGCATGTATTCGTGTAAGATTCGTGTGGTTGTGGATTTCGTTTCTTAATGTTAACTGAGTTATGTGTGGGGTGTTAGGTTGAATAATGGGGGAAGGTTGGATAATCTTAAGCAATTGCATCAAGAGCTCTGCAATGTAATTGTCGTACGTGTTTTATGATTAACGTAAATCCTGAAATAATAAATAATAGTAATTTAAATACTTGCATATTAGTTTTAAGGTAGAAGTACATTTGATTTTATGACATTTTTGGGTTTTATTGAAACATAATAATGATAGTAATGATAAACATTAATGATGATAACAATTTTAATAATAATGACACAATGAAAAATATTTTTAAAATATAATGAAACCCTTTAAAAACTCATAATACACTGTCTAAATTTAATTTCCTAGAAACAATAATAACTCTATTTTCGAAACATGTCCACAAAATATCATAAAAATAAATGAAATCAAAGATTAAATTAAAAAATATGCGTTTGATTAATGCTATGTAGTTTTATTATATCAGTCGAATCTGCTTATTGGATTATTGGTCAAAAGAATGCCACTTAATGTAATAAATTTTCACTGTACCACACATTTTTTTGCAATTTGTCATTTTGATCCCGAATAATGAAATATCTCTCTAAATACAATTTTTTGTGTGAAACATTGGCTATTCCATTAAGCGGGCATTATGTTATTTTTATTTATTTTCGTCCTAAACAACATTACTTTCGACAACAGAAGATATTTCAAAGCTTGAAGTTAAGTGCTTTGTAAAACAGAAGTTGGTTTAAATTTCGTATGGCTATAAAGAAATGAAGTCTTTAAATAGCTCAGTAATAGTATCTTAAAATTTCGTTTCCTAAAACAAAACCTGTCGTTTCAATAATTATATTATAAAGCTCAACTTTATATTCAAGTACCCTAATGGGGAGTTCTCGACACCACGAGCATCGAAAAAGAGCACCCCTTATTCTACATCCTCAAGAATTAGAACCCACTTCTGTTGTGCTGAACAGGAGGGCATAATTAAGCTGCTATGAAGAGGAAGAAGATATTTGAAGAAGTAACTTCTTTTACACAACTAAGACCCGAGTTTCGTCCATTGTGAGCAACGAATTTTAACATGAATGTCACCTGTCTTTTCATATAAAGCAGCGAAATTATTTCACAGGAGGTTCTGAAACTTTGTATTTTTATTACTCATCTTAAGATGGAGTGGTTTTGGAAGATAATGGCGGAAGAGGGAGAGCTGTGTGTGCTGAAGACTTAAGCCGGCAATTTTTCTTTCGTTTAGTTACTAAGCCTCACGACTCTTGCCCGGTCATATATCAGTTGAATAAATTAACACTTTTGTTTCATTTCAAATGTGGTAAAAGGCCAGTAAGCACTTAACAATGTGCGTTTTGTTCTTTACTGTACACAATACCGCACTTCATAATTAAGTAACAGAAATTAATAACGTAAGTATTACAGCCAAAACACGTGTTAAAGCATCAAAGCTTCCTGTATGATTTGATAGCAATAAATGCAATGATTTTTAATAGTTAATTCTAATACTTAAAGTAGTTATAATGCATGCTGCATGTTTAGCGTACAAGTAAATTATCAGTCTTCCTACGCTTCTTTGTTTTCCTATTAATAGACTCTTTTATTTGACTAGGATAATATAGTTATAGGATTATATAGTTAACAGAGAAATGAACCAATAAATGCTAGTTCCAGAATGATTCAATATAACAGCAAAAGAAGAAAAATAAAAACCATTATTTTATGAAATGAAATTGTATAAACGACACCACCTGATATTGTAGATAAATCGCAATGCACCTATTACTGACTGTTGCACAAGATAGGAAGTCTTCAATGCGTTATCCAATTTATGCAAATTGACTTTGAATTTACTCCTGTTCAGCTATTTCATTTCCCATGTTTAGTAATACGCAATAATTTCATTTTATTTCTTCGTATCATATTATTGAAGTCATGATATGGCTTTTGAAAACAAATAACACTTTGTATTTTAATACAAATCCCGTAGGAAAAAATATGCGTTGCATATTTTTTAGAATCTCGCTAGATTAACTACTAACTTCTGTCACGTAACCAAACTCCAGTTCAAACGTTTCATGGCGAGTAATAATGCAACAATTGCCTTTTAGTTCTTCGTATTATCAGAATTGACGTCATAAAATAGTTTTAAAAAAATTGTATCATGTTGTATTTTGATTCAAATCCTATTATAAACTATGCGTTGCATAATTGATAAAATTCGTCTATAATTAATACTAACTGTGGTGACTTGACACTGCTTTTTTTTAAACGTGTCGTTACCTACTTTTAATCATACAGAAATAATTGTATTTTGTTTCTTCGTATCATCAGCATTGACGTCATAAAATAGCTTTAAAAAAACCGTATTGCGTTGTATTTTGATCCAAATCTTATAAGAAACTATGCTTTGTATGAATCCTAACAAAATGTCTTAGCTATCCGTGCCAACGCACGGCTTTATACCATAAGTAGATTTCTTTGCAAAAAAATATTTTTCTGAACATCTAAGACATCCTTCCATGAAGTTCAATATTCCGAGGTCATTTTTTTTATCAGCTACTTTCAGTACAATTGCACTTGTATTCTTTGTTGAGACGATTATCTTACAGGTTGGATAAGAATTTGTCTCGGAGAGCAAAGAAAACGCGCTTTCACATCGTCGTCTTGTTGATACGTTACTATTGGTCGTCGTTTCTTTTATTGCTTCCTGGGAGGACTCGTAGAAAAGCAATTTATCATGTTATCCGTTGCTAGAAGTAAAGCAACTGCTTTCCTTTTTAAAGGTCTCGAGTTTGGATTTTCACAATTGATAATGAAAGTTAAATTTAGTTGGGAAAGTGCCTCAGCTAGCTCGTGTAAATGTAGAATCTGATGTTAGTAAAAATTAGAACGAATTTTGCAAAAATGGAAATTGAGGAGGTAGATGTTGTTTATATTTTGCAAAACAAAATATATATATAAATTTGTTATTATTGTTGTCCTCGCTGATATGAGGTCAGGTCCATGGGTCCATTTACCGTCCATCTCTCCAACACCAGACTAAGTCTGTTCAGTATGGCCTCATGCTACAAGGCAACACATCAGAGTAAGTGCTCAGTGGCCTCGCTTTCATTGCACTTGGTACAGCTCACGAAAGTCTTATTACCGTGGTAGAATCTTAGAGATCTAAGGATACCAGAAACCAACCGAGACAAAACTGACTGGCCCTGCCGGCCCCCTCCAAAGCTCATAAGCTCATAGATAAAAGGTATAAAAGATTGGCTTCTGTTGGAAGCATGTACCCTGAGTATCAGAAGGTGTTTTAACCTTCTTAATTTAAATGTCACCATAAAATTGAATCAAACTGCTAGTTTCTACTCTAATGATTTTAGACGATGTTTTGAATATCATATCATGTTGCAGCCAGTTAAAAACTGCACCGAATGAAATTTCTTCAAAATCTATGCAGTAATCAGAAAGTTTGAAATATCTGTATAGCTCTAAAAATGAAAGCAAAAAGGTTGATGAAGATTCAAGAAAACATTCAGGCCAAAATTTCACAAAAATATAGCATTGTTGCCACCGATGGAGCTTAGGTGTTTTTCAACTTAAAAAAAGACAAATAGTTCTAAATTTAAATTTTGCTATAGATTAAATTTTGTTATAAACTTAAATACAATTATTTACTCTACACTTGAAATTCCACACATGAATTTTAATCTGACTTCATTTAAAAGCTCATGAAAAATTTTATCATGTGGTTTCTTTAAAACCCATATGGTCATTAGAACGCTTAAAGTGTTGGATTATATAAAAACGAAACTGAAAAGCATTTTCTCGAATTACAACAGGCTCTTGAAGAATCCGTACGTAAACACTAAACTAAATCACTCACTAATATTAGTGTCGGTAACTAACCAGAAAATATTTTCCATATTTGATTGCTTAACAGAAATGTGTCATTAATAAACTTCAAGGCGGTGAGAAGTACATTAAGGTCAGTAATATATAAATATACCTTTCTTTCACGTTTATTTCACTCACTAGTTGCTTAGAGAAAAATGGAGGGGTGTGTGCAAATTCCTCAAAGAATTTATAGCTTGAAGCAAATAGCTATCGTAGTTTTTTAATATGTATTATATATGTAAATACTGTGGTGATCAAACCCCAACACCTCAGGGGAAGTCTCTGTCTGCACGAATGTTCTTGTAAAAATGCTCAACAGCGTTTTAAATAGGATTGTACGTAGTTTAAATTGGTTTGTCGCAATAAAATTATGCTGCATTTGCATGATTTCCTGCAATTACCCTCATAACTCGATCAAACTTTCTAAGCGTATAAAGGTCACATTATCCAACAAGTATCTGCGCTCGGTTACAAAGCAATACATTCAACACGTAAACAATAAAAAGTGCTAAATATTACAGCTTACTGGAGTCATTAGATCGAAAGAAAGTGCACGAAGACATTACAGCGTAGATATTTAGCCTCCGAACATATTTTCTGTACCATTGACGCATCCAATGGACTTGCATACAAAGATGACTAGAGCTGCCAATAAAAATGTCATCCACTATCGTGACAAACTTGCGTTTGTCATGGTACTTTCTCCTCCCTGTGGTGCTTTAATGAGTCACTTATATTCCGCTTGCCTATTGCCAGGGCAGCCGTGAAATGGGGCAAGCGCCATGAAGGGGCCATTTGCGCCATTGGCAAAAAGGGGGTGTATCTAAAACCAAGGAGAGTTTAGATCTGTCATCATTGATAGGAATTTATGACGTATTATATTAGAGATGTTCTTTGGCCCTGTGGGAGATGTGTTTGTTCAGATGGTTTTTAGGTGACTGGGGAAAGTATTTGCAATTTATGGCGGCGATCAAATCCTGTTACACGTTTAGTGATGCTTCATGCAAATTTGTGTGGATTCAGGTTTATAGACAGATGCATGGTTTTTAAATGTTAAATTGCGTAAAGAACGGTTAGATGATTTTCAAAGCTCTTTTTTTTTATCGAAAAGTATAACTGAATGTAAGCTGTTTTCTTTTAGCAACAAAAATTACTAAAATATTTGTAATTGTTGCAATTTAAAATTTAGTAATAAAGCTAAAACAAAATAACTCTCATTTTCAAGCGAAAAATAAAAGTAGCCAAAGTAGCATGTCAGAGCAAGCAATACCAAACAGCTCAATTACACCATCCAGATAATCAGGGGCGTGCACAGAGGGGGCATGCACAGATATTTTTAAATGCCCCCAGTCACAAATGAATTTTAAGGGCCCCCTCCATATTGTTTACCCCTACGTTCCAGCATATATTTGACCTCTTTTTTTAAAATCTCGGGCCCCCTTCGGGCCCAGGCCAACAGGTGTCCCTTCTGCCCCCCCCCCCGCTGGGCACGTCCCTGCAAAGAATGCAGTTTTGCCCATGACTTGAGCTCATCTGACAGGAATATATCAAACAAGCTGCAGGGTTTTTCGCGTGCAGCTTGGTAATGTCTACCTCAGACTGATAAGTCTAAAATAAGGACAAAACTGAACTCTGAGTGCTCCAACAGCTGTTCGGTATAGCTTGCAATATTGCTTTAGCTCCGGCTTTGAAGTGGTAATATGTAGCCTTATAGCATGTTACCAATATACAAAATTAAATACTGTAGATGTGTTATAATGTAATAAATGTACTTTATAACGTCTCTTCAATTTATAGGACAGATTCGAATGTATCAATATTTTTGCGAATTTCAATACATTCGAAAAAATGGATATGTGTATTCATATATCTATCCAGACTTCCATTGGACAAACTAAAATATAGAAAAGTTTCTTGTGAATTTCATGTACGAAACTAAACGCCATAAGAAAAAATTAGTATTTTATTAGCACAGTAGAAAATTTAACCGCAGTGTAACATTTCCTTTTCAACTGTGTCGAATATTTTGCAGTTGGATGCACATATATTTTGAATAAAAATGCAGATTTTCTTTGAGAAGAGATTTGTTTAATCACATCATGCTCATGCAATCAGAAACAATTGTTCAGCAATAAGCAAAAAAAATATTAATCATTAGAATTACCTTATCATAAAAATAGATTTTCGACTGAATCTATTTTTACGACACATAAATTCATATCTTCTTTGATCACAAGCAACTATTTCCTAACAACATCCCAGCAACTCACAAATCTACTGTACTGGAAACGATATTTGGGTGAACAAGAACGAGTTTTCGCGCTCTAGACTATCGCCAAAGGGTACAGTCACAGTTGACCCTCAAAAACTAAATGAAGAAAGAAAGAAAAAAATAAACCTGATCTTTTAACTACCGCGTTTTGGAGCTGTCAAAACCCGATGTTCGTTTTTCTCCCCTGTTCTTAAATGTCGGTTTCCTAATGATTATGGCGTTCCCAAACGCATGAAGTTCCTTTTAATCCGCTTTTAGTTGCCGTTGCCATGGTTACGCCTCCGTTTCCTCATAACTAGTGGATTTTAAATATTTTATGAGTTTGTATCTTCCGTCATGGAAGATTGTAAATGTTTCTTTAGCCAGAGTTTTGTGACAGGTTTTAATTTCGTGATTTTTCGTATGTATTTCAGAAAAGAGTTTATTTTTCGCCTGAGAAGGCTAAATGTGATCTATATTTTATGCATGAGATTTAAAATTAGATATTTCATTTCGTTATGAAAACATGTATAATGTACGTCGTACTTAAACATTTATTCTTTCCTGCTGCTTCGTTTGCTTTAAGAATGTGTAGTGTGACATGAATTTTCTATGCATTTCCGTAATCCATGCTATGTATAAAAGTGTTTCCTATTTTAACTATTATGAGATATATACTTTGCTGTGCATTTATTATGTAATAAAAGTTAATGATGACTGTTTGACGAGATGTGCAAGGATTGTAAAACAAAACTTTAACGGAGATAATGCTTAATTTAAAAAATAATCTCATTTAAAGCGAAAAGTAATAATTTCTTTAAATAATAATGTAGTTTTCTAATTTCAATAAGAGAAATTGCACTGATTTATAATTTTAACGTCTTACAATTCGTTTCTTTTTTTTTTTTTTTTTTTTTGCTATTATTGATTTTGATGTCTTAGAAAGCATTTCAAAAATTTATCAAATGAATCTAAATTTAAAAAATAAATTGACTCAAAGAAAAGACAGGAAAAATAGAAAAATATAATTATGGTTTAAACCCTAACAAACATTTCGCTACAATAAATTAAACAAATTGTAGAAACGTTAAAATTACAAAAAATTAATAAATAAATAAATACATAAAACACATATTTTAGGGCACAACATTGTTTTGTTAAAAATGTTTCCAACCATTTTTTTTTTTTTTTTTTGCCTTAAACGTTTATACTTCACTTCCCGTAGCCTGGAAACACCACGTTTTGAATTCTTATCAATATTTGTGCACTTTTACTTTTATAAAAGTATTTTTTAACATTTCCACTCAATGAATAGTTCGGTTACAGATTAAATACATATATAAGATTTAAAGCTTCCTTTCTTGCCTTCAGAATAACTCTTGCAACTTTTTAAAATCTTTTTTTTTTGTCTTTATTATACTAACTTCTTCATATATATACATATATATATATATATATATATATATATATATATATATATATATATATATATATATATATATATATATATGTATGAGTGTGTGTGTGTGTATATATGTATAAATATATATATAATACTAGCAAAAATACCCGGCGTTGCCTGGGTCAGTAATAATTATTAGAAAAAATCGTTACTTGCTTTTGTTTTCTGTTTTAAGTGAAAGAATTCAAAACACATCTTTTTGACGTGATTAAAAATAGAGTTTCTTCCTTACACATAAAACTATGGTAAAATAGCAATAAGTATAAAGAACAAAGTAGTATTGATTTAGAAACGAAAGCACTATATTTAAGCATATACAAATTTAAAAAACATGAAATTAATCTTCTCATGTTTAAAAAGATTAATCTGTTGATACTTTTTTTTTAACATGGAGTCTAAAACCTTCTCTGTATGGCTAATGAAGTACGAAGTGATTAAAAAAAAGTAGCTGCGCTCGTAATCCCCTTATACTTGCTTTAGTTATTTCGAGAAATTTCAATCATTGTGGCTCTTGGTGCGATTTTACCGAATTTGCGAAAGTCGTTTCGGGGTACCTTCGATGATGCTCCCCCATTCTTTTCTTACTTTGTAAAACGATATGATATTAATTTTCGTTACAGATATATAGTCGCCAGATGCTGAGATATTTTTGGTCACCATAAAATGGCTCTAAACAGTTTCATCCGAAATGTTACCAAAATAAGTAGTAAAATTTGGTGATTGTTTGAAATTGTGCAAAAAGGAAAATTAATGGAAGTTTTTGTGCTGTTTATGGATTTGCCTAATTTAGTTGCTGGATTATTTAACACAGTAAAAAAAGTCTTTTGAAAATTCTTTGATTGGCGATATTTTGTTTACATGGTGAAAGCTGAGAAACATTATGACGTAGTCTTCGGCTTCAAAAACAGCAACGTTGAAAAAACTGCCAAATGCATCAGCTACGGAAATCTTTCTGCAAAAATTTTGGCGATCTGCTGGTTGTTTGGATAATGAGTAAGTGTTCAATCAGCATAAATAATAATAAAAACATTAATTACATTAAAGTTCCGTTTAAATGGAAAATCATCAGCCAAATCATGTATTATTTGCCAATCTTGTGCAAAAATCTTACTTCAAGATTTGACTTGAGAAAAGCCTTGAACAATCACGAAAAGCAAAGAAAGTCAACAATACAACAATTGTCGCTATCGACAGGGAGTTGAGATGATACACTAAATATTGTATTGAGTTGAGGAAAGCCTTCGAACATGGATCTAAAAAGCTTATAACCAGTTTTTTATTCTACTTAGAAATTTCGAACAGGTGCCATCTTCAGCAGAAAAATCAGAGCTTTCGATGGACATATAATGTAAATATGTGCAAGTATTTTTTCATCCCAATATTAGAGAATTTATACAAAAATTGTGTTTTATTGCCCCCCTAAGGGGGTTTTGCCCCCCATAACGGGACGAAAACTACCCTATGTGTTATTCTGATGCATAAGCTATATTATTGTAAAGTTTCATCAAAATCCGTTCTGTAGTTTTTGCGTGAAAGAGTAACAAACATCCATCCATACATCCATACAGACAAACTTTCGCATATATAATATTAGTAAGATATGTATATACATATATAAATCAGCAGGCTTAACTATTGTCTATAGGCGTTTTACAGAATTTGATTTAAACTTGCCTTTTCAAAAAGTAATATTGTGGAACTGTACAAAAGAAAACCGGTTTATTCATAGAAGTAGATATAGCATAAGAAAAGAGAAAACTGAAAAAAGTCCCCACAACGAAATTTCTTTTGCAAAGTTCTATATCATGAGAAAGTTCTTTATTTCAGGATAAAAGGAATCAAAACACACGTTTTTCATAACTTGCTCGCCGGAGGGATTTTGGATGTCTTTTAATACCGTAAAATTCTGCGCATAAAAAGAATATTCTTTCCCATTTTTCTTCTACGTTGGTAAGAAATATGTTGC
The DNA here is from genome assembly GCF_026930045.1 of Uloborus diversus. Lineage (NCBI taxonomy): Eukaryota > Metazoa > Arthropoda > Arachnida > Araneae > Uloboridae > Uloborus > Uloborus diversus. Next base: position 152,305,794 of record NC_072736.1, on the reverse strand, counting down.
GAAAGTTTTCGATATTTATCGGAGGAGATCTGAAATAAAATGGTTATTCCTTGTATATGCAATTCAATTCAATTTGATTATAATAGCCTGCTTATTAGATGCATAGAGTGTCCAAAAACTTCTTGGCACATTTTAAAAATTCATAGAAAAGCAACAAATTGTGCTAAAGTATGCAGTTTCTGGGCAAGTCAGTACTGTAATAGGAACGGAGAACCCTTGGGTGTGATGTATATGCAGTTTGCGCCATAATACTTCATAGGTTCAAGAATTTTTTTAGACATTGTAAACAAAAATTTAAAAAAAAAAAGAAAACATTAATTTGAATTCTGAAATTTTAAATACAAATTATGTTTTTCGCAATCACGAACTGCGACAGGACCCTACTAAATGGCGGTATTGTTTCTAGAAACGACTTCTGTCCCCCCAAGCCTTCCCCTCTTCCAGCGCGGTTACGTGTGCATAGTTGTGTGTGTGTAGGCTTGTGTGGGTGCGTAGACCTGTGTGTATGCACGTAGGCGTGTGTGAGTGTATGTGTGTGAAGTTATGTGTGTGAGCGTGTGAGCGTGCGTGTGTGTAGGACATGGACGCCTCCGAGCAGGAGAAGTAGATAACTCAGGACCGGAGGAGCCGCGCCTGCAGAGGAAGGTGGGTGGTGGAGCTGCAGAGGCCCCTGGTCCAAGCTGAAAACGGAACCGAACATCAAAGACGGTCAAGTGTGGACAATAAGCAATCGTGATTGCTCAAAAAAGTTGTTATTGATAGTCGCTGTAACGACACAGTAAGAAAAACAACGCTAATGAAGGTACTTTATCATATACTAGTTTCCCCAAAGCGAATCTCATTTATGTTTGACTTAAATAAGTTTTGATGCATAAACATCCTGTGGCTTTACATATTTTTGCAATGCCCAATGCTAATAGTATGCTCTGCACCCTCAAATACATGTAAAGCTTTTAGGCGGTTCTCACATTGACATCCCTCAGCATTCAGTTCGATGAGAACCTGCATCTACTCTGTCTCTGCAAATGCGGGACAATCGGTACTTGTTTTAACGAATATAAGAATAAATCCGTACGAAACATAAACTGGTGGCGAAGACAAACTATTGGTTTAAAAAATTAGGATAAATTCATATATGCATAATTTATAGCCTATGTCACTCAGTACGAATGCACCTTTCATATAGTGAAAGAAATTTTCAAATAGTTGCAATGGTTTCGGAGATTACTTAGAACATATAAACATACAAAAATCCGCTCTCTCTCTTTATACACTGGTGCCAAATGGCTAAGGACTGATTGCAATGTGCTATGTAGCAAGCAAAAAAGTAAGTGTAATTCGATGGCAAGTGAAATAGACTGATGCCAAAAGACTATAACATTACAATGACGATAATTTTTTGTGCTCTGAAATCCATACGGCGTTGAAAAGTGTTCAAAGTACGAAACGGTCATTTTTTGCTGAATACGTAAAAGAGAAAAAATGTAACTACCGTCCCCATACGTTACGGCGTAAGATGTCAATATGGGTTATGGCCATCATGGAGAGCAATGCAAACTTCCACATGTCGTTTTCTGCTTTGCACAATAATATCCAGCGGCTGTTGGGGTACTTTATCTCATTTTTCTGTCGGTCATGGATGAGGGTGTCCTTGTTTGTTGGATGGTGCTCGCAACCAGCAAGACTGTTCCCAGAGCATTCTAAACATTTTCAATGGAAATCAGATCAAGAGAATGTGCTGGCCATTCGATGGGTTGAATATTCTCGCTCTCCAGTCACTTCTAGTCAGCGACTGCTCGATGACATGTTGCGTTGTTATCCACGAAAACAAATTTATCGTCCACAGCACCACAGAACATGTAAACATGAGGTAGCAGAACACCCTCAATGTATCGCTGGCCAACCATAGTCTTCTTGGCAGCACATGAGCAACGTACGGCCATTAATCATGATCCCAGTCCATACCATGATACCACTTGATATTTGTCTTTTTTTTTTTGTGTTTTCTGGCCTGTATTTTGTACCACTCTCATGCCAGCTTAATTGTCGTCAACAATCAGACGACAGACTGAACCTGCTCTCATCTGAGAATAGTACACAAGCCCAGTCGACTTCTCTCCAATTGTGATGCTGACGATCTCATTACAAACGAGCAAATCGCTGACTTGTAGACAATGGGGTGCACAAAATAAGCTTTAATGCGTGTTTTTCGGGATATTTGCTTGCTAGTAGTAGCAGGAAACTGCTTTGCTACCTCAGTAGCTGTGTTGCGCAGGTTAATTTTTGTTCCTGGCACTATGTACCGATCTTCTGCTGTTGTCGTACTGAGTACACGACCTCCCCCATGACATTTACTACACATTTCATTTGTTTGAAATTAATTCCAATGCCTCGAAACAACCCAGCGGCAAACGTCGAACGCCCCGGTAATAACTGACAATTTTTGCCCGTCTTAAATCTTGCCAATAACATGGCCAGTACAAAATCTTCTAAGGGATGTTGGGAAGATATACCGAAAAATTAAAGTTCGTCAATTGATTCTTTCTCGTCAAACTCTGCTTTTGAACAATAATAGTCGTCACGCGCCAAATCCTTGATATCGCTTATCAGCGCTATCACGTGACGAGCAATGTCGTGAATCTAAAACTTGCATACGCACAACACGTCTTACCGTATCCCACACTTATACTAATTCCTTAGCAATTGCCCACCAGTGTAATATTAGTATAGATTTAAAAAGAAAATAATACCATTCCCTTGCCAGAGTTCAATGTATGTTACTCGAACCATATCTCAACGGTACTCAAGTTCATCCCATGTCCACAAAAGGTACACATTGAACTATGGTATGAACACTGAATGAAAGGTATTGCTTTCTATTAAATAAAATGATCAAACACCTCACTTGACGTTTGCGTTTCTTTCTGTTATTAAACAGTGATTACTTATAATTACACTTTTGGCTATCTACCTGTTCAGTATTATGGTGGAAGCTGCATATTCATGCGAATTTTTGCTTTGCTATAAATTATAAAAAAGAAAAAGACATTTCGGACACCTTTTATTTTAATATCATAAAATTATGCGCATAAAAATGTGTATTCTTATTTATTTATTAGTCAGAGAATAATTAAAATATCGCGTCTACTTAATGTATGTGCAGTGAAACTTAATTCTTATAACATAATGTTGAATTTTTTCTAATACCGTAAAATAATATACAAAAAATGAATGTTTTTTTTCTTCTCTTTTTAATCTAAACAGACGTATATTGCAAAAGTTGGTCAGAGAAGAACTGGAAAAACACGCCTAACTCGTGTACAAGACAGTTTTCCATTTTTAGAAAAAAATTGAGACTATTTGTTCAAAGTTTTTAAAGAATTTGTGTTTTTTGGCTTCGATTATCATGTTGATACTTTTGCTGAACATGAAAACAATACTTTGGATGTCTAACAACATCAGGTGCAAAATTTGCATGCAATATCATGTTGAACAGAACTGAAAGTATTTATTTATAAATTGTCTCTGAACGTTAATGTATTTCTTTATGGGGGCTTATCTTTTGATTGATCTCAAAATAAATTTCTGTGTTCATACAAAGTTGTAAGGTAAAATAAAATTTATTTAATGTAATGGTGAAATATATAATGATCACAAAGTTAAACTCTATAGTTTTTATGTAGAATACCTAACAAGGTTCGAGAATTGACAGAAATGGATCTTTTTGTAACCCGCTCCATCTCTCGGGACACCCACCCCTCCCCCTTCGTAAAAAAATTAACGTTTTCAAACCTATTTACAAAAGTGTTTAAAACAGACACTTATTCGTGAATACAATATTTATTTTCTTCATCAATTAAAGTTAAAAAAAAAATGTAAATTGTTTCAATGCCACAGCGAATGCTTACGTTGGGCTGAAATTTAAAACCAGTTTGGTTATTTTAAACGCTGCTGTTAATTGTCGCAATGCGTTTATTTTATTTATACCTTTTTCCCGTAGCTATTACGTAAGTCCCGTATTGGTGCTAACGCAGATGACGTTGTAAATTATTTTTCCATTAATTTCTGCACGGTAACTGAGCCTCAGATTGCACATGAAAAAAGGAAACGATCATTTCCAAGCTGTGTGAAGGAAACTTTTCTTTTGTTGCATTTTAAAAGCGAACAAAATATTCCCTTTTCAGTCCGGGATTTAACTTTCGTTTTTCTCATGTTTTTTATTCTTTTTTCTTCTTCTGCGCTGTGTAATTTTCTGAACGAATCGTTTTGTATAGTTTCTTTTCCCACTATCTTGCATTTTTCGCAGCTGCTAATGACGACATTTAGCTACATTATTTTTCCGTATCTATTTACTCTTTTGTAACTAATTTTAGAATTAGTGTGTATTTTGTGTTCTATGAAATAAATATACATTTTTGAATAGATACGACCACTGGTTTATTTTCCTTCCAATAAATTTTACGACCAATTAGTTTCCTTAATTGTACTTACAATATCCGACATAATTGTAAATCGTAGCATAATGAACGTCATTTGACAACACCTATCATCCCATTCAAAAGGAAATTCTATTTCATTTTTCAAAACTTTAGTTGTGAGTCTTGAATATTGTTTAGTAATTTAAATTTATTTAAAAGTATTTCCAAAACGATCCTGAAGCATTAAATTTTTCTAAAATATATTTAATGATTTATAAAAATGTATCCGTATCTGACAAAAAAGGCATTTTTACTTAATTAAAATAAAAAACAATACTACTTTTATTAGTGATACATTTCAAAACGCCTATCGCTGTTTGCCTATTCAAGAAAGTAAAGTTCAGCACAAGAATGTATTATCATTTATAAGATTTTTTTGTCAGATTAAGACTGGCAGTAATAATTTTTGAAATCTTTGCTATTTAAAGCTATGTAGAATATTTTAGAAATTATGAATTTTTACTTTGAGAGCGTTATAAAATATAGGTTCACTTTTAGGACCTATATTTTAAAAAATGTAGCAATTTTTGGAAAAAAATGAATTTTAACTTTAAGAACGTTTTAAAATATTGGTTCACTTTTAGAAACCTTGGAGTTGGATTTATCCGTTGGTTAATTAGTGTTAATAATAAATAACGTAAATGAAGCGTCATCGTGATATGTTGTTATTGTTTTCGGTAACTGTTCACTGTTGTGATGTCACAAATAATCACTATTATATCTTTTTACTTTACCATAATTACCTTTGAGATACAAAATGGTGCCAACTTGCCAGTGTTTTTTAATTTCTCGCCAAGACCGCAGACTCAGACGCAATGATAATACTTTTCAATGCAGGAAATAATTTTTTTGAGAGGTAAAACATCGATAACTATAGTAATTTTGAGTGAAAATTCATGTAATAAACGGCCAAAATTTGCAATATATGAAATACATTCAAACACAAATTTTTGTAAATATCATACATTTATAGCAGTATCTAAAGTGTGTGTGCGTTTTATTCATGAAAACTGCCATAAACTTAATTGGGAAATTATAAAACATTATTGTACATATTTTCTTGTATTGTACATAACTCTAGTACCTAACTGTGGTACTGCTCTTATTTATTCCTATTCTAAAGTTTTTAATTCGAAAAACATGGCGGCTTTGGAGAACATTTTATTTCGCCATTTTCTCTCCCGTTTTTCAATTGAACAAAACATATTCTCGCAGTAAAGAAGGAAAGTTCTCCCGAAAGCGAACCAAAAACAAGCAAAAACACAAAAGGATCTCAAAATTTAAAATTACCTCATCTTCCTTTCCGATTTGAACAAATAACTTCGAGAGGAAAATAGTACGGGAAACAGATCAAACTTGAAAATGCAAAGCTCGATTCTTCAATAAAAAACGACCGACCAAGTAGTTAAGAAGAAGAAAAAAAAATAAAAGCCAAACACTAAATCTAGTAACTTTTCCTTGCGATTGAGAGGGAGAAAAAAAAAATACTTTAGAAAGCTTCCTTCCTTTAATGCGCTCTGACTTGACACGAATGATGGTGAGGACGGACGGACGTTTCCGAATTTCGAAAACATCATTTTCGATCCATCGAAATGTTCTAAATAGTTCCCTGGGGAGTCTTTTCCAACCGAGGCGGAAGCAGAAAGAGGGACGATTGCTTCCAATTTCGATATCCACTCTTTTTCTTTTATTTTAAAGATTCCTTCCTCCTATTTTGCCAAAGTTTCTTGCCAGGCTGTTTTTAGGTATTTCATTCATTTTACTTTTCGTTCTTTTTTTTTGCCTTCTTCAGGCTTGTCCTGAAATGGTTCCATCTAGAACTAAACTTGAGGATGGTTTCTCTAAATTTATGTTTTGGGAAAACAACCCTGCTTAACCCGTTGGGACGGTATTCGATTTTGATTTGGAAGAGAAGCCACGAAAGAAGCAATTTACTTTTAACCCTCTTTTCCAAGCCTTATTACTCTCCATTGTTACGGAAGGGCGACTGAGTTTATTTATCATTGTTTATGGACTAATTTATTGCCTCCTTCATTTGGTTTATAAAGCATCTCCCAAAAACTGTAAATTGGTTCTTACACATGTGTACGGAAAAAAAGATCAATGGATTTTTAGGCGTTACTTTATTAAACAACTAGTGGCACCCGCACGGCTTTGCCCGTAGTAGAAAATTAAAAGGTCTTTTGGTTTGCCTGGTATATTTAAAAAATAATGTATGTTGAATTTCTCGGGCCAATTGGCTTGCCCATGTTACGGTTCCACGTTATGATAACTTGGTAATTTACTCGTCCATCTTATGATAATTTTGCTCGGGAAAACGTTCTTAAAATTTCAATACAAAAAGAACAAAATCGATTTTTTAAAAAATCGCTTGGCGGTGCACATCCCCATGCTACAAACTAATTCTGTGCCAAATTTCATGAAAATCGGCCGAACGGTCTTGGCGCTATGAGCGTCACAGAGATCCTGACAGAGAGAAATCCAGACAGAGAGACTCTCAGCTTTATTATTAGTAAAGATTTTTAAAAAAGAGGGAAAAAGTCATTAGAAGATTACAATTCTTTTCATTCTAAAAAGATAAGTGAAGATATTTAAAGTGATACCAGAGTGGTATTGAAGAGTGTCTTTAGATATAATGTTGGTGGTGTCTCGGAAAATATTGGTGCATAGTGGCGGATAAACTAGTTAAACTTAAAATAAAATCTAGTGAAAATAGTAGTAGAGATTATCATAATCCTGCTTTCAAAACTTGATCTACGAGATGCTTATTGCCATTATTAGTTAGACGAAAACTAAGTAGTCATCAACACACAAAAATAGCTGTTGAGCTATGCAAGGTTGCCCATTTGGTGTAACTTCCTCCACTGCGGCGTTCCAACGAGGGATGGATTTTACTACTAACAATAGTATTTGTTTTTGTAATCTTTTCTTGGGTTGTTAATGAAAATAGACTGACGTCCTTAACAAATATATATATCGGTGTCCTATAGAGCCTGATAAACACTGAAGAGCCAGATTCGTATTTTGAAATACATAAAAAATGCTAAAGAATTGTACCTTTACTTGTTTTTTTTTTTAGAAAAATGCTAAATATAATGTATAGCTTAGTACTCCCTTTACAAAAAATAAAAACTTTATTCGTATCATGAGCATCGGTTTTTACTTTCTTTTAAATAAGATGCTCAAAACGCATTTTAAATAAGATGATTCTGTTCAGGCATGCTTTCGCATCTCGTAGAATGGTTGGCTGCACATCTTCAATCAGCGTAAAGTCAGCTAAAGTACACGAACCATGGATGCGGTCAACTAAGCATATTTTCTTAGAAAAAAACTGGGAACCGACAAACCAAAATACTTTGGATGACCCTATAATAAGAACCAATCTAAAATAGGTTTTTGCCATAAAACAGATATGATCCGCCATACAATTTCTCTAACACTTTTTTTTTAAATTACAGGCTATAGAGTTGTAGTTTTTTGGGATTTTTTTATGTATTCAAAACAACGAATCTGGATATAAATATTTTACTCTGTCCTGATGGGACATCCCGTTAAAAAAAATCAATTGACATTCTCATTTACGAACCTATAACTTGCGAACACGGCTAATTTAACGCACAGTTCCAATGGTTTTTACTAAAACAAAACTATGGGATCTTGATAACCAATAATATGAAATCTTGATAATCAATAATATGAAATCTTGATAATCAATAATATGAAATCTTGATAATCAATAAATGAAATCTTGAAATTCAATACTGTGAAGTCTTGATAATCAATAACATGAAATATTTTTAATCAATAACATGAAATCTTGATCTTCAATAATAATATGAAACCTTGATAATCAATAATTTGAAACCTTGATATTAAGAACGCTTCCTGCGGCCCCAAAGAGTTCGTAAAATCGAGCCTCAACTCTAACATTTGTCACTACGTATGTCTTAAAATGTTGACTCATTGCTTAAAACCGTTAAAGATAAATTCGGACTTTCCCCCCCCCCCCAAGAGATATTTTTACAGTAGAAATTCCACATGATTTAAAAAAGGTGTGTATATTAGATTTTTACCGAAATTGCCTTCCGTTCAATTGCAAATGTAATAACTTTGTCTTAGGTGTCAGTGGGAACAATGTGATTTGATTTTCGCTTTCTCACTTTAGTTAGGACGTATGCGTTGTTTTTCGAAATTGTTTAAGCAATGTTACCCTATTTTTTACTCTAACTGTGCTGTTTAAATGAAGAATAATACTGGAGAAATGATGTTTTTTATATATAAGTGGATATTGCAAGCATTTTACATTTGTTTGAGCGCATTTTAAAACACTGGTATGGCAAACGTTTGTACACGTATAACTTTATTATACTTTTAAAACAATAATAAAATATATATATTTATCATTTTAGGAAGTATTATTATTAGCGTAAGAATTTTCAATAGCACACGTTCCAAATACAGTTTTGTTATTGAAAAATTGTTTATAAGTCACATTGTTATGTCTATTGTGCCCTCTTTAATAAATATTTTTATATATTTCCTTTTAAAAAACTAATTTCAGTTTCATTATGATATTTTTTTCAAAACGACATCACGATAGATATTAACGACGTTTTTTTTCTCTTTTTAGGTAAGTCACTTGAGTGTTGTGTTTTATATATATCGTATTATATATTCTTCGTGAATTGAGGTAAGGAATTTATAAATATCTAATACTTGCAGTCTGATGCTTTCATATTTGTCGCATGCTTTTGAAATATTTCTATGTACACGCTCGCGTATAGTCTGCAAAAGACATTGAATAAACCTTCTCAAAAATGTTTTATCAAATAAACGTAGAATAAAAAATATAAAAAAATAGTCATTATTTATCATTTTCCTAAAGTTAAGGGCGAAAGATAATACACATATCGTCGTCTCAGAGCAACAGTAAGATATATAATCCCAGAAATAGCCCTATCTTATTTTTGCTCTTAGGCAACGATATATATACCATCATAATATATTGCTATCGGTTAAGTAATTTTATGCGTTGCTTTCTTTTTGGTTAGTATATTGTCTGAGATTTACAAAACATGGATTAATGAATTTTAGTATAAAAGATTTAAAAAAGCCTTTAAAAAATCAGCGTGCAAAAATTGAATCACCGAAACGTTTCAATATCATTATTTTTACTACTGATATGTCACAAGCATTTTTTTTTTTTTTTAATTTTTGCTAAAAGTAAGTTTCTATGATGCAGACCGTTGCTAATCTAAACATGTTATAACTGTGCAAGGTAAATTTAATCCTTAGAGATCCTTTTATACTAATATATATGCTGAATCCATTCTTAAAATCAGAGAAGCTCTTTTGAATAGTCAAAAGTATCTTTAAAAAAAGAAGAAATTTGTGAGTTAAATTTTTAAACTGTTGAATCTATTCCCAATTGGAACATCTGGAGGCTGAGAGGTGTAAATGCCAAAATTAAAATTTTCGAGCTAACTAGTGCAATACCATATGAGGCTATCTTGAAGCAAGATCTTCTGATAGTAACTATACAGCATAATTAAAAACAAAATTTCCAAAAAAATCTATGCGGAGTTTGTACTAAGCATGCGGTTTACTCAAAATTTTAAAAATCCTCTTACATTTCTTCGCTTATTACTATCTCTATGTCATTTGGAAAATATTCATTTTTGACTATGCCCCATAGAAAAAAAAAACGAACTTTCACTTTTTTGTAAGGTACTAATTTACTGCCAAAAATAAAAAGGTTTAATGCAAAATTTTTAAAGACATTCTTATTTTTTTATGCTCTGTAATTTTCAAAAAAAAAAAGAAAAACTTTGTTCATTTTTTAAAGGCACGTTTTCTAAACTATTTCACTTTGCATCACATTTCCCTATAACAATGGCAAACATTATAAATACTACTTTTAATAGCAAAGAACATCTTTGTAAATGAAACAACACAATATAATTACTTTGTTTTTGTTTACAAAAGTCTCATTCTCATAAATGTCTTGCGCTTTTAATACCGCCAAACTCATATTAAAATTTCATGCTACGTTTAAGGCAAAAGCACAAAAAACTCATATAACTCACGTGGGTGTGTAACTATTTTATTTATTTAAACAAACACAAGAGTTGATGTAATGGCAAAGCCCAAGGAGAAAGAAATTTAAATTCCCACGTCGCTGCCATTTTGCGCAATATAAGGGAAAACGAGCGTTATATGGTTGAGTTCATTTTAGACCGCGTCCGTTGACACTCGTAATTACTCTAGTGTGTAATTCGGATATTAAAAACTGAGAAACTGCGGGTGGCAATGAAATAAAACGTTCCCTTGTTTGTTGTTTTTCTTGCAGAAGGGGGGGCACCGTAGATTATATGAAATGAACGTTTTCTTATGTAAGAAACTTTCGAAAGAGATGTTTCATTCTATTGTAACAGAATACTATGAAATAACCGTGTCATATGGGACCGGGGGTAATCGGGTGAAGTTAAATTTCGGTTAAAGCGGATAATGAAAGAAAAACTGTATATGGAATTGAAATATGCATTTTTTTTAATTGCACATCTAGTTAAATTACACTTAATTTCTTTAAATACTTGGAAAAAATATTAAAATAAGCATTTCCTAAATGAGTCAGGGGCGTAGCTAAGGGGGGGGGTTTGGGGACAAACCCCCCCCCCGAAAAGTTAGTCTCAAAAAAAAAGAGAAAAAGAAGAGAGAAGAGAAAGAAAAAAAAAAGGAAAGGAAAAAATTCCAAGCGATTATACACACATATATATATATATATATATATATATATATATATATATATATATATATATATATATATATAAAAGAAGTAACCCCCCCCCCCCCGAAAGTCGGGTCTAGCTACGCCACTGAAATGAGTGATTTTTTTTAATTGCACTTCCAGTTTAATTGCACTTAATTGCTTTAAATAATTGAAAAAAAATTAAAATAAGCATTTCCTAAGTGAGTGATTTTTTTAAAAATTGCACTTTCAGTTAAATTGCACTTAATTTCTTTAAATACTTGAAAAAATATTAAAATAAGCATTTCCTAAGTGAGTGATTTTTTTCAATTGCACTTCCTGTTAAATTGCACTTAATTGCTTTAAATAAATGAAAAAATAATATTAAAATAAGCATTTCCTAAGTAAGGAATTTTTTTTAAGCTGATTACGGACTGTGAGGAGGAATGTTTGAAAAACTCACTTTTTTTTCTGCTGAAAGTTAAAAAGTTCGACTACTTGATGCATAACTCCGACAGTTCTTATAAAAAAGCATTACAATAACGGATAAAGTTAGTGACAGTTTCTCACATAGCATAATGAGCATTTCCTTTTTCTTCAAATGATATAACGGGGGTCTGTCTCCGGTATTGGAGTCATAGTCATCGTAAACCTCATCTTAATGACTATGACTCCGATATCCAACCACTTCACTTCTGTGGGGTTTTTTTTTTTTTCAATTGAGAAAAGAGTGTGATACCGTTTAATGGACTAGTGAGGTATTGTTTTTTTTTTTTTTTTTTTTCGCATTTACAATGCAAAATTATGGTCTTTTTTTTTCAAATAATTTTCCGTTTTTAATATTTACAATCTAATGCGGGCGGTTATGGCGGCACCACGGCTAAACGGATGCCGGTTATTTGGGAGTCTACTGCATAAGTTTAATTTTTGAATTTCTATTTATAAACACTAGCTCGTGTTCCATGCGCTTCCCTATTTGTAAATATAGCTCTGAACAAATGAAAAGCTATTTTAAAAAAAAGCTGTAACCACCTGGATGAAAAAATTTTCACTTTTAAAAACTTTTGTAATACATGCTCTCTCCAGGGAGTTTGAGAGGGACGAGTTTTAAATTCGCCAACAAAAAGGAATAAGAGAAATTACAAATTCAATTTTAGTTACTAACATAAATTATTTTTACAGAAGTTTACGTTGTATGATATTTGACACGATACGAAAATGTGTTCGTTTTTAGCAATTTCGTTCAATCTTTAGTTTCAAAAACTAAAACTCAAAAAGTTGATTAAAAAATAAAAATAAGAGAATCATTCCCCTCTTTTCTACAATCATCTCTGGGACCCAAAGTACGCCCATACAAAATTTGAGAAACTATCAAAAGATAGATGTTGATTTGCACACTATACCCATTGACCTGATTTTTGTTTATTCAAGTGAAATATGTGGTCGTGGCAATTAATATCGCATAATTATGATTGCGCAATTCAAATTACACACACTACGTATATATATATATATATATATATATATATATATATATATATATACATTTGCAAAGATTTTTACGTTAAAAAAAACACACATAATAACTTAATAAGCATAGAAAAAACTATATCCAACTATAATAATTTTTGAAACCCAATAAGAAATGTTTCATTGAGCAGACTAAATATAAGTTTTACAGTCCACAGATCACTTTGAAATTTTCTTTGTATGACTCAGTAATGCCAATCTATAAAATAAAAACATTGAGCAATGATACTGAATACAGTATTTAAAGAAATCGTTTGCGAAAACCACGCTTAGTAATGAGCATATTATTACTTTATTTCTAGACATTATATATTGTTCTAGTATTCCCAGATGGTCCCCAAACTGAAACTCGAGCACTTGACTTTCACTACAGCTTTCATCACAGTTAATATTTTTTGATGCGCAAAATATTTCCTTAAATGTATTTGAGCTTAAATCAACATTCCCAGAACGAACTATTTCAAAGCAAAATTTCTTTTCTCTAATGAGTTAAAAGCAAAATGCAAACAAAATCCGATTGATTTGTCTCTTTCAGTTCGCAAATTACAGGAACGTTCCAAATCGATTATTTTTATCCACGCTTAACGTGCTTACATTCTGTTATAACAGCCCGCATGATGTGCAATTTGCGAAAAGAACCTCTTTTAAAGAAAGGAAAAAAAAAATGAATTAGCAAATCTAGCCTCGCGTTGGGTATGTATACAACATAACAGGTGTTGGAACCTCCACGCGAAGATCGATTTTTTTAACAGCATTTTTTCCCTCAGGCAGTTTAGCTTCGTTTTAAGATTGTTTTCTTCATCTATTATTTTTTATTATTTTCTTTCCTGTTCGCTGATAAATGATGTTAGGTGTTTTAGGTCATGATTCTTCTTCTCTGCAGGCTCTAGGTACGTGAATGCTTGGATGTATTTTTATAAACTTGTTTAGAATGTTTTCTTGTATTTTGTTCGGATACATTATTATCATTTTGTTGGAACCTGATCTCTTAATGTTTTTGATTTACCTCGTTAATAATGCAATAAATATTCTAGTGCAAAATTCTAGGTTATAAATTATGCAAAGGCGGCAAACTTGTTAAACTAGCATCAGAGAAAATGGCTTTAACTCGTAGATGTTAGTATACTTCGTAATGGCTGGAATGAGGAATTGCACTCTTCAGACACGCTGACCTACTATTATTTTGTTTGTAATTAAACATTCATTTAAAATATTTGAAAACATTCAGTCTAGATATCAGTAAATAGTAAAGTAGACGGTAAAAAACCAAGACGAAATAGTGAAGGTGGTATGAATACTGATTTCTACGAGGTAGCTACCGCACGAGATAGACCCAATTTTAACACCATGTTCGTCCAATAAAAACTCCCATATTAAATATGACTTATCCTTATTAAACGATCTCAACTAATTACTCGATTACGTTTCACAAGTTTAAAATCTTTATATCTTCTTAAGTTTAATTAAAAAGAAGCTTTTTTGAAAGTAATTGTTCCCGCTATAGCTCTGTTTAGTTTGATCTTCTAAAATTTTGCAACTTCTTTTGATAATGACGCCATAACATTTATATTCACGTTGTTAACTTAAACTAATTACAGCTTATTAATTTTCAGCGAAAAATACACAAGAAACGAGTCTAAGGACATTTTTCATGGTTTACAGCAATATATTTGAATTGTCCAACATATTAAATTTCATTATGCAGGCAAATGTTGTTACAAAATATAAAAAGTTTCAACTGTTTACTCGACTAGTTTTTAGAAACTTATTATTTTTATTTCCTGTCAATTTAATTTCAAAACCTATTTTTTAAAGCAAGTATTTTCACTACAGTGTTTTTTAGTTTGGTTTCTTAAGATTTTGCTATTTACTTTAATAACGACATCAAAACATTATCTTTACGCAAGTATTTCAAACATAAATAATGATTCTGTTACAAACAAGCAATGGTTTTTACATTGTACTCAACTCAATGAAGCATAACGTAACACGAATAACTAACAATATATTACAGCCTTTATTTGCCCTTTTTGATAACCTACTTTCATTCAATGACAATCAATCACGAAACAATAAAAAGGGGAAGGCAATAAAAGGTCGTGACATTTCTTGTCTTATGTTTTCTTCACTGCATGTTTAATGAAGTAAGAAATAATAACCAATAAATATTTATCAACGTTGTGCTACATGATTAATATAAGTAATCGTTACGACACTGATGGAATTTTAGAAGTCAAATCTATTTTTAAAAGGTTTTAGTGTTGTGTTCAGCTCATCTTAGATTGATAGGTGAGTTTTTACAATTACAAGGACTTCTTTTTGCGTAGACAAAAATGTGAAACCAATTGATTTTAAAGTAGAAAAAATACCTTTGTGCATGAGATGTTACAAAAAAGACAATATAATAGCACAGAATTGAGGATTACTGCATGGACGTGTTTCAGGATCACAAGTATCCGTTTTTACAATGCAAAATAGATGTATTTTCAATTCATTAGCTCATTTATTGTAAAAATAAATTTATTAAATAATTGAATGAGTTGTTCAAAGAAACATTTTTCACTTTTTCCTTCTTTTAATAAAATTGCATTTTTAAAACCTTTTTTTTTGTCGTGATTAAAAAAACTACAGGAAAAGGCTGTGTAGTATGTGTAAAGGCATGCATTGGTCGTTGTTTTATGACCACGTTTATTGCTCTCACACAAATAACTTCTCTCTCTATAGCTGCACTATATTCTTTATAACGCTTCTTTCTCATCCAAAACGGCAAACAACTTCCGCCGTTTTTTATTGAAACAAGTGGTTAACTTCCGAAAAAATCTGTTACTCGATCTCATCAAACAAATCGTAGGCGGGGACTCCTGCAAGATGAGACTGTTCAGGTGATCAAACCGTCTGGCTCGATCGCCACCTGTTGCGAGGTTCAACGAACACCTGTGTGACTCACAGTGTTTCCCCTCTTATAGTTTTTTCTTTTTTTTTAGTTTTTCTTAATTTCAGCGGAACCTGTTTTCACCGTTATGGTTAGGTTGTAACAATGACCACTCAGCACGCTTGGTTAGAGTCGGTTACAGTTTCGGTCAAAGGATTACTGCGATATCCAGTCTGCAATGGTTGAGTTGTTGTCGGCGCATTCAGTGAAATGTAATTGATTGGGGTGGCTTTGGGTATCCGTTACAGTGTATTTGATCAGAGGCGTGACCGAGTGAACCGTTGTTCAAGTATTTGAAAGGGAAAGACAGGTTATTTATTCTTTCGAATATCAGAAGAAAAAAAAAGTTGGTGAATCAAGGGATGGATATATTGTACACTAGTAACAAGGTTTTTTTTCCTTTCTAATTGCTATTATTAACTGCAAAAATGGTAATTACATGCTGCAAAAAGCGCAAGACACATTTATTCTCCAAAAAAAAAAGAAAAAAAAAGAAGAAAAAAAGAAAGAAAAAACAAGTGGTGAAAAAAAAAAAAAAAGAACTTAATGTTAAATGGTGTACTTAAGTTCCTTCACGCTTTCTTTCGCAAAATGGTTTTAGTTATTATATAAATTAGTTATTTATAGTTTTATTGAACTTTTTCATAATAAATTGACAAAAAGAGCGTTTTCAAAATATTTAAAAGCTTTGATACCAGGAAAAAATTTTTAAGTATTTTTGTTTAAACTTTCAAACCGGACAAATTAGTTTTAAAAGTTCGATATTTTTAGAGAAAAAATCGATTCGGCATACCTGTAGTTCGTCTACGAACCATTTTGCGATGCAGATCCTAGGTTTTCTTTAAAAAAAATCACAGATGATTATTATTTTAAGTGTAATATATTAGCTAAAGCATGAAAGTCTTTTCCGTGAAACATTGGAGGGAAATTTCTTTACAGATCTCGGATCGTAAAAAACAAATTATCTAATATGTCAAAGTTTTTTTTTATATTTCTTGTTCTGTTTTAAGGGTTTGAAAGGTGTTAGATATAATATATGCATAAGTTAATACGTACTTCAGTGAAATATTAGAATCAAAATTTTTTTGGTAAAATATCACTTTATTTGGAGAGAGAGAGAAAGAGAAGTTTGAAGCCAAAAGATAAATTAAAAATTCACTGGATTAGAAATTACGTTCGTAATGGATCTAGTCGCTTAGATATTTTATGACATTCATGCATGAAAGTATATGCTTTTAAACGGTAAACTGAACATCAAACCCTAACTTACAGTATTTTTAATTTCCATTTCAGGCTGACAGTAACTAGTTTGCGTTTGAAACTTTGTCGAAAATTTATTTTCGTGGCTCTCAAAAAAGCATAATATTGTTTATTTTTTATAAACAACTTCAAAATTTTCTTAAGTATCCGACTATGTTGAAAAGGTGGTTTTTGACCAAAATTCACTTTTTCTCAAAACTATTTTATTGAACAGCCCCACTTTTTAAGATTACACGACTTTTTCGGTTTTTAATCTACGGGAATTAGAACTTAAGCTATAGGCATTTGAATACTAAGTGTCTGCAGTATGACACGCGTTAAGTCTAATCTTACGTTTTTTGAAGAATGCAATTTTCGCTCGATACTGGCTACGGAAAAAAATGATTTTGAAAATTGTAGTCAGTATTGAAGCATGAAATTTGGCAGGCCTGTCTTGTAAGTACTTGTGAGTGTAAGACCGCAGATAATGTAAATGATAAAATATTTTTTTGATTTATAGCCTTTTTACCCAAAAACGGTGATTTAGTTTTCGCGAAATACCTGGATAAAGTCACGTAATTTGTGATAAATCTTAAAATTCTTGAAATGTTTCTTAACCTGCGGTCTGTTTCATTTGTAGCATTTATAATCTACCCAAATTGTATGTATAGCTAGTTAATTTTTTTGATACAGTGTTTCTCCGAACTGGTAATTTTCAGTCATTTTTTACGAAAAATCACCCATTTAAATAAAATTAATGATATTATGGTTTACTTTTAAACAAAATACATGTCTTTAGATCTGCTTCTAAAAAAAAC
Organism: Uloborus diversus; assembly: GCF_026930045.1. Taxonomy (NCBI): domain Eukaryota; kingdom Metazoa; phylum Arthropoda; class Arachnida; order Araneae; family Uloboridae; genus Uloborus; species Uloborus diversus. The sequence goes on along the minus strand of NC_072736.1, from coordinate 152,288,049 downwards.
ATTAATATTATTTCATAATGAAGTTTTTAAAAAAATCTGCTCCGAACCTGGTCTGATACATTAAAGAAAAAAAACCCTTCCGTTAGTAAAACAGATAAACACCCACATTCTTCAACGAAAAATGAATTCTTCCAAGTCAACATTTACGAAAACGGAGAAATGTAATGCTATCTCTTTTGGCTGTAAATGAGTTTTTAAACAGAACCCATTTTGTGGAACGCCTTTAAGATTCACCGAAACAATAAAAACAGCCCGAAGCTAAATACGTATCAAATATCACGCGACATATATAAAAACCACCGGCGGAAGTAAACGTTTGTTTTGCTTTCGCATCACGTGCTGCAAAATGATACATAAATAAGACAAAGCTCGGGAAAATTTTGTTTTTGTGTTTATATGCGTATAATCGTCGATTTTCACATGGAGATACGCTTGAGTCTGTTGCTAGGTGCTTTTTTTTTTACATTGTTCTTTGCCAATCTACCCTCACAGAGAGTCCGAAATTTATCCGAATGGGTAATGAGTCCGAAGTCGTGTGTGAAAAATTATGCATTAAAATGCATGGAATTTTTTCGCAGACGAAACTGCTGTAGGAGAGGTAAAAAGGGAATCGCGGGCGGGTGTTGGAGAAGGTTTTACGTTTTGATTTCTCGAAATGATTGCACTAAATGACTTTTGATTTGAAAGTTACAGCGTAGTACACTGTTATGATTAGATGGTATTCTCTTTTTATAAAAGTAATGAGCATTTTTCCTGATAAATACTCTGGAAGTGTGTGTTTTTTCAACGAATAGGAAAACTTAACGTTATTTGATTCATTTTCATAATCACTTTATTTGTGTTTCAATACGTGCAGTAAGATTTAAATTCAAACAAAATAAATATCCGTAAAAAATATTATTTTTAGTTAATTCAAAACTTTTTAATGAATTTTCAGTACATTAAGTATTTAACATGCTTCTTAAAATGCAGTAAATGCTTGTTAAAAAGACAATGCAAGAATTATTATTTTTCATATAGTATTTCTCATTTAGTTGTAATAAAAACTTGTAACAATTTAAATCATGTGCATCTCTCTTAAATCCTGGTTGTTGTTTTCTTTTTCCGTTTTACTACTATACTATGAAACTTTCATTTAAAAACAAATTTTTGCCTTTTGCACAGTTGCAATATGATTGATATTTATTTTCATAAAATGGCACTACTTTATAAACTTCCACAATGTTCTATGACCGAAAATATTTTATTTTAAGTTTTCAAAGAAATGTTGATTCACTTCTTTATTCTTATCATTGAAAAAATAAATACAGAGTTAATAAACAACTAAATTAAAAGAAATACCATCACTCGAATAACAAACTTCATAAAAAATGCAAAACTATAATTTCAAAAACACATATTGTTGAAAACCTAAGACATGAAACTTATTTTTGGATTCAGGAATAGTCTTAAGTCAACATAAATACTGCGTCAGACACAAAATCGACAAGAAATACCACATTTTTTTCTGAAATAAATTTCTATAAATTTTGAAAGATTTGTAACTCTAACTAAAGTCGGTCTCATTTTTTTTCGTCAGAAACCAATAGTTTCAATTTTTCTTATGAATGGAAATTTCGAATTTATTTTACTTATTTTTTACTATCAAAAGAGGTTGGCGCCTTGATGCAGCAAATTCAGTGGGCAACTTGAACATTTTTGCGTCAGAGCGAACAAGATATTCAGGAATAAAATGCAATTTTCACCATCTCAAAGGTTTTCAGAATGCGAAAAGGTAGGAATTTTTCAGATAGGACTCAAGATTGGAAATTTGAGACGGATAATTTGAGAAAAAAGAATTTCAAAGACGATCTTTTCCATGATTCCATAGAGTTTGTGATGTTATGGAAAATACGTTCGAGTAGTATTTTTTGAGTTCAAAATGGTTTTCGTACTTTCGTAAACTAAAATAAAGGAAAAATGATTTTTATGCAACAAAAAACTTGATGGCTAATACTCAGTCGCGGCGATTGGGATTAAAAGTGCGGGAAATTTTTGGAACCTGAAAACTTTACTTTTGGCTATCTTTAGGTGATTCAAGGGAGAGGCTTTGGAAACTTTTCCCAAAAACCTTTTTGAAGCTGAAGTATCAAAAGGAACGTATTTGGTGATGTGAAGGTAATTTCCCGAAAATAATCCTGATTGGTCGTAAAAAAGCAAGTTTAGGACATCTTTAGCAAACTAAAGGGCCGGGCGTTCTAAGGTTCTCTCGAAAATTTTGTAGATGTAAATTGTTTTAAAAACGCTATTTTAGAATAATCTTTGAATAACTTAATGAGGAAAGAATGAGTTCGGAAGTTCTCCCGGGTAAATCTTTTAGAACTGATAACGCCCTAAAACATCAATTTTAGACATCCTTCGGTAGTTTCAAATGAAAATGCGGAGGACTACTTCCGAATTTGTTTCTTAATTGGAGGTTTAAAAACGCATTTTTACATACTTTTACTGAAGTTTGGGAGAAGTGAATTCGCTTCCAAGTAATAATTCCGAAGTTGGAATCTTATAATAACACAAATTTATTACCTCTTTTAAGATACAAGGAGAGATCGTGTTTACGGGTTCTCTCCCGGAAATGTTTCGAAACTGAAGTTATAAAAATCTAGTTTTAAGCTGTCGTTGGGTGATCTCCCTAGATTTTTTTAAAAAACGTTTATGTCATTTTAAATGGTGCAAAAAGTGCGGAGACGGTGCCCCCCCCCCCCCTTGCCCGCCGAATCGCCGCCACTGCTCATACTTGAATAGTATTTTGTAGACATTAAAAACAGCAAAATTTTCCAAAATATTTATTCTCTCTCATTTAGAATCACCAATGTAGACCACCATATTTAAGTATCAGTGAATGAAAGCGTCGTTTTATTCAATTATTCTTCTTGTAACGGAATATTGATTTGGTAAGAGCGACATACAAAGCTTAAACAATGAGTTTATAAACTAATTTCAATTAAATGTATCAGCTTTGAATAAAGTTTTGTCCTATGGTCGTTTAGAGAAATGTCATCAATTTAAAGGAAAATAATTTTTACAGTCTGACCACTGATGAGATGGAATGGGAAACATCCGGTTTACAGGCAGAAATGGAAGAATCTATTAGTTTTCAGGGATGCTAGCTTTTGCAGATGTATGTTATCCCCTAAATTGAGCAGAGTTACATTAATATTCTTGAAGTACGGGCGTCAAATTTTTACTCCCCCCCCCTCATTCATATAGACTCGTCTTAGCTGGATGTTTACCAATTCGATACAATCCATGGGCTGACAGTATCTGATTATTTTTTTCTGTATTTGTGTCCTTTTTAAAAAATTTGCGTGAAATTACCATAAACCATTCAAATACAATTAAGCATTTAAAAGTACAAATCTTTAATAATAATAAAGCTGAAAGTATGTCTGGATGCCTGGATGCCGATTTTCATGAAATTTGGTACAAAATTAGTTCGTAGCATGGGGGTGTGCACCTCGAAGCGGTTTTTCGAAAATTTGATTTTGTTCTTTGTATATTCCAATGTTAAGAAAATTTTACCGAACAAATTATCACAACGTGGACGAATAAATTACGGAATTATCGTAACGTGGAAAAGTAACAAGGACAAGCAAATGAATATAGAAAATTGGCGAGAAATTCATCATCCATTATTTGTAAATATACAGGCGAATCAAATGACATTTTTATTATCTACTACGGGCAAAGCCGTGCGGGTACCACTAGTGTTCAATAAAGTTTTCAGCTCCGAAATATCTCGTTAGGTGCCCAAAATGTCATCTCTACAATCCCAGCAAAGTTTAGAAACGGATAAAGGGATTTCATATATGTCTGATCCTGCGAGTCACTTAATTGAAAAAAGTCAGAAGACAAAGCAAACATTACAGGCAACATTAATTTATATGATCAATGTAAACTTTAACTTTAGAGCTATAAATAATTTCTCTGATTGACTTTTAATGTTTATTTTATTTTACCGCCTTTAACTTTAAAGAGCTTCAATTCACGCCAGACATTTTTTTTAGTTTACTCGAATACAGATTAAAATGTAATAACTGCCAATCAACTAAACGATAGAAATTGAATAATGAAGTCAAAAATTCTGTTCATCTTCTGCATTTTTTAAAACTTATTAATCCAAATGTTGATAATCTTATTGTTATGATTTAAATTATGTGTATACTGCATACAATTGTATAGTTCAAATAATTTTACTGCGGTAAGTTTTTACTACGAATTCTATAATGTACAATATTTGCTTACGAACTCTAATTGAGACTAATCGTACCTATAATAAAGATATAATTTAAAATGTAATTCTTTTTAGTGAAATTAACTATCCATTACTGCGTCAAACAATGTTATTAAGTTTGATCTGCTAACTGAAAAGAGAGAAAACTGTTTGAATCTCAAAAACTGTTCAAAATCTAACGAGAAGGAAAACTAATTTCCTTAATTTTACATACAAATGCACTTACTAAATTAGAAAAATACTTATTCTAACTCAGCTATTTACTTCGAATTTCTTTTATATTGATTACTTTTGCGTAAATAAAAATAAACTGGAATTTTATTTTGAACAGATTCTTCTACCTATAAACATTTACGCCTTCACTTCCTAAAGAAAAATAAATGAAACAGTTCTTGTGAACTGCACCTATTATACTGACGCAATGGAGTCGTTTCCAAAACTTTAAAAGTATTTTTTTCTGAAAGAGCATGCTCAAAAACATAGGATCTGAAATTTTTTAAATAATTTGTTTAAGTTTAATGTATTTAAAAAAATACTTAAATCGTTGCGCTTTCATTATTTAGGCTTCTGTCCGATGACGTCACAAATGATGAAATGCCATTCAGTGTTGCCATTCACAGAGCAAAATATTTCATACGCATCTTTATTCACGTGTATTGACAACGATATGGTTGATAGCAAGCGCAGAGCGCAATTTTAATTCGCTTCTTGATTATCATAACGTGGTAGAAAGATGCGCCAAAGAGCATCATTTCTGACGTCATCAAGACCACGCCTTGTTTGAAAAATCGGACATTTTAAAAAATTAATATTTAAAAATAACTCTTGGGAAAATGAAAGTATTTTCTGGGTTTTTTTTTTTTTTGTTTTTTTTTTTTTTTTTGCTTATTCTATCAATTTCAGTGACAAAAAAAATATTACTTTTGACTGAAGGAAACAACCCCATGGTAAGGGGGCTAGATTTTCAAATTTTTTAATAACTTCACAACTTACCCAGAAGGGAAAGTTTAAGCGTTCAAAAACTCAAAAGTTTATAATATTGACATTATTGCCTAAGTTTTCAGGTGACTTTGTAGCTATTGGGAGATCAAATGAAAATAATGTTTTTCAAAAATTTAAAATATTTCGTTGTAGAAATTTTATGCTAAACTACTTTTCATAGCATGAGCAAACTATATTTCTTGACCTGAAAATTACGGAGATCCTGGGCTGACGTTAAAAAAGCATTAGATAACCGATCCAGTATTTTACAACATGTTAGCCAAGTTTTAAACACATAATGTACTTTTTCCACTTTCAATGAGATTAAATATTGAAATTGTTAGCAATTTTTAGGAAATGTCACTTATTCAATGGCAAGAGTTTGTGAATTTATCACTTCCTTTTCTCAGTTCAAAGAAAAAATTCAAAAATGTGTAAATAAAATATGACTCATCATATATATATATATATATATTGTTTAGGTGTATTTAACTGTTCATACATCATGCAAACGAAATATTTTACCAGTAAGGGGTACATCAGTAATATAGATCTAGACCGGAAAATAAACATGCATATGTTTTTATTGCGGTGGTCAATATTTTATATATCGCTTTACACTGCACACCAACACCTGCTTGTACTACTCAATTCAAATATCAAATTAACAAATGCATTGCCCATCACCGACAGCTGTACTGGCGATAAACAGAGCTAAAGAAAAAGCTATTTCGAAGTAGAAGAGCAAGTGGATAAATAAAATAAGATGGCTTTCATCTAATGTTTTTTGCAATTTCGTTTCTTCACTTGTGATAACAAAGCGCAATTGTCCGGGAACTTGAAATGGAAGACTGCGTCTGTTGTGACTATTATCGAGAACCTTTTAAAGACGATATCTTCGCTTTCCTTTTAAAGATAGAAGTGCTTGATAAACGTGTCATTTACTCCGCGTGAAATCAAGACATCCCTGCACAATAAAACAAAGATGCTTCTATCTTTCGCTGATTGTCTCGATAATGAGAGAAGTAGTGAATAAAATTTCGTGTTTTTATTTTTAAATGTAAAAAATCCTGCCTTTCGTAGATTTGCGAAATGCCATTGAGGCATGTACTTATTATGTATACTGTAATATGTACTTAAACCAGTTTACCCTCAGTTTCTCGCCAACATTTAAAATTTCTTCCCCCCTTAATTATATCAAAAGGTAAGATTAAAAGTAAAAAACGGGGGGGGGGGGGGCCTTAAACCACGAGCTTCAGAAAAAAGGAAAAAAAAACGTTAAAAAACCTGCTTAGAGAAGACTATACCTGTTATACCGACGGACGGCCTGCCTAGAATGATAATTACGTATCTCAAAAAAATGCACAGTTCACAGGAAAATATAAAACGAGTGATAAACTAGCTTATCCGTCTAATAACGTGATTTTTTTTTTGAGATACGAGATTTTACTTCTAGGCCGATAAGAAGCAGGTGTTTATAGCAGAGGAATAATTTTTTTTTTAAGTTTTAGTAAGTATTATTATAACTTTAACTTACACATATGGTATAAATATGTACTAATTTGTGTCAGTATGTACCTTTTTTTATAACTGTTACTAAAATTGTAAAATTTAACGTATAAAGTTTCCTACTATTACGTCAAACTTATCTTTAAAATCTTAATAAATATTTTTTTTAAACTTCCTATACATTTGCTTCCAATTTATATTCTTACCTTTCGAAAAACGTGTGAAAAACCGATGCTATGTGACATGTTTTGAATTTTAATTTAGCCTCATTTTTTATGTTGCATAATTATTTTTATTCGCTTTTTATTTGATTTTGTTTCCTGATTTCTGGATATTCGTCTATATTTTGTAATATTTAAGACATTTTTATGGCGTTTGTGTATCTCAACGTCATTCCGTTTCAACTTCTCGACTCAACGTCGTCGTCCGTTCTCGACTTCATGGCAATGTCGAAGCAAGCGCCTAAGGCATACACATGTGGGCTATTTACTACCTCAAATACCGTGCTCAATATTGGTTGACCTTGCTCTTAGAGAGGCAATCCTAGCAGGTAGCATATCATTTGCATGCTAAATGTAGCAAAAATGATCAGTGCCATGCTTTGATCTTGTCTCTCTTCGAATACAAAAATAAAAAAAATGTTTTACTTTGAATCCATCACCGCTGAGATTTTACCTTTTAATTGACCAGCTTATTCTTTACAGAATCGTTATTCATGAATTATTCATTTTCAGTGTTGAAATGCGCCATTTTAAAAGAACTTGGCTCAAATTTCAAAATGTTAACAGACACAATAGCTCACTGTATAAAACCATAAAACCAACGAACCTTAATAATTATCAACGCTTATCACACAGGGGAATAATTTTTTCACAATTTATGTTAAGTTGGATTTTTGAACGTGCCGTTTCACAGTAAAATACACCTGGTGATTTGAAAATGTTAATTTTTTTACTACCATGTCATTTTTTTTTTATTTACACTGTTTCTGAATATGACCCATTTTCATGGCAGATCGTCTATCACAGGTAGGCGAACTTATCTCCTATTGATTTCCATGAATCTTTTTAATTTGAATAAGGAATGAAATTATTCCGTGTTGATTAGTGACCCAAACCCTCCCCCCCCCTACACAAAAAAAATTGATATTGTGTATGAAAAATTTAATTATTGTAGGCTACCTTAAAGTTTTTTTTTGGCTCTGTTTTTTTTTTTTTCTTCAAAAATGTGTAACATTTCGTAAATTGGTCACTCTTATCCGTAAGTAGCTTAAAAACTTGACGTGGTGTACTAAAATCGAGATCATATTTGGATTTAGAGGCCGTACATTATCAAAAAAACAAGTCACACACAATTAAACTTCTGTTCTCCCGAGGCATTTATTCATTGTTTTAAGAATATACATGAAATATTTACCAGTTAAATGTGTATGTGATTCCTTTTTTCTAAAAAAAAAACCCTGTTGCAACACTTTATAAATACTTTTGAAGTGGTAAAAATTCGCCAAAGCGTTCGAGTAATTGGTTTGATTTTTCATGAAATACCCCCCCCCCCCATTTCCCTCCATATTCGTTAACTCTTCACTACAACATATTTTACACATGATTTTCAAATTTATAAAAAGTAAGGTTGAATGAAAATACAGACGACTCTACAAAGTGGACGAAAAACCCGTTCAGCAAAAACTGACCTCGCGTGAACTTTGTCAAGTTGGAACCTACGCGTAAAAGAAACCGAAATTGTAAAAGCGGTGTTTTTCTTTTTTGGTAGAGCGTCGGTCTAATGCTTAGCTATAGCAGAGTGGGAGCGACCAACTGTTAAGCGTACCTGTTATACTCGTGACCTCAAAGACAAGACCTACGTAAAAAAAGTTTCATTTTATTTCTTTTTTTTTTGCCTACGATAGTTTCTCGGTTTAATAGGATTATAGTTTCACATGTGTGGTAGATGAGATTGTGTTATCAATTTTACTTACTAGTGTAAAAGACCATAAAAGATCTGACCAGCTTAAACTTTGCATACATGTCTTTACTTGTTTAAAGTCTTATTATTTTTCGTTATTAGTGGCTTATAATTACTGTGAACATCTTGTTTGGTTCTATGATAGTTGAATATTTGAATCGTTAAAGTACGGAAACACTAACTTTGACGTCTTTAACGCAGATTTCAAGTCAAATTTTAAACGAACAGACTCTGGTTTAGTTACTTTTCACCCATTTACTTCTTCAAGTGCGGCTAATGGGTCTTAATATTTTTTTATAATGGTCTAAGGTTTAGCGATTATAATATAGAAATTTATCCATGGCTATTAAATCTTGGTCAACATATTATGAAATTGTAATTGGGCTTAAATTGTGAGCATGATTTTCGGAACATTACTTTTTGTTCTTTATAAGACCTCGACTATCAGAAAAATAGTAATAAAAATAACAGAATTAAAAAATTTTTGAGAAAAAAAGAAGACAATTTTACATGAAGAAATGTTTTTTTTTCCTTAAAAACTTCTTACAAAATTGGGTTTGGCTAAAGACTGCTAGCAAGAGATTTTTGAAACTAATTTAATTCTGATTAATTGGAAGAAAGAGAGAATGCTTGTGTGTGTTTGTGACAAATGTTTTTTACTGATTGCATAGAACTCTGAATTTTCTAAAATCATTCAACAAAATCATAAAATCTTTTGTATCAATAACACGTGCAGAAGTAGTCAAATGTAAGATTTACATAGAGATATAGCATTTATTTAAAGATAATAATTTGAACTTACATAGTGATGAGTTGGATTTACATTGTAATAATAAGTAAAATTTACATATTGATTAGTAACATTTAAATGGTGATGATAAGTTGGATATATAAAGTGGCAATAATTAGTGCAAAAGTATTTAAATATAACTTTCAATTGAGACGGAAGAACAATTAAAACAAAACAATAGGTGTCATAGTTAATAACAAAGGCAACCATTTGTAATATAAATTAGTTGGACTTACATAGAGATAATACCATTAACATAGTGATTATAAGTTGATTTTACGTAGTGATAACATTTCCATGGTGATAATAAGTTGGATTCTCATAGTGATAATTACATTTATCTACTGATAATAAGTTGAATTTACATAGAGATGATAGCGTTTACATGGTGATAATGAGTTGGATTTACAAAGTGGAAATAATCAGTGCTCAAGCATTCAAATGTAACAGATAATTGAAACGTAAGAAGTACAAAACAACAGGTGTCCCTAAATATATCTAATCAATGTGGAAAGTAATCATTTTTAATATTGATTAATTGGATTTACATACCGATAATAATATTTACGTAGCGAAATAATTTTAATTCACATAGTGGCAATAGTAAATACAAATTATTTAAACGTAACATATACTTGAGACGGGGATAGTACTAATCAATAGGTGGCCTTAAACGAATCTAACTTAAATTGAAAGTGACCATTTTTATAATTGATTAGTGTTAATTACATAGTAATAGGTTAATTTATTTTTGAAACTATTAAAAAATATATATTTTTTACTTAAAAAAAATATGATACAAGGCATTAAACAAGCACAAAACATTGTTTTTCACTAAAAATAACAAAGTAAGCTTGATTGGATCATTCTGCAACATTCTAATAAACATAAATCTCACAATTAAATTTCAAATCTTATCGGAAGGACGATAAATTAGATGAAAAATTGCCCATCGGTGTATGATTGAAAAATATTGAATCGATAAAATTGAAAGTAACCATTTTTATAATTGATTAGTTTTAATTATATAGTAATAGGTTAATTTATTTTTGAAACAATTAAAATATGCATTTTCCACTTTAAAAAGATATGATACAAAGCATTAAACACGCACAAAACATTGTTTCCCTTTCAAAAACAACAAAGTAAGCTTGATTAGATCATTCTGCAACATTCTGATAAACATAAATCTTACAATTAAATTTCAAATCTTATCGGAGAGACGATAAATTGGATGAAAAATTGCTCATCGATGCATGATTTCCATATCGAGGGCGGTATCGATTCTTGCTGCCCTTTTCGTTTTGCGCCAGACTGCGCCGTTCTGTCGGAATCCTTTGACGTTATCTACAGTTACAGAGCACCAAAAGGACGTCTTTGTATTTTTGCTTTTTCTTTCACATTTACTTTTTCCTTTTTCTTTTTATCAGTGTCGTTTCCAGATATTATAATCGCCAATTGAGCATTTCCTGCCGTTTTTCCCGCTGTTTCTCTTCCACTTTTTTGAAACTTTTGACTTTTTAAGCAGCTAACATGGGTTTGAGTGACAGGCGATGAGCATTTGTTATCTTTGGACAGTTGGAAGTTGAAAGATATTATTTTGGAAGACAGAATGGCGAGGTAAATGTTTCAATTTGAGAGGAATGTTTTATGCGGCATATTTGTGGTGCTTTTTTTCTGTAATGCAACGTGAAATTAGACCTAAATTTATTCCAACTATCGATTGTTACTATTACTTTGAACATTAAAACCGTATAGTAAAAGGATTACTATTTATAGTAAAAATTTATATGGTTTTATATACACAGTAGAAGAAGATTTTACAACGTTAATTCTACGAAAATCGCAGAGAACAAACTGCATACACGTGTTTTGAGGTTACAAGCATTCCCTTTTCCAATGTAAAAAAAAAAAAAGCTTATGGAAAAGGGGGGTTAGACGATACCTTATGGATCAATGAATCCCCCCCCCAAAAGAGATTCACTGATCCATATGCTATCTTCTATTGCATTGAAAATGAATTCCTTTTAACCCCGAAACACGTGTATGCAATTCTGTGCAAATAAACGTTGTAATATTTTCTTTTTTTTCTTTTCTGAACTAAGGTGTTTCTTCATTTCGCTTTCTTAATATAGTTCTTTTAATTATTTTTTGCACTCGGGAAAACTACAAATTACAGTTAATTACTATCATTAGAAAAACTGCAAGCTAGCAATGATGCTTCACAAAGAAAATTTGTTTCAGCAATGCTCAAATTTGGTGGCTCTGGTTCCTATTTTTTCCTATCGCTTTTGAAGTAGATTCGCTCAGAGACGAATGTCAACAATCGTGAGGTGGACTATAGGATTTAAAAGTTATGCCAACATTCTTATACTTCCCCTTTTCCTCAGCTGTAAACTGTCTTTTTGTTCGAGAGACTCTCGAATTTCAATGTCTTCTACTAAATTTCCTAATAAATGAAATATCCCGAATTTTCATCAAGATAACGAAATTCACCAAAAAAAGATTTTTTAGTAATTCGAATTTCGGAAAAAATCCCTACGGCAAAACGAATGCGGTCGCAAAAACAAAACCTTTTCTTAAGTGTGAAAAGATAGTTTTTGATAAATGTTTACTTCATTTTCCTTCTTATTAAATTCGTTTTTTTCAAAAAATGCGGCAAATTAACACTCCCTCTTTATGTCTGAATTAACTAAATTTTGACATGAGTATATAAAATTTAAAAAAAAACGAAACTATAGTCTATTTTGCACTGTTTTCATTAAAATGTACTGAATTACATGACATTTTTTTGTATTAACAACATACATGAGGAAAATACACACACGCGTAAAATAAATGAAACCTACTGACCGGTTTTTCTTCGATCGCAAGAATGTCATTAGTTTAAATTTAAAAAATAATGAAATGCATTAGAATTTCATTTTCTTTGTTTAATTCAAATTCTAACGTGACTATTTTTTAAAAATGTGTAAAATAATTATTTTATTAAAATTGTTCTTCTCTGCTTGTGTGCGTATATAGAAAGTGTTTAGGATTTATTTTAAAAAGCACGAATTAAAATTCTTAAATTAAACGCATTACGTTTTTTAAACGTATTCTTTCGGAGTCAAAACCTATTTAAAATATTTATCAATTTGTGACCAAAATGAAAAACAAAAATAACTCGAACTAAGACAAAACTCAAAAAAGAAATTCCCTAAGTCAAAAGCAATCGATTTATATTTATCTCATTCCTACAAAGCGCACAACTATTTGTAGAAGAAAAATATTTAACAGTTCTGTCTGTGGCTGTGAGTGGGAAAAACAGTTCAAGTACATGAGAGGATTCATGTTTTATCCCTTGATGATGATGTAGCTGGCTGAGGTCCAAGAATAGGTCCAGCTCTGATTAGAGTGGACGTTTTAACCTTTATGAAATATTGAAAACCTTTCCGCCTAATGATTTCCGATTCTGTGAGGCCATTTGCGACGGAAGACGGAGGGAAAGACGGATATCTGGAGAACTTAGATAGGAACTGAATGTAGTTACAGATTCCGGAATATATCAGAATTGAATTACGAGTTAGTGTTGCATTTACTGCTTCTAATGAAGCTAATTAAGTTGAAATGCCGAATTTTGAGCTGGAAAATTTAGTTGATTCGTCGAAATTCACAATTCTTTTCCTTGGTGGGAGTTGCAGCGATTATTTAGAAACATAACTGTAACTAACTTGAAATTAAAAACTTGAAACTAAAACTTAAAATCAAAGTTAAAAACTTGAAACTTAAAAATTAAACTTAAAACTAAAACTAAACTTTAAATTGAAACAACTAAACTTTAAAACATAAAACTAAAAAAAATTGAAACTGAAACTATAAACCACGAAACTGAACAATAAAATACAAATAAATGTCTATTTTGCAGTTTTACAGTAAAATATTTTAGTATGCATTTTTAAGACCACCAACGCTTGCAAAAGTTTATCCTATTAATATAAGAAGGGGTTGGAGTTTTTTCAAAGCAAATCAAAATTTTCCCTTTGCCGGGGGGGGGGGGGGGAGAGGAATCAGTCATGCAGTTCCTGCATGAAAATATATTGGCATACTACGATTAGTAATATGGCTCAAAACCAAGGGTTCTAGTGGAGTTCAAACCCCTTTTGTTGTACCCCGTATTTAATAAGTGCGCTAAAAACTGGAATTTTGAGTGTCACAGGCAAAGGTAAAAAAAAAAGAGAGGAAGGGAAGTTGTTTATATGAGAGAACTTTTCTGTACTGATGAAAAGGCTCCATTGAAGCCTTGAAATAGCTGAATGATGACTTTCTTGAGACATTATGCTTTACTAACGTTCTTTTTTTACTTAAATCATATGATAACAGATCATTTTTCATTCATATAAACGCATGTTTTCTGAAAGTTCTACTCCCGCACTTAACGGGAGAAGACAATAACGTGACAAATAAAAAAAAGTACAGTTAAGAAAATATTATTAATTTTTAAATAAAATTTATTTAAAAACATTTACAAGGCATCATCACTTTTACTTCTATTTTAATTGATGATCTTTTTAAATTGAAGTTAGAAAAATATAAAACTAAAGAAATCAATTCAGAATTTTACTGATAATGAAAATGTCGTTCATTTACTATTACAATCCTGCAATGAGAGCCTCGTCATTACCTCACCATTTAAAACTGGTTAGTTCCCAATTTAAGAAAGTTTTAAGGACAAATGATCACATAGTATCGCGCTCTAGAGTGCAAATAAAAATGTATCTCTAGCAGTATAAAATGATTCTAGTTTATGGCTTAAATCAAATTCGGCTGAAAATGTCTGATTTCCAAGAGATCACTCGATTAACCTCGGATGGATTCGTTACAGATCGTAGACTGATATTACAGCATTCTCTGCGTTTCTCAGATTAGAGACATAGTTTTGAAGGTGCTGTAACTTCAGATTGAGGCCTGCTAATTGATTCACGTCCAACTTGTAACGGTCGCTATAGTATGTTGAACATTGGCTATGTCCACGAAACTACTCAAATAGAGAAATCTCACGTTCGACACGTTTATAAGTTATGTAAAGTTTTTTTGCTTAGAATAGAGGAAGCGGAAATCGAGGCAAAGGGAAATACAGTATAACCCCGATTTAACAAAAGTCAAGGGATTGGAAAAAAGTTATCGTTAAACCAAGGATATCGTTATATCAAGGAACATAGAAATTCTACGCAGTCAAATCTCGATCAGTGAAATATATCATTAAATGGAGGAAATCCATAAATCGGGTATCGTTAAATCGAAGTTACACTGTAGTTTACATAACTTTATTTTTTGAAAATGAACAAATATGTTTTTGGCGTTTGATTTGAAAATTGCAGCACATCAAGGTGGGAAACAGAAGCCTTCAATTCTTAAAGGAAGGATCCCAGGTCACGCGATGCATTTAAGTGTAAAGTATTGGAAGAAATCAGGTTTCGTCCACTCGTTTCACGTATTAAGTGTCTCCCATTCGAAATTGAACCTTGTGACTTGAGATCTTTGCCTCAGCATTTTCTAGGTCAATGATTGGACTTGCTCTCTCTGCAGTTACTAATTCCTGCTCTAAAATTAAAGTATGTTCTTCTGCCTCTGTGTGTGTCTGCCTTTGAACTCATCTCCTCCAGACTGTCAATGTCTCACATACCAATACTACTCTGAAGAGCCAAAAAAACTGGTATAGGCATGCGTATGCAAATAAATTGATATGGAACCAATCAGAATACGGCGCTGCGGTCGGCAACGACTATATAAGACAACAAGAGTCTGACACAGTTGTTAGATCGGTTACTGCTGATACAATGGCAGGTTATCACGATTTAAGTGAGTTTGAACGTGGTGTTATAGTCGGCGCACGAGAAATGGGACATAGCATAGCATCTCCGAGGTAGAGGAGAAATTTGGATTTTCCCGTACGACAATTTCACGAGTGTACCGTGAATATAAAGATTCCGGTAAAACATCCAGTCTTCGACATCGCTGCGGCCGAAAAATGATCGTGAATGAACGGGACCAACGAAGATTGCGAAACATCATTAAACGTGACAGAAAAGCAACCCTTCCGCAAATTGCTGCAGATTTCAACGCTGGGCCATCAACAAGTGTCAGCGTGCGAACAATTCAACGAAACATCATTAATATGGGATTTCGGAGCCGAAGACCCACTCGTGTACCCTTGATGACTGCTCGACACAAAGCTTTGCGCCTCGCCTGGGCCCGTGAACACCAGCACTGGACTGTTGAAGACTGAAAACACGTTGCCTGGTCTGATGAGTCTCGTTTTCAACTGTATCGAGCGGATGGACGCGTACGGGTTTGGAGAAAACCCCATGAATCCATGGACCCTGCATGTCAACAGGGGACTGTTCAAGCTGGTGAAGGCTCTGTGATGGTATGGGGTGTGTGCAGTGGGGCTGATATGGGACCACTGATACGTCTTGATGTGTCTGTGACAGGTGCCACGTACGTAAGCATCCTGTCTAATCATTTGCACCCATTCATGACCATTGTGCATTCCGACGGACTTGGGCTATTCCAGCAGGACAATGCGACAGCCCACACGTCCAAAATTGCTGCAGAGTGGCTCCAGGAACATTCTTCTGACTTTAAACAGCTCCGCTGGCCACCAAAATCTCCAGACATGAACATTATTGAGCATATTTGGGATGCTTTGCAACGTGATGTTCAGAAGAGATCTCCCCCTCCTCGTACTCTTAGCGAATTATTTACGGCCTTGCAGGATTCATGGTGTCAATTGGATCCAGCACTACTACAGACATTAATCGAGTCCATGCCACGTCGTGTTGCGACACTTCTGCGTGCTCGCGGAGGCCCTACACGATATTAAGCAGGTGTACCAGTTTTTTTGGCTCTTCAGTGTAGTACCGTTAGAAACAAATTTCCGGAAGAAGCCATTCTGCTCACTCATCCCTTTAAACCTTAATGTGCCGGAAATGAGAATTTGAAACTTCACCGTCATGAAAATCCTTAAATGTCATCTAGGTCAATGTCATCAATATCAATTTTGGCCGTATTTATCTGATTTTGTCGCCAAATTTGGTAAGAAATTGCCAGAACAATCGCCAAATTTGGCGATATGTTGCCAAAGTGTCCCCTACTGTAAAGGATATCGGGAAGTCCCTTACTTCAAAAATGAAACTTGTTTTGAAATATCGGTTTTTATTTTCGGCAGTAAATTTGTACCTTCAAAAAACAGTGGAAAACCTCATTTTGTCACATACGAATTCGCGCCTTTTCCCTAAATTATCCGATTCCAAGTAATATTTGTTTCTGTTTAAAACGTAAAAGTGTGCACGAACGATTCACTCACATATTTCACTCTCACTGGAGCATATTTTAGCTTAGTTTTTAACTCTTCAAAATGCGTTGTTGGTAACTATGCTGGATGCTACGTTTTAAGGACTTCCTATTTTATTAGAATGTACTTTCATCAGAAATATAGCAAGGATTTTATTAAAGGCACGAAAACACTCCTTGAAATATTTAGAGGAAATAAATAGATGAAAACTACGAAGAGGAACTGCAATAGTGATCGATTCCATAGAAAAGGAACTTTATGATAGTAAAATAGAAGACGTTATTACGGGAAAAAGATATATATTTTGATTTTAAACATTTTGAACGTTTGGCGCAAAATATAAATATGTATAAATACATAATTTGAAGACTTTCAATTTCTTGACCCTGCTTGTTTTTCTACAATATTAAATTTTTATTACTAATACCGAGAGCAAAAATACATTTAACTAAGTTTTTCAAACGTACGTATCTCATGCGTTCATTGCGTGAAATCAGTTTGTGGAGAAGTTAAAAATGTAACTGACATTAATCCTTTATTTAACACCTTCAATTTCTGTTAATCATTGTTATAAAATATTAATATGTGTTCCTTCGCCTTTTTTGAATCATCCGAAATGCTGGCAAAGACAAATATAAAAATAGTTTTTTTTTTTTTTTTTTTGTGCCAAAAAATAAGCTCAAATAGCTCAAGCTTCCTATTTTACTTTCAATTTTATCTGTAACTTAATCAGTGCACTGTGATGGATCAATAGCATTTTGATTTCATTGTTTTAATTAGGTTCTTTTTAATCGCTTTTGCTTTTTCTGCATCAGTTGTTCTTTGCTTAATTTCACTCATTATACTGCGTGTTTATTTTCAATTTGTTTCACTTAATTAGTGGATTTTTTCCCCTTCTAACGCATACCTGAAAATGAAACGATTAATATGTTTTTCATTTCATTACAAAAGTTTTTTTCCCCCCTTTTATGCTCGCCTTTTATAGTTTTCGATTTTTTCCCGTTTTTTTAATGAAAAAAAAACTTTTTTTCTGCCAATACAATACTTTTACACGTATAATTTTTTCAGAGGTTCTTAGCTCAAGCCTCTCCATCGAGTTGCCAAGTTTCAATGGAAACTTGTGAAAAAGAGTTAATTACTAAATACAGGTGTTCCTCCAAACGATAGTTGTGCTTTCGTTTTTTTTTTTTTTTTAATGCCTGAAATGGTTTTTTACAATGTTTTATCACAAATAAGCTCATTCTGCTGCTTAAAACGTGTGTCAGGATAATAGTTTCATGATACTTTTTCAGTTGTTTTTATTGATCGCGATCAACTTTCTCACAATTAACTGTATTACGGAGAAACATTAATTTTTTTCGAACGTGAGAAATTTAAATCAAACTAAATATTAATATTAATGGTTAAAAACTTATTTATTCAAGCAAATGTTTGTGGGTGTGTAAAATGTATAAAATTAAAAACTGAACTAACTTTCGTTGTTTTATTTGCTTTACATTTAAAAATGTTAAACCAGGGCTGCGGAGTCAGAGGAAAAATAACCGGTTCCAACTTCGACTACGGAAATTTTTGAACCTTCTAATCCGACTCCTTTACACTAAAATCAGTCCGACTTCGACTATGGTTCCGACTCCGCAAGCACTGACAGAGTTTAGGATTTTGGGGGAAAATGACCGACTCCGACTGTTGAAACTTTAAACCTTTGACTCCCGACTCCGACTTTGACTCCTTTACCCCAAAACCAGTCCGACTCTGCAGCCCTGGTAAAATCAAGTATAAAATGTGTGTCCCAGCGTTCATATATAAATATTAATGGGAG
Source organism: Uloborus diversus (assembly GCF_026930045.1). Lineage (NCBI taxonomy): Eukaryota > Metazoa > Arthropoda > Arachnida > Araneae > Uloboridae > Uloborus > Uloborus diversus. Next base: position 152,269,382 of record NC_072736.1, on the reverse strand, counting down.
AAAACATGCAAAATAACTTCATATGAAGCTAAAAACTAGTGCAATACATTGAAATAGACTCGCTTTTGTGTGATACTGGTATTTGAACACCATAATCAAGAAAATATGTCGCACCCAGGCAAGGAAAGTGACATTATTCAAAATTTGGAAAAAAAGTTCTAGCTATTGATTTAAAATCTAAATTTAATGCTCCGTCTTGGCACACAAGTCGCACAAAGTTAGCTTACAAAACTGGTGCGTGTTGGCGTAAAGCGAGAAAATCATTAGTGATTTATCATTAAAATTACATCAATTTAGAAGAAACGTATACAAACTTTAAGTGTGCGTTATTAAATTAGACAACAAAAACTGACCAGTAAACATTGCATTATAAATTGTTTCGCATATTGCAATATTTGAGACTAAATCACTTAAAACTCTTCTTGTGTAAAACCTTGGTTTTTCTCCATTGCTGTTTTTTTTTCTTTTTTCCAGTTGTGTCACTTTCCTTGTCGGGGTGCGAATGTAAACACAATATATGTCAGAAAAACTTATTTTTTGCCCTTTTGTTATGACTTATTGAGATTACACGAGTAAAATATAATGCTAAGATCAATAGTAATCTATGTATAGTACGATATAATCCTTTTTTTTTAACCTGATAATTCAAAACTGTGACTTTGTCTCCTGTAGTCTTGTGAATTGCTTTCTTAGTAATGATGTATGAATATTTTGTCTATATTTTTCTTTTTTTTTCTTCTACATATTTCAATTAATTTATTCGATAAATTAAATTTGTTCATTTGAAGGGATTTTTTGGGGGGAGGGGCAGTTTTTCACACATGATAAAAGCTTAAAAAAAATTCAGATAAAACATCAAAAAATATATTTTACATTTCTAAGTCTTGAACTTGATGGAACAGTTGAATCATGGTGTAAATATTGAGCCACCAATTGATCTGCTGAATATTTGAATGATGTTATAAATCAATTTGACTATTATTACTACATTTAGCCGTTCATTTGTAGTTTATACGGAAATCATGAACCGACTCAGCAGGCTACACTTGTGCTGATCACAATGCTATGTATCTCTTTAACTATCTCCCAGCACATAAGCTACGTAGGTAGTACAGAATAAACCCTTCGGTATTCAGTCGAGAACAGAATCCGGTAATCACGTGCGATTCCAGACTCATGTGCCGGATGATAGGGGCCGGATCGTACCCATTAATCCCGTTTTCTATCAGGCGTTAAACCGTATTGAGGGACATTATCCATGTGGCATTATCATGTACGCTCAGTTGATCACATGGATGCTTTGCCCGGATTGCCTGCTGACCAGACCCGCATTAAGGCGCTCTTAACTTCATCAATTGCAGCATTTAGGTTGCCGGATGCTGTTCCATTTACTATGGACACGTGACGTATTGTAGAGTTACGTTAACGTAAAACTAAGGAGTTTTAACTTGGATATTTGGTTACAGGTAATTAGTATGCCGGCCGTGAGAAAAATAAGAGTTTTAAGTTATGTTTTAACGGACATTGTGTAGTAAAAGTGCGTTAGAGTATGCTATTGGGAAGTTTTGACATTTTAGTGTTTTATCGTTTTCGAAACTTCGTGGTTTCGTTGAAGGCCAACAATTTTTTTTCAGCCAACTGGCACAGTGGCTTTAACCAGTGGTTGAAAAATAATTGAAGTTGATTGCTTCTTTCACAGTCACTGTGCCTCGAAGAGTTAACCAGAATTAGAAGAATTTCGGGACCTATTTCTGCAGTTGCACTGAAAATCAGAAAAAGTACCTGACTTGAGCTACAAGCATGAAAAAACAATTCGAACACAAAAAAGTGATGCTAATACGATCAATATTCACTGATATATGAAACAGAATGCTTTGTGACTTACACCACACATTCGATGTCAATTACACCTTTTAGGGATCAGCATAGCTGCTGAGAATTGTTTAAAATTATACGAGTCTGTAGTGCATCTGCATGCAATATGTTTTCAAACTGTATGAACTTTTGTAGTATGTTTTTACTTATCATAGCATAACACTTGCATTTATTTTTAAATAGCAATGAAAAAGTTATTTTTTTTTCTTACTTCGATAACATGTCATTCCTCTGAACGAGCTGTAGCTTCCCATCTCATTTTCTGCACACGCTCAACTAATTTTGAATTCTAAATCTTTACTCTCTCTCCTCCCATCTCTTCTCTTTCTCTGTCTGTCTGTCCCTCTCTCGCTCTGTGTGTGTGTCTGTTTGTCGGTCTCTCTCTCATATTTCTCTAAACGCAACGTAAAGAATTTGGGGATCATATAAATGTTTGATTCCATCTTTTAGCTCTTAACTTTTTTCCGCTTTAAAATGCAAAAACAGAGGTCCTGCTGGTTAAATGCGTAAACGCCGTATAATTATGCAAATTTTTTTATTTCATAAATTTAATACTTGATTCTAAAAGGAAGGCATTAAATTTTGTTTAATGCTGATTAAAGTTATTTTTTTTACATTAATTCGCTGGTTTCAAGGAAGGCATTTGTGAAGTTGATTCATCTATGTTAAAATAATGGAAACTGTAAACTTCGCAACCTAAGTCGGAGTGATCAGAAATCTATAGTAGACATAAATATAGTATTTTTGTCTGATAATACAAGATTAAATTTCTTTTTATAACTCTCCGATTTAAATATCATTTTTAGCCCATCAATTATTATGTTTAAAACATTCAGAAAAATCATTTCTGCATTGTGATTTTTCAGTAACGAATTTATCGAAATTATTTTTCGTGATTTAACGAAAAAAAAATGTCATTTTTTATTTTATCACTGATTTGAATTTGTAAAGAACAAATTCATGCATATTTTTAAATAAATCATTCAGTAATTTTTTTTTAATTTTCATTTGTCGTAACACATTTATGCACAATACCGGTAATATTAAATTAAAATTTATGCTTCTGTCTTTCAAGAAAACTTTTCTACCTCATTTCGATTAAGGCATATAAATGAGACAGCATTCCTGTTTCAGATTAGGAATTTAGAGAAAAGGCTCTTTAAAATACTAGTTTTAAAAAACGCATTAGCTTGAAAGAGATAAATATCTTACTTCTGCAGGCATCATTCGTTAACTTTTTGAAAGCAAGAAAAAAAAATGCATTTAAATGCCCTTTTTCTTCAAATAACTACATCGTTCTTCAACATTTCAAATCTTTCAAGAAATCAACGAATTAACATAAAATTTTGCTGCATTGCAGAAAACAATAATAGTCAAATAATGTTTTTTTTCTCTCCTTTCTAAGCTACCTTCCCGGTTAATGGACTAGGAACACGAAAAAGAGAGCTCCCAGAATCATAAAGTCGTATTTAAATTGTTATTTGAGATTTTAAAAGAATTATTTTCTCGCTCGAATGCTGAATTATTTATGAAATCCAAAAATAAAAATCCTGAGTGAACGGTGAAAAATGGCGCTTTCTGGAAGCGTAGCTTTTTTTTTAGCTTTTTAACTAGGCTTTAGTTGAAATACCATTCAAACGTGTTTTATCATTACGTTCAATTGTTTAATGCGACATCTTGATAAGCAATTATTTTAGAAACCTAATATAACCTGAGTAATTACGCAAAAGCGAGCCATAATTTCTTATATTTGTGTGCTTACGCTGATTTTCATTTATTCACAAACGACTTATTATGCTTAGAATGAAATACTTTGTTTTGAATTCCAATCTCTTCTAATGAGACTCTAGGTTTAAATTGGGCTATATTTTGTCTCAATACTTAATTTTCCTCTCGGATTCTTACTTGTTTCTGTATTTTTCTAAGTTACTTGTTGCAATAACTGCTAGAAGATATTTAGTGTCTCCCCAGTTTCGCCGACTTGTCATCCCCCTCCCTCTTTTGCAGTTTTTATACCTTTTGAAATATTAAAGGGGTGAGAAATCTTGAAATGTGTCAGCGAAACTGGGGATAAACCTGATATTTAAGGTAGCCGAATACCCTAAATATTTCTTCCTTCAATAATCATTGCACCTTTCCAAAGTTTAACACGATTATTAAATATGACATAAATAACACATTTTGACTACTTATTTGTTGAAACAAAAATCTATAGGTTTTTTAAATTAAAAAAAACAACATATTTTTAGCAAAAAACTACCATTTCCTTAACACTTCCAGTGCCTTCATTTTTTCATAATTTTAAGAACTTTTTGTGTATATCCCTTTGTGAGATACCAGAGGGTGATGTGACACTACAATTTGAAAATAATTAACTAAAGACAGGTGTTATGGGAAATGTTTGAAGATTTCCCCCGAAAAAACGTACTTTCTCCCCCCTAAGTTTAATTGATCATTATTTCAAAACCACATGTTGCATGTGCATTAACTTTTTGAGGTTTATTACAGTAATTTGTTCAACCACCATGTTTGAAAAGTTTCAAATCTATAAAGTTAATACGTTTTTCGGTCGAGCGGTTGGCGTAAATAAAAACTTGAAAACGTGGTTATGAGAAAATCAAGAAAGAAAAAGTAAATTTCAGTTATTAGCAGTGCATTTGGGTTTAGTTAAATTTCTTTTAGTTTTTTCACTAACTCGTCGATTCAAAAAACAATTGCAGATTTAAAAAAAATTTTGAAAAAAAAAAAAAAATAGAACCGACTTCAAAATTGCTCTAAAAAGTGAAAAATAATTTTATTCTTTAGACACCTTCGATAATACTTTTAAACATAATTTTTGAAGTTGGCGCAAAAACGATCAATAAAATAATTCACAGCCATAACTCAATTACAAGTATAAATTTAACCAGGTCCAGTTTCTTCCCTACCACATGCATTACGCATTGATGACAGCATATTTGAGTAACGATATAAATGTTTCGTTCCTAAGTTTGGATGATTTTTTGATAAAAATATGAACGAAGCATGGTTACAATGGATTTTACTTTTTGTTTTTGCGCCAACTTCAAAAATTATGTTTAAAAGTATTATCGAAGGTGTTTAAAGAATAAAATTATTTTTCACTTTTTAGAGCAATTTTGAAGTCGGTTCTATTTTTTTTTTTTTTCAAAATTTTTTTATTTCATTCTTTTTAGTGTAAATGTAGATATTTCAGTAAAAGTAAGAAGTTACCTAGTAAGAAGTGCGGCTCTATATCACTGTATTGCTTTAGAAACGCCTTTATTCAAAATTATCATTACAATTACTATTAATGTTACAATTATATGGCACCAAACTTGTATAACAATGAGTTTCATATTGTCGCGTAGATGAAGATAGCGAAGACAATGTGAAAGCCAAATGAAGCGAATACTCGTTAGTCTCAACTCGAGATCTTTATTCAGAACCACGAATGAACGTTACATCTCCTTATATACAACTTGAGAAAGTGCTGGAATTTTCCAGACTTGGAAAGATACAGAAATTAACAGAACATTCGAGAAAATACGGGAAACAGTAGAAACGAAATTTTAGTAAAATTCTCTTTGTCCTAGTCGGGATTTGAACCCGGGTTGCTCGTGTGGGAGACGAGAATTCTACCACTGAGCCACCGTTGTCCACGGATGAAAAGTGCGAACTTCGCTACAATATCATTTTAATCATTTAATAGGGAAATTTACGGTTTTTTGGCCATAACTTTTTATCTCAAGAACAAATATGGTCAAACAAAGTAATGGGACCTAAGTTGAGCCATCCTCTATCCATTAAAAAAAGAATCATCAAAATCGGTTCCCTAGGTGAGACGCTATGAGTGGACAAACAAAAAAAAAAAACATACATACGGTATGAACTGATAACCGCCTCCTTTTTGAAGTCGGTTAAAAAGAAAAACACTAGGGCTCTCTAAATTGTTCATAATCTCAAAATCGATTTTTTTTAACTAGGGTGTTTGCCTACCTTAAATTCTTTTGAGCAATTGAATGCACCTACTGTCAGACAATAGATGAGACGGAAGGCTGAACATCCGACTTACAGGAGAAAATGAACTAGTTTTCAGTTAGAGATGTATGTTAGCCTCTAAATTAAGCAGAGTCGCATTGAAATCAACGAAACACGCACATGAAAATTTACATTTTTCACCTCAGTCAGACAGTAACATCTCGAACTGGGTGCTTACCAATTCTATGAAAAAAATGACAGAGTAGGCACCTCGGAGAGTTTGAAAAATGTTACATAAATTTCACAGCACTAACTTACGGTTATTTTCTGTAAGTGCATTTCATATACAAAATTTTATTTACGTCGTATTTGTATTAATTTTGGCCGATCTTTTAATTGTATCTATGAAATTATTAAAATTTTATTGACCACTGTATTCAAAACAAATTTAATTTAAATCATTAAATGATCCAGAATACTTGAGAATTTGAAAATGTGACGTGTATTTATACTTAAAAAGACTAAATAAGCGAAAATACGACGCACATGATTTTTAATTTTCATGAGACATACATTAAATGCTGACAATGTACGCCTTATGCGTTATATTGACAAAAGTTCCAGGAAAGAAGGCATTAAAAGTTTTGTCGAACTATTTTAGATATTTTGATCAAGAACTTAGCTTACTTTAATCCATAAGGATAAAAACATCACGTCGATGTTCCTAGCTATTGAAATATGCCTCAAACCAGATAAAGTACAATCCTATTTTCTCTGATGTAGTCATCTCCACGAATGCGCTTCCGGCAAAATCAGATGAAGAGTCAAATCCGACCACTAACTCGTGGCACTAGCTGAAGAGTTATATTTATTCATGTATGTATTTCTCTATCTTCAAATTTCAAGTTATTAAACATAATATAGTTCTGATATTTATTCTTATAAAATAAGTCGAGTATTCAATTTAAAAGGAATACATTCATCTCGTTAATCTCTCCAAATAAAAAACATTATCCTGAAATACCTAGGATCTTGAAATCAGCTGTCAGACGAGACAAAATTACTTTATGATTATTCTTTGACACATTCACCTAGACGAATATTGGTCCGGCAAAATCAGAACAAGAATCGAACCTAACCAGTAATCCTACGATAATTGCCGAAGAATTCTATTTCATTTATTTTGTTTTTATGTATATATTATATATATATATATATTTTTATTTCCAATATTTCATTGAACAAAGAGGAGATACTCTCATGATCTTAACTTCTTGAGATAAAACCATTTAGATTCACCTACATTCACTGACATATTCACCACCACGAATGCGCTTCCGGCAAAATAAGAAGAGCCAGATCTGGCTACAATTTTTTGGTTCTAGCAAAATTATTATGCTTTATTTATTTTATCAATTAATTGTTTTTTTAATTAAAAATGAATTTAAAATATAGTCTTGATTTGTGTCGGATTCTTCTAACACAGGTACATTGTTTTATATTTATTTATTTATTTTTTTTTTCATTTTTTTAACGCGTAGTTTCTTCAGCTCTCGGGATAAAAACATTACCTTGAAATACTCTGGGAATTGAAATATGCTGTCAGACTAGAGAAATTATTTTCTTATATTCACTGACATATTCACCGTCACCATAAATGCTTCCGGCAAAATAAGAAGAGCTATATATCGGCCACTATTTCGTGGCTCTGGCCAAATTATTGATTACGCATTGTTAATTTAATTATTATATTTTATATATTTATTAATTTATCCTTTTTTTAATTTAAATTTACTTAAAAAGTATAGCTTTGGTATGTATCGGACTCTTCTAAAATACGTCCAGCATTTAGTTTAAAAGAAAGAAACCTTTAGTTTCTTAATCTATCAGGATAAAAACATCACCCCGAAAAAACCTGGAAATTGAAATCTGTTGTCAAACCAGAGATAGTACCTTCCTATTTTCGCTGACATATTCACAAACACGAATTTGCTTCCGGAAAAATGAGAAGAGCTGCATCCGGCTACTATTTTGTGGCTTTGATGAAATTATTGTGCTTTATTTTTTTAATTGTTATATTTTATGTATTCATTAAGTTACATTTATAAGATTTCAAAATAATTTTAAAATATACTTATGATATGTGTCCTCTAAAACAAGTCCAACATTTAATTAATTAAAAAATACACCATCGGTTTCTTAACCTCTCGGGATAAAAACATCACCCTGAAATACCCTGGATATTGAAATCTGCTGTCAGACTAGAGAAAGTACTGTATTCGCTGACATATTCACCGCCGCAAATGCGCTTCCGGCAAAATGAGGAGAAGAGCCGGATCCAGCCACTAACTTGTGACACAAGATGAAGAGTTATATTTAATTATTTTACTTAAAAATTTAATTTTTTTTTAACAAAATGTAGTTTATTTATATACTTTTCTAAAATAAGTCTAATATTTATATTAACACATAGTAGTGACTTTCATTATCTTAACCTCTCGGGATAAAAACTTCATCCTGGATATTGAAATCTGCTGTCAGACCAGAGAAAGTACTTTCCTATATTCGCTGACATATTCACCGCCACGAATGCGCTTCCGGCAAAATGAGAAGAAGAGCCGGATCCGGCCACTATCTGGTGGCACTGGCCGCTGTCCGGCTCTCGATGTTGGAATGCCTTGTTTGGATTGTCATTCATTTTCTTTCCCTTCAGTAGCTGTTATTGAGATGGATGCGTTCCGCGTGTCTCTGGGGATCCTCCCCACTCGCATTCTTGGGATCTGAAAGGAATTATGCATTTTCTTCTGTTGTTTCTTATGGAACGTGGCTTTTGGATTCGGAAAGCAAAAAGACAAGAGATCAGTTGTTATGTTTCTTTTCTCTTCTCTCTTTTCATTTGGTATTCATGTGTGATTTCATGTTGTATTTTCATTCGAATTTCCTTTTAGGGTAAAGTAATCGTAAAGTAAGATATAGCAACGGTTTACGGCAAAAGAATTTTCTGATTATTACAGGCAAGTGTTTAGGGGTTTTGAGGAATCCTTTGTTTTCATCCGAGCTTTTCTTAAATCACTTTTCATCCTAATGCTCACACTTCGCTGCGATGAAAATGAGATTCGTTGAAACCCAGAAACCTGCGTCTGCAGTAATCTACCAATTTTGTGCGATAAAACATTCTTATATATTATCTTACTATTCAAGCACAAAAATATTTGTTCAATTTTAAAGTAATTGGGTTTAGACAAGCCTTGCTCTCGTTTTGTGAATGGTGCTCAGTTCTTTACCTTTCAATTATAATTTTAAAAATTATTAAGCTTCTGAATTTATTTAAAATGTTTGATTAAAATTGCGTTATTTAATACTTATTGTTATATATCAAGTTCTAAGGCAGAAAATCTCGCTTGTGGTCCGCAAGTCATATACTGTGCATCCAAATTTTTATGTAGCATACCCACTGCAGTTTAATACCTTATCATTTCGTGACATAAACTTCATTTGCTTATAGGAGAAGAATTCAAAATAAAACATTGAGTTTCTTTTGTACAAGCTGCTACTTTACCTATCAAAAATTTCACAAGGTTTCGAAAGTAGCTTTTTCTTATTCAATTGTATAGTTTCTTCAGAAACACATTATGTTTTGAATAAGACTAAGTTCAAGACTAATTTTACTTATCATTTTGCTGTGTTTTGTTAAGTATGTGTTCTTGTTTTGACTGTGAATTTACCGCTAAACAAATTTGTTTTTTGAAAAAAAAAAAAAAAAAAAAAAAACATGGTTTGTGCGTTTTGTGTTTCAAAAATGTGAAATTCTTTAAAACTCTTAAACGTTCTACTGCATCCTAGATAAATATTTTTACACAGTATAAAATTTCCCATCACAAATACACTAATTTGGAGAAAATGTAAGTTACTTTAGTTTAAAAACCTTCTTGCGAGCTTGATTTTTATTCAGTTAAATGGGTGATTATTCTCCGAAACAATTTACGAACCTTTAATTCCATTTAGACAACGGGCAGTCTCGCGTAGCACGCAGCAGCGTTTAATACTATATCATTATTGTTTACGCAGAAATTACGCATGCAGTTGTCGCGTGTTGATTCAACCCTAGATGTGGCGAACGTTACTTCTCTTTGGACCTACGCAGAGAGACCAGTATGCATAATGTCATACTGTCGCGTGCGTACATGCGACAATTTTCTCAGCGCATGCGACGGGCAGGCTTCCTGTTTTCTAAAAGAATATGCTAAAATTCATGCCTAGTGTGTAAAGGCTGGTGAAGTTTTTAGTTTTTCTCTAGTCAAGTCGATAATTTCGTCTTCCTAAGTCAGTAATGAGGGCGTCACCTGTGAACGAGATTACTTTAGTCGGCTGCAGAAGAGTTGTTTTAACTAGACCAAAACGGCTCTCCTGGGACTCCTACGTTACATTACTTAACAGCCCTTTGAATTCATGTGAAAGCTGACCAATCAGCGGTGTGAATTTTTGGAGTGTTAAAAAAGGATAAAATTGTTGTTGAATAAACTGGAGATTTTCAGCTGGCGGATATGTTACTACACGAAACTCATGGGTATGCGTTTCTTTTATTATAATTTATAATTATGATGCTTTATTAATCCTAAAACTGGTAGCCAATAAAAAAAATGCACATACATTAAATAATAAAAAAAAATAAATTCAAACAACTAAAATTCAATCGAAAGTTTTAACATTACTTTTTGAACTTCTTCAGCATAAAAATATCAATACTATACTAGTTTTTGTATGATAACTTGTAACATTAACAGTGTGCATAATTATCAACAGTATGAACATGTACTTCATATGAAAAAAAAAAATGTTGAAGTACCTTATAGAATTTAATGTGTGCCTTTTAACTTATATTTTTCCCTATCTTAGTTTTGACAAACAGAAATAAAACACTTTTCAAGAGCTTCATAAAATTGAAAAATATACAAATAAATATGCTGATAGTAGCTAAGTAGAATACATTGCATCTTAAAGTTTTGTTAAAACCGTTAGGATTATTAATTTTTCCTTATATTGCGCATAATCCATATTAACTCGTGCGCATTAAGTCTTCCTTACTACGCTCTTGATAAAGTGAATCATATTTTATTTAATAAATTCGTATTTTAAGTGCATTGTTTTGAGTTTGTACATTTCTATTTTTAAAAGCTCTATTTTTTAATATGCACTACATTAAAAGACTTTCTTTATTTTTTTTCTTCTTTTTTTAAAAAATTAGTTTAAACTTCCTTCCCGTATAGTATACCCCTTATTCGGCATTGTTCATCTTCTTTGATTCGAGAAATATCGTTTTATTGCACGATTTCAGCTCCTTAAATAATATTTTAGTTAATTCAGTAGTCTTTCGTGTAAAAAAAGAAAAAGAAGAAAAAAAACTAAATTACTCACATTTTGAGACGTGCTAAATATGTTCTTACCATTTTTGTAAAATATATATTTGTTTCTTATTTATTTTATCGAAAGTGCTGCCTACCTCTTTGTTTAGTGGTCAGTGAAGTCTGGCTGCAATGGGGAGGTCCTGGGCGGTCATTTCAAGCTCGTCAGCTTGCGAGATCGAGATTTTCGCTCACGTGATTGGTTGTGACGTAGAAATTTTGCAAAGTAGCATTTTAATCTACTCGAACGTAGCTTGCGGTTAGGTTCGAGTAGATCAGAATACTACTTTGCGACATTTCTACGTCACAACCGATCACGTGAGCGAGAATCTCGATCTCGCAAGTTGACGAGCTTGGAATGACCGCCCTGGGTTCAAATCCTGACTCGGGCATGCATTTACTTTATTTCTCCTGTCCTTGGGCTTTCTAATGTGACTGTGTTTTGCTTTGAATGGTTGCCTACCCCATACACGAGTTCTTATGACATGTGTGAACTGTGGAAGTCGGACTTTACACCAAATTATGATACAGTTGGAAAAGTGGAGCAGCGTACCTACCTCAAATTGTCAGCATAGCTGGCCCAAGACAACATAAATAACAACAATATTGAAACAGTTAGAATCAGTATTTAAATATTATTATAAATTAGTCCTTTTTTAATTTAAAGCTAAATGTGCATGTTTAATAATGATCGATGTACGTTTAAATAAAAAAATGCAGTACCACAAATATGCTATTGAAGCTGAAACGACAAATCTATGTAGGAGACATGAACTGTTATCTTTATCAATTTAAACTTATTACGTACTAAAGTCATTTTACAATAATTGGTGTAATTATAAATACTTGGACTATTACTTTCATGACTATATTTTCTGCAACACCACCAATTCCTGAGTTAGAAAAATATTGGTAGATTAATTTAGCAGCTGACGTAACTTTAAGTACACTTGTACTATGATTTGAAAGCGTACTTTTAGCGAGTGACTGAAGCCAGACGGAATTAAATATCACAGACATTCGTCAGACAGTTAATATTGCATCATTTAATTTTAAACCGGGATCATCAATCGGAAGATATTTGAACTTTTCGAAAGTTATTTGAAATGTTTACTCGTATTACACAAACAAGGGAAGGATAGTTCGAGCTGAAACCATTATAATAAATTTATTGAGGAACATAAATTGCATAGAAAGTTTGCAATTTGCAAAATTGCATTGGTTTTTGAAGTAGTTTTTCTTTCTGGGGGTAAGTATTGTACGAAAACAAAAAGCATGGAACCCTTAAATCTTTACCACTTATTTTATTTTCTTTCCTATTCTTTTTTTCTTCTCTATTGTTTTGTTTTCGGTTGTTGGAGATTTTGCTAACTTTTCTCCTGTAACAAGAAATTTGTTCTAAATTACATTGATAAAAATCTCTCAATTTGTTTGAAAAGAAAAAAAATGACCTTGACTTTGACCATGACTTTGCACTAAGTCTGATTATAAAAATGACACAATGTAGTTAGAAGTGAAAAATTAAATAATGAAATGAGACTTAAAACTCCCAACCAATTTTACGAGGCGAACGAAGTAAGCCTTATTGCATATAAGAGAGGTGCACAGCAATGTAAAAAAGGATAAAAACCGAAAAAAAAAACAGGGTGAAAAATTAGCAAAACAGATCAAAAAGACCTTTAACATATGTCAAAAAAAAAAAAAAAAAAAACAGAATTTAGGCAGCTGTTTCATTTTTTGGCATTGTTGGTCACGTAATCACGTCTTTCAGTCATCTTCTTCTGCAAGCATTCAAACTGGTTCCTCTGTTTTTTATCTGAATTTTTGATAAACTTATATCATTTGGAAGAATTCTATTTTCTTCGTCAAGAACTTGTCAAGCGCCTTTCAGTTTTCTACTGTTTCGAAATCTGTTCTTACTGTTCCCTTTATTTAACTTGATTTTCTAAGTGCCAGTTGATTTTGCCTCTTTTCTCGTCTTTCTGGTGACGAAACTCATTTCTAGTTCATGTTCGTCTTTAGCTATATATTTTCTCTTTGTTTACATTTCCAGTTTTTACATTACTGTGGCCTCTTTCACACCCCTCCCCTATGATGAAGAGGATTTTGTTGCCCACAAAACTGCTGTTGGAGATGTTTAATTCTATTTTGTACCGTTTGTGTTTATACTTCTAATTGCGCTGCTATATTACTGTTTACCATATTTCTTAAAATTTTACTATCCCTTGCAGTTCAATTTTAAAAGTTAATTATTTATATATAAAATTATTCATATTTTTATTCCCAATATAATTCAACTATTTTCGATTTAATTTTGCTGTATTAATCTGAACGTATTGTCGTACATTCCAAACATTAGATACTGAAAATTAAACCACGTAGTAAGAATTTCAGACCCCAAAATAAAACTAATTATTTACAACGTCGTAAGATTAGTTGTATGTGCTAAAATTGAGATCAATAATATTTTTATTGATAATTTTCTCTCTTTGTTTTGAAAGATAAGAATGCTAAGAACTAAGAAGAAAGATTAGAAATCAACTTGCAAATTCCCAATAGCAACCTACGTGTGTATTTTGTCCAGTACGATTTTGAAAATAACATGATAGAACTAATCCTCACTTATGCTTATTATTACCCTATTTTTTTTTCTAAATCCACTTATTGCTAAGAAAAAAAAAATAAGGTCACCCTCTTATTAAGGAATTGTCAGAGAGTGATGAATTTTATTTGCCTCATAAACATACCAAATTTAGGTTCCCATTCTTTGTCTTTTCTATTTACTTCAAAGACAGATTAGATTATTTCTGAAAACAATGCAAAATTGACCAGAGATTTCCTACTTCAATTTACATAAAAATTCATCTTTAACCAGTTCCATCCAGGCTTAAGGTGTTAGATCATCTTCAATAACCACCGCACCTAGGAAAATAACCGAACAAAAGAATGGTTTCGCACTACTGACGGTTACTGATGAATAACAATATGGCCGCTTGTTAGAAGGCTGAAGATGACACTATGCCATTGTTTTTGGGGCGTAAATACACTTCCTTGTTAGTGACGAAATCAACTTTTTCTACCCGCTTACTTTTTTTTTCCTCAGTTGTATTTGAAGAAGATTCACACAACAACATTTTACGAGTTTGTTGAAGTTACGTTTCATTTATATTGGATTATTACTGTTTATTTAGAGCATTTGGAAGAAAAGGATTGCTGTTTCCTTATACACAGGTAAGACGCAAGGTTTTTTCACCGTAAAAAAATATGCTCGATTTTTAACCCCCAATGCAAAAAAGAAGGGGATTACCAGTTTGACGCATTTGGTTTGTGTGTCTGTCTGGGTTATTGCCGCATCTAATCAGACGAATACACTCTTCCTATTCAGTAGACTCTTGCTCAAAATAGATGTATGTTTTTGTTTGCAAAGTGACCCAATCACAAGTGTTCTTAACTAATTCTTATTTTTGTAGGACTTAAATCAATAAGGGGTGTCGAAAAACCGAATCATCATTCTTTTGCAGTTTTGGCTTTGAAAACTTTCTCTCACATTAAAAATATTGGTACTTATCGAACGAGCGAATTTTTCTGTGCCTGTTGGAATTTGTTTTGAACTTCATGGAACTGGAAACTAGTTTAGTAAACTTTAAATAAATAAATAAGCTCTTTAGTAATTTCTTTGTTGGCAGACAATTCTGGAAAGCTTAACGATTTAAAATTTCCATCTGTTGCCTTTTTTTCGTTTGTTAAAAAAAAAAAATAATAATAATCACAATTTGTTTCAGTATACAAACAAGACTTTTAAAAGGATTTTCCGAACAGTAAAAGTTATTAGTTGTGATTGTCTTTATTTTCCCCTGTTTTCAATTGTTATCAAGAAAAACAAATCTCTATCATTTTATTGTATCATACCAGAGCTTTTCATTTTATTTATGATATTTTGGCATTGCCACGCATATATAGTTATCATTTTTGTCCACGCATAAAAATGGCATTTTTTGTAGTTAAGAGATGTGTTGAAAACATTAGTTTCTGTGCCAAAAAATTACAACTTTTAACTGAACAGCTCCAAAAATCTTGAAGATCTAAATTTATGGTAGACTTCCATATGAAAAGTGGTATTGTTTCTATGTTGTTTTTTCTGCTTCATAATATAAATGCAGAAGTTTTTAAAAACTAAATTCTGGATTTGATTCAAAACGAAGTTTTTCTTCATTTTTTTTTTAATTACATGCCAACATAACATTTTCCTAGTGATTTGTTAAAAGCATAATATATTCATGAATTTTTAGTACAGTTGTTTTCTTTTACATTTTCCTGCTCTTGTCGACAGCATCAGAAACAATGGGAATACGTTTCTCTAAATTCACATAACTCGTTATAACTTATTAAATCTTTACTAATCATAAAGCTAAAAGTCTCTCTGTCTGGATGTCTGGATCTCTGGGACGCACATAGCGCCTAGACCGTTCGGCCGATTTTCATGAAATTTGGCACAAAGTTAGTTTGTGGCATGGGGGTGTGCACCACAAAGCGATTTTTCAAAAATTCAATTTTGTTCTTTTTCTTTTCCAATTTTAAGATCCTTTTACTCAGCAAATTATCATAACGTGGAAGAGTAGATTACGAAATTATCATAATGTGGGACCGTAACATGGGAGAGCAAATGAGCATAACTAATTGGCGAGAAATTCATCATCAATTATTTGCAAATATGCAGGCGAACCAAATGACCTTTTCATTTTCTACTACGGGCAAAACCGTGCAGGTAATATTAGTTTTTAAATAAAAAGAGTGCCTGAAAATTTCTTTAATTAGTTCTAAGATAATCTTAACCCATGTTGCATTTCAACGCACTGCTCTCCCTTTGCTGAAAAAATAATATACAAACGTTTTGAGGGTTTATTCAGGTCATTAAACTTTAGAACTGAGAATACAATCAACAAATTTCGTAAAAAAAACAAGAAACTCAGAGTGTGATTAAACTGAACGTCGCTGTATCAGAAGCTTACTATATCCCGTCCTTTAAATTAAAATGTCCTCTCGCCAACAGCAATGATAATGCTCCAAATCAACGATGTGCGGCTTCCTTTGTACTTGTTTCGATAGAAACATTTCACGTTAGAAAAAAACCAAACTAAAATAAAAGTAAATGTGTTTCATTGACCAGGTCACGGGCACTCGTCTGTTGACCTGGTTTTAGTTTGGAGCCGTTAATCTTTCAACTATCCCCTTTTTCAAGTCACGTGAAGCGTTTGTTTATTGTGTTGGTGAAAAAAAAAAGGTGTTACGTCACACACTAGAATAAAAAGGCTTTAAAGAAAAAAAGCGTTCTATCTATTACTCGTAACGCCCTCGTGTATCCCAAGTGGTAGTTATCCGCTTGTTTGCTAGCATTTCGACCGCAACTGCTTTTATCTATTTGCGTTTCAGAAATCTATTTTTATTTTCACGGTTGGCATAATTTTTTTGTTTTATTCAAAGAGTTTGTTTTTTTACGAAAATGATGCATTGTTTTTTATTTTGTCGCGTGCTGATAGTGATGATCACACGTGGTGTACTTAACATTTTTTTTTTTTTGAAGCGATCACAAATTGCTTATTGTGCTCTTTTGATATAGTTGATGTTCTGTTCTTTTTCAAAGAAACGAAGACCTCTTATCAACTTATATTGCGAATCTTTTTTTGTAAATCATTTGTGTTATTTATCGTTAATAACACAAATGTTAATTTTTCTTACAATAGAATGTGATAATAAATTTCAACAACAAACGAAAACAAAAACAATGGTTGCCACAAAAGAAATTACAACTGAAATAAAAATTAATTTTGAACAATAAATGCTACAAACGATAGATATTAGTCGGTATTTAATTTGCAATAAAAATAGTGTAGGAAATTACACAATGTTCTTTATCTTATTAGTATACAATGTGTTTCAAGTGATCAGGCGTTCCTCTTTTGGCGAGATAGTCGCAATTTTTTTTCTATCTGTTTTGTTAGTTGATCGTCCCGTTGAAAAATCTCACTTCTTCATTAACTTCCCACTTTTCTTTTTAAGTTGCTGCAGAGAAGAAGAATTAATTTTTTCTTTTACTTTTTAATTTTTAAAGATATTCGCTGTTAGCTAATAACTAACTTACAAAATTCAAAATTTGCTTTTCGTATTCATGCAGGGCAATTTTTGATGCTTTGAGAAGCGTAGAAAAGTTTGCTAGTGAACATTTCTTCCAAAACCAAGCATAACTAACATTTGCGGGTATACAATAAATTAGATGTATGTTTTTAGATCCTGTAAGTAATATCAATGAATTAATTTTCACCTCAAGTTCTTTATTGGTACGCCTAAGTTATTATTCACTTATCAGTTATTCTCTTATTTCAAAATGTCAAGAACTTGCATCAATTTCAACAATATATATCTTATATTAATAGGAGGGGTTTTTTTGTTCAAAATATATTAGTCATGAAATCAGATCATGTGTTTGGTGTCATTAAACTTCATTAAAAAATCCCCCCCCCTTTCCCCTTGAGGTAGGGTAAGGTCTCCAGTAATATAGAAGGGTCCAGCAACAGACAGTCATAAGTTTGGATTTAAATAATAAGCCTTTTAGTCAGGTAAAACTGATGTTGCTGTGACTCATGAATACGGTGCAACTATCTAGTGTTACCAGAGTGAATTTTATGAGCCAGTTGGTATTTACAAGGCAGTGGTGTAGGGTAATGAACAGCCACCATGAGATCAGCTAGTGTTTCATGTTCACTTGATTTTAATAAAGCTTTAGTTCCAAAAAAAAAAAAAAAAATCTGCACATTTTAAAGAAAAAAAAATGAATTTTGTCTATTACTCATTAAGTCGTTATCTTGCCTGTTACTGGATATCATCAAATTTTGCGGTGTCTGTTACTGGGGGGTCGGACTTATTTTTAATTGAGTAAATAATATAATTAAATAGTTCAAAGGATCCAGAAGCAGCCACACGTTAGATGAGACGTAGTTGCATGAGAGAAAAATACTTTAAACCGTCTAAATACATTAATATGCTCAGAAAAGTGAATTAACATGAGAGCGATATCTCGAACATATCTGTGATTGTCGCCGTTATCCTAATGTATCCAGCTTTTAGTTTCAAAATTGTGGACACATTAATGTGCCACCTAGATTTTCTTTTTTGAACAAATAGATCAGCAAAACGCGAAACAAAAGCCTCTTAAACCGCACACATATGCAAGCGATCTGACAACTACTCTTTTGTCAAGACATTACGATGGGAATATACGCCCCTTAACGCATCCCCTCTTTATCCTTCGATGATTGGACGGAATCCAGCGATAGGCTCGAGGCACTGTCTGGATCTTCACCAGAACAGCCTAGAAAAGGCCTCACACTAGCTTCTATTTAATGTAAAAAAAGCCTTAGGGTCAAATCGGTTACTTCATCCCATTTTTTTCCTTCTAACATCAATTTCGTCATTATTATTTTTTTTCTTTTTTCCATCATGGTTCTATTCTTGCACGTGGCTTTTTTGTCCCATTCGATTCCTGAGGCTTCCATCGTTATTCTCCTCATATTCTAGCCCAGGAGGTAGAGCTTAGAGAGCGGATGAATTATAATGAGGGGGAAAATAGGCAGATAAGAAATAAAGAAGAACCTTTTTTGAGTTCCATTACTTTTATTATTGGTCGATTCTCTAAGTACTTCTGCAGTGGTGGTGTTTGATATAATTAGGCATAAAAGTTTATAAAAATATGTGATTTAAATGTAAACAGCAGATAAAAGTACAAACAACCAGATTAACAAGCATTATTTTGTAAAATGCGTTTTTATTGGTTCTTCTTTCATATGGTAAATTGGAACTCCAAGCCATGTACCCACAATCTCAGCCAGTAAGCTCAATTACAAAACTTTAAGAGCATAGAAAGAGTAACGTATTGATAAAACATAAATTTTTTGACTCTTCAATACAAAGCACAAAAATCAGCCATTTGTTGTAATTTAAGGGATATGCCTAAAAGAAAAATGGGTGAAAATTATTCATTTTCTTAGTCTACAAATCGTCGGCGTCGTTCTAAAACTAACTAATATTAAAAGGCGTGAATCGCGTTTTTCAAACTCGATGGTTTGCCGTAGTGCTCAAAAAAGGGCTATCTGCTGATTATAACTAATTCAAATGATAGTTTTATATTTGAAGTTACCTGTAGTATTAAAACATTAAAAATTACTAAACACGTCAGGTGAGGAAAAAAATATTGTTTTGGCTGCCAATTTTCACGTTCGTCAGTTTAGCAAGTTGCTGACTAAATATAGTGATCAAGATCTAAATCCCTATTTAGGCGTGACGTTCGGTCAGATAGACATGCCTAGTTCTTAATCTAAAGTTATCAACGTCTCTTGACGGGGTTTTTGCCCCAAAGCTCCCCAGTAGATCATTTCATAAACTGTACCTTTGGAATGTGATGCAATCCACTGGAATTCGATACCTTTACAATTTGCATTGAGCAACTTAAAAGTCCTGCTTGATATTGATGACTTGGACTGTCTCTGTACGGCCTATGTTTTTAGTTTCCATCGATGCCGGAATGTTATGCAATCCACCGAAATTTGATATGTTTTCCATTTGCTTTGAGCAACTTATGGTCCCATTTCTTATTAGTTATTATTGAGGACTAGGACTGTCTCTATAAGGTATCTATGCCTCATCTGGAATCCTTCCCACTGCCAATATTTACAGCAAAATCATTTGTATCAAAGTTCCAATGATAACGTCCTACTAGCTCACATGAAGAGAATAGTGAAGAGTAGACACCTGCACAGCACCAACAGAGTCATTTACTTCACAGCCATATGTATTTACACGTACCCCTCTTAGTTTCAGGATACTGATTTTCCAGCATTGTTAACGCAGCTGTTTCGAGGAATATATCTAGCGTGTCTTTTTTCCCTTCTAATTTGGTTTGTTTTCAACTGCGAGGGTATCTCCAGGTGTTTCATTGAATTATGCCGATGAAAAAATTGTTAATCTTTTATATTGTGTTCAAAACGGTTGTGATGCTTACCAAATTTTGTTTGCAGAAGACAAGTTTTAGTTTGAATAAATTGTAATTAAAATTGTGTTTTATGTAATTATTTTAATAAGATTTGTTCATGTGTAAAATTATTTTTAATCGTTAATAATTTTATGCTTTTTTTTTTCTAGGTAAGAAGCCAATTGTCAGTACCTATGTAATATGGTGAGCGTATTTCACACTAGTCTTTTATAATTTTTATACAGTAAAATGCAGTTGTACATTATCCAAATGATAAAATCTAAAATAAAAATTTTAAAATTATCACTTACACTTCTGTTCTATCAGAAATCTTTCCAGTCGGTTTTTGTTGTGAGGAGAAGGAATATATATGGTGCTAGTGCAGCTTTTTCATTAAATTCAAATGAAATTTGAATTAGATATGAGAATCATTAGTATACAGCATGGTATTATTGGTATTTTTAACGTTAGTATATATGATTTTATTATTGTTATTATAAAATATTAGTTAATAATATTAGGCATACACATTTTAAGTATTCAAATGAAATTTGAATTAGCTTATACTAACGGAGTATAATTTAACTAAATAAAACATTTGATAAAATGATAGAACAAACTTCAAGGGAAACTTCTTCTGTTCATTGTAGAGAAAATTTTGTTGTAATGGAATTCGAGCAATGTGATGTAAATAAAATCGGGGCTGAAAATTTAATTTGTTAAAACGCACATTTCGTTGTATTGGTATTCGTTTTAACAGGATTTCACTGTACGAGAAATATGAAGCGTCGCAATGTTATCCATCACAACAAAACCTACGTGACTGCATTTTTATTTTATTTTTAAACTTATGAAAAGCGCTTGAAAACTGAGATGCATTTTAAATTGCACTAATATAAAGAAAGCGAAGCTTGTATGACACTCTCATGATAATTGTAGAGTCGATGTTATTTTATTTCTTTATTTTTTTTTTTTTTCATCTCTTCATAAACGAGCTGATGTGTGCATCACAGGACTTCCTTTTACGCCAATTTAATGTTATAGAAGTGATTTGGAGTAAGAAAAGAAACACTTTAAATATTTCTGCCACAAGTTTGCTGCGAACTGAAGCAAAAAATCGTCTTATACAGATTCAATGGTTAACTCTCTAAGTATCGCCAATAGTGGCCAAAGTGAAACCAAATTAAAAAAAAAAAAATGTCGCAAAGTTGGCGAAAAAACTTTGCGACCAAAAGCTTGGCGATATGCCGCCAAATGTTTGCCAAACTATAGCACCACTTGAGTTTGCATTGATAATAACAATGATTTCACCCCCCCCCCAAAAAAAAAGGTGTAAAAGACGCACATACATGCGTACATACAGACGTCACAAGAAAACTCGTTGTAATTAATTCGGGGATCGTCAAAATGGATATTACGAGTGTCTATACGTCCTTAGACATATATCCACGTTGTGTCGGGTTGAAAAAAAAAATAGCATTCATTCGGGGGCGAGCAAAATGGGAATTAAGGTCCATTTTTCGGTCACAATTTTTTCGTGAATACACTACTTCTTTTACTTCGTAAAAGGAAGTAGAAAGGTAAAATAAATAAACAATAAGTATTTAATTCATATGATTTATATTCTTCTGGACAATGTGAAATTCAAAGTGAGAATGTAAATATTTTCATTGGTTACTCATTATCCAATTACATGACTTTCTTAGGATATGAAGTCTGTGTGCTAGAGGAAATACTTATTTTATAAAAGTTGAAGATTACTTAAATTTAAGTCTTCCTTAGCTCTAAGTTAAAAATTTAAACTTGTGTTTATACACAACTCAAAATACGCGAAACATTGATTGTGAGTCAGTTTTCTTCTCATGTTCGGTACAACTCAGCACGAAACGAGTTTAAAATATGCTAAACTGATTTGCTGAAACAAAGCCACGCGTGTTTACTCATTAATAAACCATGAGTTCTTGGTTTATTCTGCGTAGTTATTAGATGTGGATTTCATTTTATTTACCTGGTGAAACTGTATTCCCTTGAAAGTGGAGTTTCGGTAAACACCGAATTTTCGTGCTTTTAACTTGAATTGCAGTGAAGCCTTTTCTAATAGCATTTTCCGAAAGATTTAGATTCGAATAGCCCATTAGATGATGCAGTTAATTATAACCGTTCCTAAAGCTTATTATCGCGTTTGATTCCCTTGATTTATAACTGGTCTTGAGTGAAAATTTCAGTTGCATGTTAGCAAATTATATTATTCCCCATATATATCTAATGCCTGAATCAATTATTGTATGCATTAAAAATGTGGAATTTTGTATGAAGATATCGGTTATCATAATCAGCAAATTAACATTTATGAGCAATTTTATATTTTGGTGTTAAAAAAATATATATAAATATTTTTTTTAAACTTAAATTCATTTCTGAAAAATTAAAAGTTTTTGTAATCACGAACTGACGTCAGGTTTTCTTTCTGTTTCTAAAAAGCGCATCGTTATACAAATTCCAGTCACTTTTTTTGGTTTTGAAAATTAGTATTTATGCATTTTATCTTTTACTTTTAAAAGAATTCCTAGAAACCACCTAATACTACCGTCTACGGCATTGAATATTTGAAATTAATATTTGCGCTGTAATTTCTTAGTTTTGTGTATCATCGTTTGCTGTTATAATGTATTTTTTTCTATTCTAAGAAACATTAACGTGTGTAAAAATGATTGAAATAAATACTCCCAATGCAGTTTGAATAAAATGGATTTTTTCTTAGCAACCTAATTTACATTTTGACTGGGGGGGGGGGGCGTCATTTTCATTTTGGAGCACCTTTTGTTGGAATTATCATAGTTTGGAGCATGCCACATTAGCGATTAATTTCCCTTTCAGAATTCATTGTGAATTGTTTACAGTGTGATTGGTCGTTTGGGTTTCATTTTTCCACAAATTTCCTTCAACCAAAGCGTGAGAAGAAACGTATTATCAACAAAAAAATAAAAGGAAAGAGCATCAATTATGGTCAAGCGAGAACAATATGCAATTCAGATTGCTGATGAGAAAAAAAAAAAAAAAAACAGGATAACTTTCAGTCGTGCTAGAGGTTTTTTTGCGGTTTAATCCAAAAATGGTACCGAAATAAACTGAAAGAACGTGTCTAACCAATTGACAAACACAAAATTGTTTAATCATGCACTTTTTTAAAATTATATAAGAGGAAGAGACTGTTTATAACTCATTTTAGAAAACCCTTTGAAACCTCATTTTTCTTTTTCTATTTACGAACTCTTCATTAGCTAAACTAGAGTGCGTTTATTAACTGGTCACTCTATTTTCCTAAAATATTTTAATGTTCAATAAATTGTTACTGGAACTAAAAAAGCATGCAGTTTGTTTTTCTATAAAGGTACAGCACCGAAAAATGTTTATAAGCTTTGTATGTTTTATACAGTTAATTAAAAGACAATTAAAAATATGATTTTTCAAAAAATTGATAATTTTTACATGGGGAATTTATTGCATGGAGTGTATCTTTACCCCGTTTTTTTTTTATCTACACATCGTATAATGTAGGCAAGTTATACAAAATTTTGGCACCCCTCCCCATTTATATTGGTATAAATATACGTATAAATGTATATACTTCATATACATCTTCCCAAATTCTTTGAAATTCCCATCTTTTCCATTATACCTTTTATTAATGCATCCATATTAATCATTTAAACTTGCAAAATGACTCTAAAAGTTCAAAAGACGAGATTTTTTTTTCTTCTGAGTCTATGTCGCACCTGAAACTATACCCAGAAAGCAAAGTTTGTATAATTTGTCTTACCAATTTCAGTTGAAAAATCACTTTCAGCTAATTCCAAAAACCTCTTACAAAAGGAAGATCAGAAAGGGTGATAAAGAGGTAATTATCGTACCTCTAGACGGTGCTCCGCATTCTTTGCAGAATGTCTTACTTGCGGTTGATTTCACTTTTCCAGTTCACTAGATGGAATTCAGCTTTTGTGGTGCGAGGGACCTCTGAAAATTCAAACCTTTGATGCAGTCCAATTAGTTTGAACATCTCCTCTTTCAGGGGTAGTCCTGCCTCTACCCCCATCCCTCCTTCTATCCAATACCCTTCCTTTACTCTATTATGCAAGAATTCGAGTTTTCAATACGATGAATAGGAAATTTTTGACTTCACTATAATTTGTTCTGCCAGTTTTATGTTATTTTTTTTTTGCTTTCTCTCTCTCTTCTTTAGTTTCTCTTATTTCATTATCTTTGGAAGGTTTTCAGAAACCTTTATTGGGAATCAGAATAGAGAAATAATGGGTTTCTTTGTTTAAATCTTATTTCGATTTCTACGATTTTCTGTTCTCTTCTAGCTTTTCATTTATCGAAGTCGTTCTAAATGAATTTTAAAATGATTCCTGCGTTTGTATCTGAAGAATTTACATGCAAAAAAAAAGAAAAAAAAACCTTGGTGACTCTTTGTTGCTCAAAGTTATTATCTTAACAAAATTATTCATTCACTACCAAGGTTTAAATAGGTTAACGCATTGGTGTCTCACATTTTCGATTTTGCATTTGGTCTCGAAAATTTCATAATTTTTTCTTACCTTTCTAAATGGAAGGTTTTACTGGTATTAAACTAAAACTCTGCGCTGATTTCTCCGATTCCATTTTTTTTCTTTGTTCAGTTCCGAAAATCAGTTCCCGCCAAGACTCGCGGAAACCCCAAAGCGATGGTTCTCAACCAGTTGTACGTGTACCGGTACGCAAAAATCTGCAACGAGTTCACAGTTAGATAATACAAAAGTTAACATTACACAAAACTAGATTGATGATGTCAGAATTAATTGCGACAAAACTTTGAATAATATCAACACTGAAACAAAAATACTGCAGTACTTGGTTAGTTAACTACTGAACTAGTGTTGAATATAATCGCAAAACATGTAGCAGGCATTGTTGGGAAGTGGGGGAGGGTGGCCCAAAGCGGGTAGGTTTTTGAAGAAGGCTCGAAAATTGCAGTTTTTGGACTTTTATCGCAACAATTACGGTTTTATTTCCTAGCAGGGTTCTTGGACTTAAAAATAAAAAGTGATTTTTGTGTTATTTCAAACCTAATGTTTCTTTATTATAAATTTTTACAAACATTTGAAAAACGCGCTTTGCCCTACCAAGGAGCCCAAAGCGGGTAAGGTTAACTAATTGTGGTTTGGTACACTTGCGAATCAAATATGAAGGTATAAATGATTAAAATAGTTGAATAGCTACCTGCCATTATATTAAAAAATGTAAAACAGTTGAACTTATCCAATTTAAAGTCAGCACATTTGTTTATAAAACATAAAGAAATTACTGATTGAATTAATAGAATAATTAATTGCCATCCAAAAAATAACTTTTTAAAGTTATACTTATCCTATTGAATTAGAAAATCTAAGTCAGCATGCGAATCAAGAAATTAAAAGTAAATATATGATTAAATCCTATATCCGCTTTGCATGACCCACTTTGCCCAAAGGCTTGTTTTTTTATTCCAATAATTATGACCTTAAATTTAAAAAAGACAAACGAAATGACTGTCGTAGTTTGTAGGTGGATGGTGTCAGAATAACGTTATATTATTGACAATCAAAATAAATAAATAAATAAATGAGCTGGTCTTCGACTAATCATAAGTTACAAAACCTTTTTTTTTTAGAAATGTATCTTTTTTTATTTTATTTTAATCCTGATCATGCCATGCCGCTTCACTGCTGCTTCGCTGGGACTGATAAAAACTCTGGGTAAGTGTTCGTGTAAACACGACATACGTATGCACCGCAGCTTACACATCATGGGAGGGGGATGGAATACGAATTTACCCGCTTTGGACCACCGTCCCCTATCTGCTAAAGTTGAAAATAACTTTCTTACACGAAGAAGAGTTTGAGTTGAACTTAAGACCTGATGAAGGGGCTCTTTTGTAAGAAGTGATGGTTTTAAAAGTTTCCTCGCCATTTTTTTTAATGGGGGGGGGGGACTCTTCGTATATCACAGAACTATGTAAAGCATTTATTGTGTGTGTTTTTAATCTCTTTCGGGATTCATTGCTTGTATGGCCAATCGCAATTGTGACGTCATAAATCTGCCACCGATTAATGTCCAGAAATAGCTATTTGCAATCTTTCTTGATAGTTTATGCCCTATTTGCAAGCTCTTTTCATTTTACTGACATTTTGCTCAAGCAGAAATACAATCTGCATTTTTACAGCTTACAGGGATTGTGAATTATACAGAGATAAGCTGAAAGAGTGTGCCTATCAGACTGGTATGCCTCATCTTATCTAAGTGCAGCATCTGAAGAGAATCTACTACCACACCCAATGCGGATAAGGCATGAGTCACTTTTCGCACGGAATTGTCCCCAAAGTTATGGTTTTAGGATCCAATCCTCCTCTGATATTTCCAGTTAATCATTCAGCCAAGATTTATAAGGGGGACGAGCGACATCTGCATTTGCAATCTAATTGGGTCACATGGGGTGGAACAATGAATGAACTTTAGTCACTGGAGATGGTTGGGATTCCCCCAGTCATAAACGCAAGATATTCTATTGTTATTTTTAGTCAGGGAAATGCCATTGCTTTATTCAATGAATTTATTTATTTTTAATATCGTAAGAAAATTAAAACCGAAAAAAGGTGAAGATTACATTACGTTTTATTTATTTATTAAATAAAGGAGGATACAAAACTAAAAATTGAAAAATCATATTCAGGATAGAACTTACTTATCTTTTCAGAGTGCCATTGAAAAATATTAGCCCCCTAAAAACGAACAATTACTTAAAATAAAATACTTCTAATTTCAAATACATTTATCTAAGTTCAATGATTTGCATTTCTGTTTCAGTTTGTCTTTTTTACATGTAGAAAAAAAAAAAAAAACACACACACACACACATCTGTAATCAATTTTTGCTTAACATTTTTTTTAAATACAGTGGCCCCCAAAAGTCTTCGTACACCTACGACTTTCAACGAAATAGGCCCCAAATCATTGGTTAGAATTAATATTTCGGAATAAGTATTTAATTATAAGATCTGTGATCAATTTTTAACAAAACTGCATAAAAAGTTTTTAAAAAATATTAAAACTTAATTTTTTAAAAATCAAAAACCGAAAAGTGCCGGAAATTTTATCTCACAAAAGTCTTCGTACACTTTATAAAATGTCTATATATTACTGAATAATCTAACTTTTGATTAAGTTATTAATTAGTAGAATATCAAACAGTACTCATAACACCTTTTAAACGTCTGGGAATAGACTTCATTCTTTTTCTTTCTTTTTTTAGCGAAATTTCTGAGGAAGTGTTCTACCAAACTTCGAGTATTACTATTTCTAGCTCTATTTTGGTTTTAAAGCCCTATTTTCGTAATCTAGCCTCCAGATATCTCTAAATATGTTACATTAAGTTACAATCTGGAGATTGAGGGGGTATTTTCTAAACTTTAGGACAATTTTCGAGGCACTAGACGCAAACGTTGAAAACCGTGTGCTTCTTATCGTTATCTTGATAAAAGACAAAGTTGTTTCCAGAAACCAAATTTTTGGCTAAGAGTTCAAAATTGGTTTTTAAAATATTTAAAGGAACATCATGATTTATTATTTCATCAAAAAATTACAAACTACCAAGTCCTGATGCTGATATGCACCCTCACACTAAAACACCTTCACCGTCCTAATTAACTGATCCAACTAAGTTCTTAAGATTAAGTTCCTAATTTTTTCTTCTACTTACAGTTATACAACAATTTAACCAAAAATGTTGAATTAATTTTTATCTGTAAGTAAAACACGATTCTAAACTGTTTTTAGCTTATTTATCATTGATTTTGGGACGAAAAGCGTAAGCTTTCTGTTTTTCGCACGATCAAGAAAATTTCTGCGGGAAGAGGTCCCATTTAATCCAGCTAATCAAAGAACTTGGCGAACAATTTTAGGTGAAAATTAAATGTAAAATGTTTCATTTAACTCTGCAGAAACTTTTACAGTACTCAAATGTGTATTTTTCATATTTTTTTTAACTCTAAATCTACGATCACTTTTTGTCAACTTTGCCGGTTGACCTTTTCTTAGCTTGTTTTCGGTCCGATTCCTTTCTTTAAAGCATTTTATCAAAGACTTTACTATACAAACAAATAAATTAACTAATTTAGAGACATTTCAAACCAATTTACCACTACTGTGGGAATAAAATTCAAATTTTGAATGGCGTTTGCGGTTTTTTACGAATACCAGCCATTTTACAGTAATAAGCAATATATTAAGGAATAAATAAACAAAAAAATTAAAGCCAAATGACTTATAAAGGTCAACACCATGCAAAAATATTAATAAACGGCATATGATAATTTTAATCATGAATTTATTCGAAAATATTTGAGTGTACGATGACTTTTGTGGCGTGTTATTTCTCTGTCTCTTCGTTTTCTGACCCATTTCA
Organism: Uloborus diversus; assembly: GCF_026930045.1. Taxonomy (NCBI): domain Eukaryota; kingdom Metazoa; phylum Arthropoda; class Arachnida; order Araneae; family Uloboridae; genus Uloborus; species Uloborus diversus. The sequence goes on along the minus strand of NC_072736.1, from coordinate 152,240,626 downwards.
AAAAAAAAGATCTGTCAATATTTTGAAAAAAACCAATGGGTTATATTTAGAATGACATAGGAATGATCTGAAAAAATATTGGACTTTATATTCGAATTCAGTTTTGAGTTATTTTAGTTTTACTAAAAAATTTCAAAGTGTACGAACACTTTTGGGAGCCACTGTATATTGGCTTAATTAGGGCAAAGTTTATAGTTTAAATAGTCCCTCTGATGTCTAGTACTTTCAGTTTTACAATTTCTCTCAAATTCCTTCAATTTTGTTACATGTTGTTGATAAGATTCTATGAAATTTATTTATTTATTTATTTATTTTTTCGCAGCCACACGCAGTGCTTAGGTTTTGCTATTTAAACATTTTATTTCAAACAATTAATTTACTAATTTCTTACAATTAATGCATTTATTTATTATTTTGCATTCATGGTCATTACGCTTAACACTAAAATTAGTCTCTACAACATTTGGCTTCGAATAGAAACACTTCAAGACATTTATTTTCAACAAATTTAAAAACAATGCTTAGAAAAATCAACACTACACGCTTAAAAAAACTTTCTTTGACTTCAAATATTTTACATACTGAATAATGCAGCGAAAGTGATCCAGAATCTTTTAATTTATTTCACGACAAAAATAAATTTAAATGCTCTAAAAACTATTTACTATTCAAACAAATGGTTGTTGATCACTCGTGTTTTTAGACGTGATATGCATTTTCTTTCTTTTAATTGCTAGCAATACATCAAATTTGACGTTTTAGAAAGATATTTGAGAACATTAAAGCATCATGTTATTCACATATTTTTTCCTTCTCTTTCTTACATTAATCAATCACTAACACATTCAAGGCAAATACTATTTAGTGGGTTTTTTTAGCTATAAATGTTTGGATAGCTCCAAAAATTATTTTCTTAGTTAGAAAAGTATTTTTGTTACATAAAATAAATTTCTATGTTTTGCATAAGTTTCATGTTATAAGCTATTTCCAATAAAACGTGTCCGCAGTAAATCTGCCTGATAGTAATCGAGCATTCACATTTTACCTCTGATACCTAAGAATTCACATTGACAGAAAAACAGAAAATTGTCCAAAAATCATACTCCCCTAAGACCGTCTCCGCATGCGGAATTTCTATGCAGAGACGGTTTGAGGTAGGAATGACATAATCCCGAAGCAAAATGATTCTATCTGGAGGCTGAATTAGCCTCAAAAATTCACAATGACAGAATAGCAGAAAATTGAACTGAACACATGAAACTCAGCTTTTACTTACATTATGAAATTTTTAAGGCACTATTTCACGAAAATTCCGTAGCAATCCACTTGGAATTGACGTCATACCCCCCGCATTCTGACCGTCTCCGTATGCGGAATTTCTATGAGGAGACGTTTTGGGGGAGGGGCTACTACGGCAATGAGAAACGAAATGATTTCGTGCAAACAATGGATTGGCCCCTTAAGATTCACAATGCCAGAATAACACAAAATTTTACCGAAATCGGACCAACCATATAAAACTCAGCTTTTACTTTTAGTATTAAATTCTTACATGAAAACTGAATTCCTACAAAATATTCTCTCTTCGTAATGGAAAACCTTTTGAACGAAATCGAACTTTTTCAAGTTAAAGATCGTCTTTTTGCAGCGAAGACAAGAATGTTGATCAAGAAATAAACAATAAATAAAAGCCGTACCGCAAGGATTTTTTTATTTTTTTAAATCCAATCTGTATCCCAAATGGAAGGTTTGCCTAATGGGAAATTTAGCTGCACGAAATACGAGCTTAACATTTATGCCCAACTTTTCTATGAGTTTTACGTGTGATTGTATGCAAAGAAGAGCAAACCTAAATATTCATTGTTTCTCCCAAGAGAAATGGGTGGAGGATAATAAGAAAAGCGTTCTTCCCACAAACGTGGCGCTGCGTACTCCCCGTTCTTCTTTTCGAAACAAACCCGTTCGTATACATCTATTCTTTCATTTAATGGCAAAAACACGGAAAAATCCTTTTTACCCTCCACCCCGTCCCTCGACGACGCAAACCATCAACTATCGTTCATGGCATAGGTCTTGGTAAGAACCCCACCCCTTGCATCGACACACTCCCCAAAATCGAACTAACTCAGCGCGTTTCGAATATTTCGTTGCGGTGATAGGTTTAGTTGTTTCCTTATTTTATTTTCTTGCTTTTGTTGGCAACATATTATGCGAAGTTCTTGCTTCTTCAAAATGAGGGCTGGTTATCCGTCTTCTGCTTCTTCTTCTTGCTTTTTTCTCGTCTTTGCTATGTTTCTTCATCTGAATAGAAAAATTCTTTTCTGGAAGGAAAAAAGTGCAGAAAAGATAGTGAGTTAAATTTCTTTCCTGTTTTTTTTTTTTTTTTTTTTTTTTTTTTTTTTTTTTCGCTTAATAAAACACTTTATTTATTTTTTCCTCAATCAGCCTTATTGTGTATTTTATGGTTCGTTTGAAAGTTGTCCGGAAAATCAAGATTTATTAAGTATCTAGAGTTACGGAAGTAACTTGTAAGAAGCACTTAAAGTAGGGGATGATTAGAAGTTAACCACCTCTTTTGTTCAACAAACACTTAGTATTCAGCCATAATCCCAATCCTTATACTTTTATAAATAAAATTAATTCCACCCATTCATAATCCATACTGGAATAAATATAACCTATACTAAGTATTGTTAGTTTTGTCCTAATTTTGAAATTTTATTTTAAAAAGATTTTTGGATCAGTGTCCTAAAATCCTATTCATGTAAATGAAAAGAGAAAGTTTTGCCGTGTTGCAAAAAACAGCACGATTGAGAAAATTCTGGGTCGTGGAGTCTGTGTCTGTGGGCGGGGGGGAGAGGACCTTCTCCTACGCTGAATCCTGAAATTTAAAGCCTGCGACTCCTACTCCACGACTCCACTCCACTCCACCGTCTTCAGACAAACAAGGCTGAGTTGCTCGTTTGAAACTAAAATGAATGACTATTTTTTTTTTTTTTTCATTTAACAATGAGCATAATACACAGTGTGATAAAAATATACTTATTATTTACTAGCCGCCTGCGGCGACCAGCTGGTCCGCCTTTTTACGCCATTCGTCTTTTCACGCCAGAGGTGCCGCCTTCGGCGGCAGCTTAAACAATTAGCGACGACATTAATCAATGTTTTTCTCTATAAATCAGTATTATCATTCGTTTTTTTACGCCAATGTTGCCGCCTTCGGCGGCTGCTTAAATAAATTTCGTGGCGGTGTCAATCAATCTATATCTATCTATATCATTAATAATTTGAATAAAATATTTTCTAGATTTGTCTCCAGTTTCGTCGTTTGGAATATTTTTAAAGGAGGGGGAGGGGAGACACAAACGACGTACTCTTCATGCAAATTTTGTCGAAAAATAACAAAAAGCACTTCCACTTTTATGTGAAAGCATTGTTTTTTCAAAGTCATGGTGTATGTGGGGGAGGGAGGGGGGCATTGACATTCATTGTGCAAGCAGCCACCTACGGCGGCTGTTTGGCTAACTTGTCATTTACCTTTTTACTTCAAGTTTGCCGCCTTCGGCGGTTGTTTAAATAAATTTGGCAGCAGTATTAATCAATTCATCTCTATCTTTTTTTTATGCCATTCACATTTTTACGCCAAGATTGCCGCCTTCGGCGGCTATCTACCTTTACAATCTATCTCTACATTTTCTTATCCATCTCTATTTATTTTGACCTCCTCCCCCATTTCCTAATAAAAGCAAAGAACACTCAAAAAACCGCTTTTTTTTATTTAAGTAGAGCACAAAAAAAGAAAAGAAAAAAGCTCAAATTCCCCGTAGTGTGCAAAAAGTAGCGTTTAAAAAAGATTAAAAAAAAATCTCGCTGTTTTTATTGAATTAATGCGCACAACTATGAAATGTAACGTAATAAAGATACAGCGAAAGGTCCAGCTTGGGGGGGGGGAGGGATGGAAAAAGAAATAAATGCAATCCCTAAATAAAACAAAAAAAAAAAAGAAAAAAAGTAAGCGCTGCCGAAAAAACACGTGGTCATCACGTCAGAAAATGTAGAAGTAAGCTATATAGTAAAAAAAAAGATTAACATTGCTTGCGATTAAGATTCCATCGTAAATATCGAATCGAAACCCTAGTAGTGACGTCACAGGCATAAAAGATTGAAGAACGCTTTTTTCGACTGATGCGAGAAAGGACATGATGTGTTCAGCATTAAAAAAATTGTTAAAAAAAAACTATTGCGTATTTTTAAGAACTTTTTTCTTCTGAAGAGGGCGAAATGTTTTTACTATTACCAACTTAAATTTCAGAAATGAGGCTTTGTATCAAAGCCGCAGGATGATATTAGAAAAAAATAAAACCCAGAAAAACATGCAAATTAAAGGTTTTTCAAAAATTCATAAAAAATACAAAAATTGCTCTATCTTCAAAAATTTTTTGTTCATCATATTTAAAATTAAATTTCCGACACTATAGTACAAAAAATATTTGTCTGGCGCGATTGGTTCGGGGTCTGTGAGGTAAAAAGTACTAAAAAGTGCTAAAAATCACATAAAACATTAAATAACTTTTTTTCTAATTAAAATATCAGAAATCGAAGCCCGAGGTGCACAACTTCAGCAAAAACTACACCTGTATACCAAATTTCATCTTTCTAGGCCTTACCGTTTTCCCGGGATGCGCGCCACACACACACACACAAACATCTTATTTTATTATATGTATAGATTTCAGGTTGAAGATTTAAAATCAAACTAAATTAACATTAAACTAAATATCATGCTTGTTTTGAAATTGCTCTTTAAATTTTAGGTTATGACAATTAGCAAGGTCTGGAAAATTTCAAAGCTATACATGGTGCAACAAAAAATGCAATGGGATGATTTGGTACAATGTTTGACATGGGACATAATGTAAAACATGTTAAAGACGTTTCAATTCGTTGAAGATAAAATTACTGTAATAATCGCAACGTGCATTGCGACCCCAGTGCAATAGGATCACAAATAAAAAATGGCTACGTTTTTCGAGAAGGCAGTAGAATGAAGGTTGAAAAATACTTAGATTTTATTTATATATTAATTTATTTACTTTCAGTTTAATATAATTTTTGAACAATTTTACGCAATTATTAAATTAGCATCTAGTTCCATTTATTATTTGCACTACCATGAATAACTTCAAAAGTAATAAATTAGGAGTCGGTTTAGAAACGTTTTTATGGTCTCCACACCTCAAAACAAGATCTTTATTCTTGGCAAGCACTTGCTATGGACGTATTCTGCCGTAGGAAAGTAAAGCGAAATATCTGCAAATTTCTAATTTTTCGTTTTTTTTTTAGCTACCGTACTTTAGTTGTATTGTACTAGCTTGCTTATTTGCTCTTCGCTTAAAATAAATCGCTTATAAAATGTCAAATTCCTTCATTTCCTTGTTAGTATGGTATCCAAAACAATCTCTAAAACACATTTCTGCAGTTACTGCGCTTTATCTTCCCACGGCAGAACTAAAGAATAAAATGTCAAGGATTTAATCTAGTTCTGCTGGTACACTGAAGATTTGTAACAACTATAACAATGCAAAAAATAAACCTTCATTAGTACACGAAAAACAACTCAGTAAAACATAAACAATTCTGAATTTATTGCCCTCTTCCTTTTGAGTTATGGCCCTATGTCAAATTCCTTCATTTCCTTGTTAGTATGGTATCCTAAACAATATCCTTAAAACACATTTCTGCAGATACTCCGCTTTACCATCCCACGGCAGTACTAAAGAATAAAAATGTCAAGGATTTAATATAGTTCTGCTGGTACACTGAAGATTTGTAACAACTGTAACAATGCAAAAAATAAACCTTCATTAGTACACGAAAAACAACTCAGTAAAACATACACAATTCTGAATTTATTGCCCTCTTCCTTTTGAGTTATGGCCCTATGTCAAATTCCTTCATTTCCTTGTTAGTATGGTATCCAAAACAATATCCTTAAAACACATTTCTGCAGATACTCCGCTTTACCATCACATGGCAGTACTAAAGAATAAAAATGTCAAGGATTTAATCTAGTTCTGCTGGTACACTGAAGATTTGTAACAACTATAACAATGCAAAAAATAAACCTTCATTAGTACACGAAAAACAACTCAGTAAAACATAAACAATTCTGAATTTATTGCCCTCTTCCTTTTGAGTTATGGCCCTATGTCAAATTCCTTCATTTCCTTGTTAGTATGGTATCCTAAACAATATCCTTAAAACACATTTCTGCAGATACTCCGCTTTACCATCCCACGGCAGTACTAAAGAATAAAAATGTCAAGGATTTAATATAGTTCTGCTGGTACACTGAAGATTTGTAACAACTGTAACAATGCAAAAAATAAACCTTCATTAGTACACGAAAAACAACTCAGTAAAACACACAATTCTGAATTTATTGCTCTCTTCCTTTTGAGTTATGGCCCTATGTCAAATTCCTTCATTTCCTTGTTAGTATGGTATCCAAAACAATATCCTTAAAACATATTTCTGCAGATACTCCGCTTTACCATCCCACGGCAGTACTAAGGAATAAAAATGTCAAGGATTTAATATAGTTCTGCTGGTACACTGAAGATTTGTAACAACTGTAACAATGCAAAAAATAAACCTTCATTAGTACACGAAAAACAACTCAGTAAAACATACACAATTCTGAATTTATTGCCCTCTTTTGAGTTATGGCCCTATGTCAAATTCCTTCATTTCCTTGTTAGTATGGTATCCAAAACAATATCCTTAAAACACATTTCTGCAGATACTCCGCTTTACCATCCCACGGCAGTACTAAAGAATAAAAATGTCATGGATTTAATATAGTTCTGCTGGTACACTGAAGATTTGTAACAACTGTAACAATGCAAAAAATAAACCTTCATTAGTACACGAAAAACAACTCAGTAAAACATACACAATTCTGAATTTATTGCCCTCTTCCTTTTGAGTTATGGCCATGTTACATTAAGGCTGTGATATGACTGATTGTTTAGTGCCTAAGGCATGAAATCTCTGAAGGCGTGGTTAGGCCAAGCCTTCAGAGATTAAAAAGATTTACCCCAAGATCATGATTAAATGTCCACTTAATCCGTTAAATATCAATTTGCAGTGAATAAAAAGAAAACACAGTATCTTTTGCATAGCTTAAAGTAAAAAACTCATAACAAAACCTTTCATTCAGATATTCATTAATAAATATCCACTTAATCCACTTGACGTACAACTCCATCTTCTGTTGACTGCTGGAGAACAATTAATAATTTCGCCCTGAAAGAACGGACAAGTAGGCAGCCGAAATACTGGCCAGCATAAAAGAACAAAGAACGTGCTGTTCTAAAACTAATGCCGTTCCCTGGAATTGCTGCACAGTCTTTTCTTCTTCGTCGGATGAATGAAATATGGCCACTTTCAATCACTACAAGCTTCGGCTTTGTCGGTGAATAATAAAAGGATTAGTTTCTGTGGTACTTTATTAAAAACGCATTCTTTGTTGTGTAGTTCTGAACTCAGAACTTCTACCTACAATTCTTTGTAACATGGCACGAGTACTTGGGTATACCACGCATTTGTAAAACAAACTTTTTTTTTCTTTTAATCTTCTTCAAACTGCAAATAGAGAAATTTACATGACAGTTTTAAAAATAACCTCTATTACAGTATGGTTGGATGGTAATTTTTTTGACCTTCTCAACCATTTTGTTTTTGCTGTTAATTATTTGAGATGTTTCTCAGAGAGAAAATAGTTAGTAGAGGAGACCGGCCAGTTAATGAATAGTTAGGTTTTTTTTATTAATTTTTTTTATTTTTATAATATGGTTTTAGAATTTTGTCCTCGGGTGAACTGACAGTTGTAATTCCCTTCTATACATTTCGGGAAGGAAAACGACCAGTGTATGCTTTGTTTGTACACCGGTTTAGGGTGCTGTTTTTTTTTTATTATTATTTATTTCAATCAACCCATCAAAACACCTAATGCAGGACCAAAATCAATCTCCTTATTTAAAAAAATGCATGTATCAATTAACATGTTTTACCACTATCTGCCACATGCTAGTTTTTACGATGTTACGAATTTTTGAAGAAAAAAAAACGCTTAAGTGTCTTTTATTTGGTTGGTATACCGTTGATACTGAGATATTCACGGGAATTCACTAAAGTGCTTAAACTATTTTTTTACAAAATGTGTCTTTAATTAGTCATGTTCAGTATAATCCTTTGTTGTGCACTGTACATTTAAGGGGTCAATGGACCTTTAACCTTCAAAATTTTCGACTTTCTGGAAAAAATATATGTTATGCATATTTTAATTCTGAACTATTTGATACCTTATTTATTACCATACACAAAAAACTTTTCAAGTTATCGTAAAAATGCGTAACCTCCCCCCATAGAGATTTATGTTAACAGCAGCTGTTTAAGCGTCTTTTTCTCAGGTGCCGGTTTCTTCGGTTTTCTCGTTTTGCGCGCATGATATATTTCAGAAAGTTTTTTATCTATTTCCGTAAAACTTTTAATGTATCTTTATGTGGTTTATATTTATGACCTGAACCTATTTTTTTTTTTTTTAAATTAATCATTTATTTTTTTTAAATTTTATAAGTAAATATCAAAAATTTCCAAATTTTTGGGCAAAAATACATTTTTTTTTTAATATATTAACTTTCATTTTAAGTTAAAATTTAGGTTCAGATCATAAAAATATACCAGACAAACATGCATGAAAAGTTTTACGGAAGTATATAAAAAACTTTCTGAAATATCATGCGCGCAAAACGAAAGAACCGAAGAAACCGACACCTGAGAAAAAGAGGCTTACACAGCTGCTGTTAACATAAATCTCTACGGGGAAAGTTTACGCATTTTTATAACTTGAAAAGTTTTTGGCGTATGGTAATAAATAAGGTATCAAATTGTTCAGAATTAAATTATGCATAAGATATATTTTTGCCAGAAAATCGAAAATTTTGAAGGTTCAAGGTCCTTAGACTCCTTAAAAAATTCTTTTGAAATAATCTCGCAACAATTGGTTGTACTTCATGTACGTTTTGCATTATTTGACACATGAGTTTTCGCTACATGCTGTTAACGTGTGCGAATGCTGAAAACAACCAATTAAAAGGCCAGTATTCGGATTTACTTATCACACCATACCATTGAGCTCGGGTATTAGGTATATGAAGTGGACGCATTAAAGATGAGCAGCCATACAAGGCTTATTGGAGGGCTTTTTCTTTATTCGTTCAAGTTTGACCAGCGGCTCCCTACCTACGGCCCGTGAAGATGATCCATGTGGTCCGTTGTTATGTTCAATGCTGCAAATAAAAAAAAAAATTCTTGAACCTTCCAAGACAACCAAGCATCTTCATTTGGTATTATGAGTGATTACTTCAAATTTGAAGCCTACTGGTCTGAAATTAAGCAGTAAGTTACTTCCATATATCATAGCTAAGGCAGAACTAAGAAACATATAGAAACTTTGTAGCAATAACTAAAGAAGCATATTATAATGATAATAACAGTTCTTGGATAGTAAAATTTCTTTCACTTTCCACATGTTCTTATATTATCTGAAAAACTTTAAATGTGTCCAGGTCCTCGAGATTTATCCTAATATGAGGTGTGGCCATTGGATTAAAAAAAAATTCGGCACCACTGAGTTAGAATACAGTGCATTCGAACCAACATGAAAAAAAATGCTGTGGTATAGGTGAAGGCTCGGGTAACCACAAAACGGAAACAATATGGCAAACATAACATTAATATTACTTATCATGATGGTTAGGATCATCATTATAGTTTTTATCATAAAGTTTTAGGGTCGTCGTGATACAGAGGAATTGGCTGAAAATGGCGTAAAACTGTAGAACATGATGGCTTGCAATTCGAATACAGTAAAACCTGTGAAGTTGACCATCCTTGTAAGTTGACCAACTGTCTAAGTTGACCTCTTTTTTCAGGCACGGAATTAGCCCCTATCATATAAACCAACATCGGTAAGTTGACCACCTGTTTAAGTTGACCAGTAAGTAGTGCACCGCAAGGGGTCCACTTACACAGATTTCACTGTATTAGCATTCTAAAGTTAACAATTAATTATTAATGAAATAAATCACTTAATTTATTGCAAAACTTATGACACACCTTAGCACATCAATTTCTTATTATCACAGCGTTTAAAAGATGCACAAGGCTCTCGAATATGAAACACTACTGTCATTTTCTGTTGTAGTCCCTGAAACGAGTCTTGAAAGTGAATAAATTTGTATAATGAAGTTTCCGGAGTTGTACTTTAAAAGATTTATCATTCCTTAAGATGCTGTCCTCTCCGATGAGGATCCATATCAGAGCAGTGTCGTTTATCTGGGAGGGGGAGATGTCTCCTAATGGGTTTCCGACTTAATCTAAGAATTCGGTAATCACTGCCGTGAAAACAATCTACTTTATTTTAATTCTGCTAATGGTGTTGACCTATTTAAATTGGAAACAACTCATTAGTACGAAGTTGCTTTAAGGTACAGAAAATTTTCACGTGCATTGATTGTAGATATGTCATGTATTGATTTAAGAAGAAATTTCACCGGTTTCGACAGAAGATAAAGGATAATAGTATAAATCATGTACTTTTCTTTTTTTAAATCAATTTTAATAATTTACTGAATATATATATATATTTTTTTTTTTTTGCGGGTGTGATATTTTTGCGCATAACGTCGCCTCAGAGCAACAGAAAGATATTTAATCTCGGAAATAACACTAAGATATCTTACTGTTGCTCTGAGGCGACGATATATTTTTACTTTATTATCGGAATTTTAAACTTTCTAGTTGTGATATTTTTGAATACAAGGGCCCATTATCGATTCCATCGATACCATTATAATATGAAGTATCAAATTAAAAAAAAAAAAAAAATGTGCGCACAAAAAATGATTATTTGTACGTGTTGCGGGTGTGATCATACGATCACGCCCACAACGCGTACAGATTATCATTTTTTCAATTCAAGAAACCGATTCAGAAAATTGATACTTCATATTATGAAAAATATTTGCTTACAGTCGACTGTGTCCCAATTGGAGGCCAAATATATGTTCTAATAATTGTTCTTTTTAAAACTGATACTAAAAATAACTAGTATGAAAGCAAATTTATAGATTTAATTAATTTGCAAAAATAAATTTCGGAGAATATATTATTAGAATTAAGAACTGTAAAGCTGATCTCCAAAGGTGTGTATCATATGTGACAGTTAATTTTATAAAAATAACAATTAAAAAATAAATTTGAAAATAAAATGCTTTACAAATCACACAAGTCAGGTATTTTTATTTAGTCAACAAATTTTTAACTTTCATTCTTTATCATTTTGTATTTCATTCTTTATCATTATGAAATATGTTAAAAATAAGGAACATTTAGTGCAAGTTGTCCAAAAAGTTGCCATGGAATCGCCCACCATGCGTTGCTATGTTGCTATACGTATCCCATATCTTTGCCCAACATCAAGCCGTTTTAACTATAATGCCGTTTGCCTCAACTAGATAAACTTACCATGAAAACACGAAGTATTTTTCCAATGTTGTGGGTGGTTCTAAAAAAATAAAGTATTAAAGAAAGTATTAAAGAAAGGAAGATTTTTTTAAAATTTTTAATTTCTTTAAAAAGTTTGTTTAAAGGAAAAAAAATCAGCTCGTAACTAACAGGAGTATGCTGTCTTAAAACGAAAAATATCAGTTCGAAGGGGGCAGAAAAAATTGAAATCACAAATACGCAACAGAAATACTTGGTATAAATGTAGCCGAAATTATGCAATAATATTTGAATGCTAGGTTTTCAGAAATTTGTGTAGCTGTGATCAATAATCAAATGTTACTGCATGTATTTATTTTTGTTTTTCAGACGCAACGTACAGTACGAAACAGTAAAAGTACAAACTCATTATATTTCCGCAAAAAAAAATATCATTGTAAATTTTTAATATTTTCACCAGGGTAATGGATGAAACTTAAATAAATTAAAACAGCCTTTAGTTTATGCAGGCCAAATATCCGTTAATATATTTTGTTCATGAAAAAGAGTGCTGAGAAATTTAGATTGAATACTTCTATGTGTTTAATCTCTAGCATGTATTCACAGAATTTTTATATCATTGCAAATTTGACTCTCTGTTTCTTATTTAGAAGTAATGAGTACCTTATAACTCATTACCATTGAAAAAACTAGGATATCATCATATTTTATCCTTACTTGATAACAATAGAGGCACACCTTGAAGTAATGTTTCACCTTAATGAATAGTAAAATTAAATATTTAAAACATACAATTTTAAAAGGAAATGAAATTGAGCCTCTTTTGACTTATTAATACTTAATTCATTAAATGAAATGACGTGGTTACTTACGTTGTCAAAAAAGGCCACAACAAACAATTTTCTCCCTGACAATCAAGCTAATTAAAAAAAAAGAAAAAAAAACCTCAAAATACCTTGAATGTTTCCTTTCTTTAATCTTCAGGATTATGAAATAAACAATTGTCATATACTCTCCTGACCGCCCCTTTCAGCCCCGCCCCCAAACAGCAAGTCAAATTGAAAATGGCGAAATAGGATAGGAAGAAAGAAAAGGAATATTTGCTGTTTTGACATCTTTATGCCCAAACTTAAAATGGCTGGGATTACAAATGTGTTTTTTTTTTTTTTTTCGCTTGTCTCTTTCTTTCTGTTTATGAAAAAGATTTTTTTTTCCTTTCTCAGTTTGAATAGTTTTTTAATGAAAAACTGCTCATTTGTTTCTTCCGCTGTATTTTTAGAGAGTCTGTTCATTTGTTCTTTCTATCTTCTTTTATTAATTCCATTAAGCCTCGACTTAATTGACCGAAGAATGACTTTCAGTGAAGTTAATGAAAAATAAAAACTGAGTGGATGACAAAGTGGATCGCAAAGAAAGTGGCACAGAACATTGAACTTTGTCATTTCCTCTGGGTTTTATTATCAAGTTTTTTTTCACTTGTTATCTATTTCAGTGAGATAAAACATATGTAATATTTTATTACGTTGGTCTGGGAGAATAGCTTTCATGAAGTTTTCATAAACTAATAAATTGCAGGAAACGTGCCTTAGTGACTGCACTAATGTCCACTAATGTTTTCCGATGAGAGATGATAATAAATGCATTAAAAAAACTATAATATTTTTTTTTGTCCAACTATATTTTTATTCGCAACGTTCACAAAAAAATCAGCTCGTAACTAACAAGAGCATGCTGTCTTAAAACGAAAAATATCTTTTGAGTTCGAAGGGGGCAAAAAAAAAAAAAAAAAAAAATATATATATATATATATATATATAAATCACAATGCAAAATATCTGTTAGATGCATGCATCTTAAAGTATTAAAGAAATAAAATTTCAATCTTGCCGTGCATTTCTTTATGTATATATTTTTAATTATATTCTATAGCGATGAAAAATTACTGAGAACTAAATTAAATTCACAAATTACTTTCTTTTATCTATTTGTTTGTTTTTTTATCATATTTTATAGAGAAAAATCAGACATATGACATTTTTTAGAGTTATTTAAGTGTGTATGCGCATGTAAATTTTAAAGAACGCAAAGTAAGAAATAACAACGTCAAATTGCAGATAACTGCAGACACGTGTTTCGGCGTTACAAGGAACGCCTTTTTTAATGCAAAAGAAATGAGCTTATGGATGAAAAGACAAAAAGATGAAAAGACAATCCACGTTTGTCGGTTCTCTTTTCATCCATAATCTCATTTCTTTTGCGTTGAAAAAGGCGTTCCTTGTAACGCCGAAACACGTGTCTGCAGTAATCTGTAATTTGTGCTTTTTGACGTTGTTATTTCTTACTTTACTTTTCAGCATAAAGGTATGTATTTATCTTTAAAGAACGTGTCTGAAACTCGATGCGTCATGTAAACAGTTGCATCACTTTTGATTTAAATCATATGTTATTGTCCTAAATACATTCTAATTATAATAGCAGAATTTGTGAGGACATAGACAGCTTTTCATAGAAGAGATTAACTATTAAACCTATGACATCTTACTTTCATAAAATCTGATTCTATCGAAACAGTTGGGTTTCGTTGATGTAGTTCATGCTTCGTTGTGAACTTTTTACTTTTACTTCAAAAATGATTCTACCTGAAATTTGGAGAAAAAAAAAATTTCTTCAGTTTTATATTTATTGTAAGCTTTTTATCTGTTCGATTTTCTTCACCTGATCAATTCGTCTGACATTTTTAAAGGAAGCTATCTTCTCTTTTTGATGTAAATCATAAATTTTTATGCCTTTTACATTTTTAAAGCTTTGAGAAGCCTTATTTTTTAAAATTCTGATAAGCAAACATTCGAATCGCCAGAACTCATTTGTTTTTTACGCTAAGAGAAGACACTCTCCAACAATATAATTAGCCTTTTACAGTGTATTTCAAAAATATATACAGTACCGAACTGCCGTTTCTACACTTTTTATGCTCATTTCAGTTTTTCACAATTATTGGTCTGTATAATTTTCTTTCTTTTTTCATAGTTTCCCATGTTATTTAAAAACGAAGGAAATATTTTAAAATTGTATATGTGTGCTTTTGCGGCCCTTTGGATAGAAAAAGGTTGGGCACCTCTGGCATAAACAATGCGTCTTGATTAGGATGGTTCAAAAAAGCTGGAGTCCAGGAGAAACCCTTATTTTTTTTTACATATACAGAAGTATTATGCTTTAAAAGTTTTAGCTTTTTACTCTAATTTTAAGACAGTGCTCAATGACCCCTTAATTTAACATTAGCCGTATCATAGAAATGCCACAAATTGAGAAATATTTCATTTCCCCCATTTATTTATTTTTTTGCTAATAATTGTTTTATTGCAATGTATATGCATATTTCTAGTGTATATTATAATATGTAGCATTGTTTTTTCAGTTCAAAGTATTTTTTAACCCCTCCCCATACTATTGAAGTTTAGGGGAGGGGGTTGGGCACCCTCTTTCAGTTGAAATAGGAAGCTAAAATTCTTACAGTATATTGCTATCCACAAGTCTAAAAATATTGACGGCTGTCCCAATATCTAGGAGAAACTTTTTTTACATGTATTTTTGAACCACCTTAGTCTTGTTATATAGCGTTGTGCTGCGAGAGTTAGTAGAGCTGGAAATTCGGTCTTACAGTGAAGGAAAAAGTAATCATTGTAAGACTTTTCCAGTCTTATGGAAATGACGGTCAAGGCAGTCCGAGTTTGAAGTAAGTGGTCAACTACCCGTAACTAATTTCTTCGTACACCACTTTAAATCTACATGTGGAAACATTTAGAAAATCAACTTTTCTGTTCTGCCACCCATAACTTAGCCTGAAACACGTCATAAGATCATCTCGGTTTTTAAAAATCTGCCGCAACTAGAATTTGTTTCAAAATCTGCTTGAACTTCATAAACAGTGCCAACTATACGTGGTGCTTATTTTGAACATTTACAAAAAAACGTCAATTACGTGTATTCAAGTTTTAAACAGAAATAAGAGAGAATACAAAAAGAAAGAAGGCAGGACAATAGCAAATTTAATATCAGAGCGTGAAACATGCCAAATTGGGGAAAGAATTTGCGATTTTTTAAAAAGATGTTTCGATTTTTGCTATACATACCTTCATTTTACTTTTAGGTGGAAATTGTCATGTTAGCTATACTTTGTTTTACTTATTTTTCCTTTCTCTATTTTTTTTCCATTTTTATCTTTTATAATTAGCAAGTAATTTCGTAATTGATTACTGAATAACTGTAAAGTTTTTTTTTAGTTTCAGTACATATTTAAATATTGTTAAATGGCGTGTTTTGTTTAAAAATTTTAAATTAAAGTTTCAATTTATGCAATTTCAAACTTGACAATCATTGACAAGCAGATAAGCGCTTTGATTTGACTAGTAGGGCGAAAACTATTAAAAACGCACCAGGTGTTTCACGTTATAGTAAATACCCTTAATAGCATCAGTTCTTATCATTTTGGCGCTTGATTAAGATGGCATTAGTTTTTGATTAATAGTAAATTCTTGATCGATAATTAAAGAATAATCCATATCATATTTTACTCGATATAATTATTTTATTCTTCACTCTCTGTTTATAGCTCGATCAATCATGTTCATAAACGTCTACAGTTTTAGTGGACATTTTTTTCCCCTATAATTTGATGACGTTGGTACCCATACCACGTCCCAGTGGGTGGTCAATCAAAAGTCGACTGCAGCCGAGTCATGTGATCAAGGCGACCACCTACCTTCTCTCACATGACGCATCCTTCATTTTCCTCAATGTGCAAGTTTTCAAGAGAACTTTCTCTTTTTTTATTTTTTGTATTTTAGTGCTTATGACACCGCGTATGCCATTATAGAGCGGGGAAAAGGTAGAGTGGGCTGGAAAGTGCCAGTTTCAGAAAATAACTTAATTCTACACTTGGCGTTGAAATGCTTCATAATGCTTTTATGTCTGAAAGGGTGGAACGGTAAATTTTCATCAACGTGAGGGAGACGTAAGGAAAAAAAATGCTAATGTTTTATTTTTTTTTCTTGAAATAATGACGTAGTGGGTGTTCTTCGAAGCTTTTGTTTGCTTTTTTTATTACATTGGATCATTTAATGGGTCGAATAATATATTTTACTTGGTCATTGCAGCTTTACTAACACGCATTTTTGACACTAATAATGCAGTATAATTCTGTCACATGTAAGTTTTGTTCAATAGTTTTCTTAACTTTTCATCAAAAAGCTTTATTGATACAAAAGTAAAACAAAATGCTTATGTCTTCCAAAGTTAAAGGTAATTTGCAAAATAAAATACTTTAAAAGAACAAAACTTTGCAAATTGATGAAAAAGTTATTAAATAGAAATGATATTTAAGTTTCGGTGCACAGCATATCTAGCTACAAATGTTTTCCAACCATAGTTTTAGAAATACAAAAAATGAAATGTAAATAAATGAGCGCGAGTAAATGAAATTTTCAGATTCAATTAACGATATAGTTTCAATTAAATTTAATATTCCAACCTCATTTCGACACAGCTCTTTTCACACATTTATGCAACTCTAAGCTGGAAATAATTTCAGTTATTACAAATTTAGTAGGCGTACACATGATATTCATATAGGTTTAACAAATAGTGTAACTTGTGATAGTAATTGATACATGTATGCTGGAGATAAGAATTCTATAAAAAACTACTAGTGCTATATAACCTCCCTCCCCCTTTCTTTTACGTACGATTCTTTTTTTTTTGTGAGATTTAAAGATAATTAAAGTAATTTATTTCAATAATTACTTTAGTTTTATTAACAACTACCATTAACTTCATTTTTAAGAAAAGAGGCTTAGCTTACATTCAAAATAAACGGCTCATATGTTACAATCAACATAAGAAGCTTCAATAGTCTATAAAATAGCAGTATTCCATGCGCCGGTTAAAACTTATTTAGATATTATATACGAAAGCTCTTTCAAAAGAAACTTTTTTTTTTTTGCTTTCGCATTGTATTTAAGTTTGGATGGTTCATGAAATTCAAAACTTCAAAGTATTCTTTAAAAAATATCTCAACACCTGAGTATTACACAGTTTGTCAATAAATTTTCCAATCCGTAAGATCCATGGTACAGTAAACACGAAGAAAAAAACTTTTTTAGAAGTGTTTAATGCAGCGACTAAACATTACACATGAATATGTCCAAAACTCTCGCTTTTTCTCGACAAAGTAGAATATTTCTTTTCAAGTTTTTTGGCATTTTCTCTTTTGCCTTGCTACCTTTCAAAGAAATTTACTAAAGATATAGATGTATACATAAAATGGCAAAACCAAGAATGGTCTAAGAACGTTCACTATTTTCAATAAAACTCGCCTGAAGTTTTTTTATGCACAGCTTTTATAACCGAGTGTCTGTTTTTGTATGTGTTTTTGCGTAGACGATTTTTCTAAGCCCCGGATTTTCTGTCGAATGTGAATCTTAAAAACGACCGTGGTTTTGAAGTTCATAGATATATATATTTTGAACGTGCTTTTGGAGCACCACAGTTCTTCAGTCATCGCTTTTCCCACCAAGCTGCCAGATCAAGATGGTATTTTATAAGATTTATTTAGTTCTCTTCGTACGAAATATTTATTCTACCATAACTTTTTATGTATTTTTAGTATTATTTTAACTTTACATTCAAATAGTATTTGAGTAAAAACCTACATTTTATTGACTTTAATACACAATTTTCTGCAATTACTATACATATAACTATACTTCGGGTAAACCTAACCTGCCACCATTGTGAAGGCTACGCAGATCTTAACCGTAGCATTACGATACTGACAGGTTAGGTTTGCCCCAACTACAGTTGGCTCGTGTGAGGTCATTCGCATTCGAGAGTAATTCATAAATACGTTTTTTTAAGTGATAAATTTTTGAAAAGCAGCCAAAATACAAATTTTTCGTTTTACTTTTCGTCGATGGAGGCGAAAATAAAATACAATGAGGCCTTATTTCTGCAGGTTTTTACAAAATAGTGTATTAAGTATACACCCATAGAAAAATCCATCCTCAAGCAATAAAATTATGTTACTGCAATTTACCATGTTTAAATTTTTTTTAAAGTTTCCTTTTCTGATTTTTATGCAACAACACAACTGTGCTTCAAAAACCTGCAAGTCTTTGTATTATAAATTCTTGGAAATATGAAACAGAAAAGGAAAAACAAGTCCTTCCTAAATGACATTTTCTGGCCTATGGTGGTACCGAACCTACGACCATTATAACGATGCTCTTAGTCCTAACAGGCCTTCGTATCTGAAATGTCTCTTTTTCCGAAGTGACTGGGCAGAGGAAAAGTACAAATGCAAATTGTAGGTCTTAAAATAATTGACTGTAGAAGTAAATTGTAGGTGACTCCGGGCGCATATAAACAGCCTTTATTTTGCTGCAGACTAAGTAAATATTTGGAGAGTGTAGATTAGCTACCAGGTACACCGTCCATTTCCTTTAAAGTATATTTTACAAGCTCAAATTATTGTTTTATTTAGAAATAAAATTTTCAAGACATTATTCGAAGGGAGGAGAGAGAATTAAAACATTCAAACGAGGAATTTGGATCTTCTGAGGGACGAATCATATGCGTTGGGTGGGAAAATAAAATGGACCAATCAGGAGTTCCGAGACTATAAAAAGGTCCTTAGCTGAGTAAAGATTGTTTATATGATCCCCAGCCAAGCATTGCATTCTTATTTTAATGAAGAGGAAATTCCCCACTTCTTCATATTCACATTTTCCATAAATCAACTTATTTTTTAGGAGAGAATTACACACACACAATTCACAGCACACAACTAATTTATTTTTCTGCACTCGGACACAGTTTACATGATGGGCAACCAATTTGCCCCTTTTTCCCGAATAGCTGTCCAAAATGATACCTTAAATGTTATTCGTCTATTCGGTCTGGAGTTTTTCCAGCCATGTCTTCACGAATGTCTAAAGCCATATGAACTCAGGTGCTCTCATGCATCTGCGCAGTAGGCAATCGCGGAAAGCCCCGTTACGCAACTATGGAGATATCAGTTATAAATCATGGGATCGTTTTCAAGTGTTACGCAATGTAACCGCGTGCAGCATAAAATTTCTTAGATATTTTATATCAGCATCATATATGCTTGAACAACTTTTTTTGAAAGTTCGTTTTTGGGTTTTTTTCTGTGACGAGGAGAACTGTAAAATTTTAGCGACTTTTTTTTTTTTTTTTTTGATATGTCTTCAAAAAAGTAACGTTTAAGGAAAAGTAATAAATGGTCATCTTATATATCCAGTACCTAAAGGTCTAAAATAATACGACCGAGCTGAATGGCTTTTTCTGTATGTCTTGAACACAATGACACTTACATGAAATACACCGCCAGCTCTGTCATTTCCAGCCGAGGACTGCAGTTTCGTGCTTAGTAGCACTCATCAGCCCGGCATAGGAACGTGACTGAGCTGGAGATGGAAAACCTCTTAAGGAAGCCAAGAGTGCCTAACAAACTGGTAGCAATATAGAATTAGCGCATAGGCACTCTTGGCTTCCTTAAGAGGTTTTCCATCTCCAGCTCAGTCACTTTCCTATGCCGGGCTGATGAGTGCTAATAAGCACGAAACTGCAGTCCTCAGCTGGAAATGACTGAGCTGGCGATGTATTTCGTGTATTTCTGCTTTAGCCCTGGCTATTGGGCGGTAATTTACTGAATATACAATGACATGTTTCGACGTGGAGACTTGTAGTCAGGAGGAGATAGGATTACAGATAAACAGACAGACAGACGCTCAAAGAGTTTATTAGTATAGAGGTTTTTTGTTGAAAATACATATTTCCTTTAACCACCGTGTAACATACTTAGTTGAGCTGTGAAATTAAAATAAATTATGTGTTCTTTTTCCATGCAAATTTCGTTTTAATGCTCAAACCTAAATACCACTTTCAAAAAGTATAAAAATAAAAATACTTCTACAAATTACATCTAAAGAAATTACATCGCAACGTTTTTCCGGATCAAAAAAGAAAAAAAAAAACATTTCTAATATGGACGTAGCAAACTTTTCCGAGTTATACATCTCGAACATTTTCTTTATGTTTAAAATTCTTTCCAGCCTAAGATTCAAAGCAATGGGAAAGGGTGGGCAGAGAGGAGTTTAATTTTCCTGCTCTCATCACTCATTCTGTCATCGTTCATCAATTTTCATGCGCCCCCCCCTTTCCTTTATTTTCCTCCAAAGCCATTGTTTTCCAATTCATTCCTGAGAAATATCTACGTTCGCTAACGGAAAAGTAAATAACGGAGCGCACGGAAAATAAAAGTATAAACAAGATGAGAAAAACTTGAGGAATAAATAAACAAGAGAATGTCCACGAGAGTTGTGCTTGGAGACGTCCTGCCTTAATACAATGCCCTCGGTTTAATTAATGCGTTTCACTTTTTGACGTCTTTGCCAGTTAGCGTTGATTAAAACATCGCCTACAGGAGGAGCTTCCTGTTAACGTTTTTAGCAGTATCGTCATTGAGGGTTGTCACTGTGCTGGTTTATTTATTCCCATTTCGCAGCGAGAAACAGTACATTTACTCTACTTCTTTCCCTTTTTTAAGTTAATGGCGAGAGTTTATTTAGACTGGTGCAAAATGTATTCACTGCAGGGCGTATTAAGATTATTATTGGGGAGTTTTGGTCCTTGACAGTTGCGCATATTTTACGTCCGCAGGGTGGCCGAGCTATAACTCTAGAATGGCAGGTGGCTTGTGAGTTCACATTTTCCCTGCAGATGTTTGATTTTCGAATAGATAACGGTTCTTTTTGGTACGTAAAATATGTTACGTTGAGAGAAAACTTGGGGGAATCAATACGAAAAAAAAAAAAGATAAGTCAAATGCTTCCAGACAAAAGCAGGTATTGCTTGTTTTCTCCCCCGCTGATCTTATTTCGTAATATAATGCGGGAAATCACAATTATAAAGTTTCTCAAGCGACATTTTTAACGAGAAAATTAAGTTTTGAATAAGCATTTTTTATTTCAACAATGGGGAAAGTACTACTTAGCATTTGGTGTAAATGAACCAAGATTGATGTGAAAAATTAGGTAGGTGAAAAATAGGTAGGTAAAGCGCAGTAACAGCAAGTTTTTCATTTTTCATATTTTTGTCATGTATTATACGTCAATTTTATTGTGCATGCTTGTTTATCTGGTTTATGAAGAAAAACAAAAGCGCAAAAAAAAAAAAAAAAAAAAAAAAAAAAAAAAACACGTCTAATTTTAACATTTTCCTATTGTTAGTAGAGAATCCAAAACGTTTCTTCAACTATCTCAAAAACTCATTTCTGTTTCCCAACGTTTTAAATTATGCGCTTTTAGCCAGTTTTTAAATCTAAAATTCCTCCCTTTCCTATGTTTTCCCCTCAATTAACCAAGAAATTTTAACAAAAAAGGGAATAATTTAGCCTTTCTGTAATCAGAAACAATATTTATTATCTGAGATTACTTCAAAACTTGTATTTCACTGATTTTTCATAAATTTTTACTATCAAAGAAATCTTGTGAAAGAGAGAGAGAGAGAGATATTTGGAAAAGTTGACGCTTAATGTAGTTGTACATCGATAATTATTTTTTCCAGCCAAGTGTTTGAGCATTTTAATTTTTATTTATTTACTTATTTATTTTTTGAATATCCAAATGAAAATTATAAATTGTTTTTGTGATTATTATTCTGAAATAAAAATTAAAGAAAACAATAATATATTTAACATTGCATAACTAATTCAGAATACAATATTGCAATAAAATCTAATGATACATTTCTAACTCAATTCGAAGAACTTTGCGTATATTTTAAAAACCTCATTAGGATTAATCCAGGATTTCACTGTGATTTAATTTACAATAATTACAAGATTTTATCAATTACGATAATTACGTATAATTGCGTGTTAGCTTCATCATCCAAGAAGATGAACAACTAAGTTGAAAATGAAAGAAAATTTTGTTTTTCCTCATTCTTCAATGATATATTTTTTTTATTGTTATTTTTACAGCTTAGCTAAAATTTTACTTTGCAGACATTGTCTAATACTGACAGTTCAGAAGCTTTTAGATACTGAAATTTAAATCCAGGCTTAGCTGGAGATAATTGTGACTAAGCAATGAATGCAATTTTTTCTCAGAATTGTTAAATCATTGAATTTGTTCTTAGAAGAAATAACGGGTAATATTTCACATCATAGCATTTTTTTGTATTATACAACATGATTCCATTATGATACAATCTGCTTTAAAGTTTGATTAACATCTATGAGAGAGAAAAAAAAATATGACAATATTTGTTACTTTTTAATGTATCCTTAAAGCAATATTATTTTTGGGGGGAAGGGGAGAGAGGGTGGGTAATTTTTTCATCTGGTATCACTTATGCTTGGGGAAAATAATATTCAGAGAAATTTACTTGTCAAGAAAAAATATTTTTAAAAAATCCAAAAGCCTTATACTGTTTTACTAAGTTTTGAGTCTTTTTTTCAAAAAATATTTTTTTAGTGAAAGAATCTGTGTGTATGTGTGTGTGTTTTTTTTTTTTTTTTTTGTTTTTTTTTTTTTGTTTTTTTAGTGTGTCATAAAAAGTTCAGATCAAAATATCCGAAGAAGTTGTGATTAAACATTATCGGAGCACAACTGTTTCTGCTAATCATTCTAAGTGGAGTTTTCAATTAAAAAAGTTTCTTCTTCTGGCTAAAAACAAGTTCTTCAGTTTTTATTAAAAATACTTTTGATCACATATCTGCATAAAATATGAATATTTTTTTCTAAATCAACAACGAGCAAGAAAAACATCCGCACTCTATCAAATCATTCCAACTATTTTATCATTTTATCTTTTTTTTTGTGTTGCCAATTCCAAAAACAATAAATAGAGCAGACAATAATTAAATAAAGTAATTCAAAGAAACATTGCAGACGATAATAAGTTGGTAAAAACTAAATCTACAGCACAGCAGACTATAAGTGCACAATAGCAGTATTACAAATTTTATGACCCTTCCAACAACACGACAAGTTTAAAACATGTTGTACACCTCGGTTCATTTTATAACTTTCACAAAACATGGACAACCAAAATAGCTTATATTACAAATCCTAATCCGATTAAACTCTTGTCAGATGAATACATTGTCATTTTACTTATAGAGCGTATTTAGGTAAACCAATCTGGTGCGGAATTTTCCTTCTGCGTTTTGGACACGGAAATTCTTTGGTCTTAAGGGCTCCAAATCCTGTGTTCTGAATTGATGCTACACATGGGGAATTGAACCCGATCGGTTAAGCCTCTGGTAAGCTGGATTTACGTAGGAATTGCTCTTTTCTTCTCCGAAATATCACGGTATGTTGCAGGAAAAGATGGAGGTCTTTATTCCGAAAAGAAAGTACTTTTCGTGCATTAAAGAGCTTGAATTCGGATCTTTGAACCCATTAATATTTTTAAATGTATAAGTTATAGACTCGCCATCGATGGAAAACGCCGATAGTCAAATTAAAACATCGATTATACGTAACTTTGAGATTTTTTATATATGAGGCATTTAGAAGCAAAGGGATGTAAGTGGAAATTTGCAAGTTATGAGAAAAACGCGTTAAAAGGTAACGTCCTAGGTAGGCTTTCATTGAATTTTTTTTCTAAATCATGCTATACAGCAGCCCCTACCAGGGCTACTAGTACTATCTCTTGCCCTAAAACAGTGCCCTGCTATTTGTACTGGTTATCTCCATTTTTTTTATTTTGCCACTTACATCTCTTTGCTTCTCACTTCCTCATATGAGGCAGTGAGAAGCAAAGGAATGTAAGTCCCAAAATTAAATATTTTAAGATAACCAGTGCACATGATGGTACATGAACATCTTCTCTGGTTTTGGGGCAAGTGATAGTAGAGGAATATGGGGCAAATTGAAATAGCGGGGCAAAGTGAAAGAATGAAATATTTACTCCACCTTTAGTGCCACTTACCTAATAATATTTTAACTAGGTGTAGTCGATTCCAGTCAAGAAAAAATTAGCTTGAAATATCAAAACATATGATAATACGAGCAATTTTCAAAAATTAATACTCAATTTGTAATATTTTCTTGTAGGTCAAACATTATTCTGATATTATTAAAGGATGAAGTTATGTTATTAACATATCATAAATATTAATTGGGACCTTTTAATATTCAGTGCAGTATTTATTTAGTTAATATTTAGCTTATTTGTATTTTTTATATTTTTCACAATGAGTCAAGTGTATGTGGGGTAAAGCTGATGGGGAAAAGTGAAATAGGTCATTTCTTTTACTCATTCAATCATTTACTAAATCACTTGTACGTATTTATTTATTAACTTATTTATTTTCATTCCTTTATATAATAACTCACTTATTAATTAATTCGTTCTTTCACTTTTTTTCTTATTCATTCAACATTTTTTTACTCATTTATTTTTACTCGTGTATTAGTTAAAAAATTAATTTATTTTAGTTTATTGTTTAGTTATCTTTTCACTTATTAAATTATCCTTTTGTTTACTCATTAGTTCGTTCAAAAATATTTTCCCCAAACGAATAGAAAATATTTCATTCGAAAAATATTTCATTTTTCACTTTGCCCCCATGGAAAAAAAAGTGAAAATTTAACATATTAACCCCTATCCCAAAACCTTTTGCTAATTATATTTTATGAAAAAATAAAATAAATAGTGTTCATTTTTTTACGAGTGACAATTTATCAAAGTTAGTTTTTTTGAACCGAATGTTCGAAGATTTTAGAAAGCTTTAAACAATCCATTCCATATTAACAGACAATTCCATATTACCCTTCATTTGCCATTTTTTACTAAACAAAATTTCATGCCGACAAAACAAATAGTAAAGGAACATGTGGCAAGTGAAATGGTGAAATATTTTTTCTATTTTTAGCTCCACCTATCTGGTATTATTTTAACTATATAGTAGCATATTTAGTCTATCCCAGTCAGGAAAACAATACCGCCGAAGATTAAAGCATTTGGTAACTAGACAATTTTTTAAAAATAACACTCATATTGTAATATTTGGTTATTAGTCAAGAACTATTTTTGTTACTATGAAATGATAGTTATTGTTATTAACATTTTAAATATTAATTGAGACCTCATAGTATTCTATGCAGTATCAATTTAGTTAATAAGAAGCTTATTTGTATTTTAAATAAATTGTATAATTAGCCAAGTACATACGGGTAAAGTGGTTGGGGCAAACTGAAATAGTTCGTTTCATTTACTCACTCAACCATTTACTATGAATTACTTACGTTTTCAGTTATTAATTTAATTCATTTCCTTCCTTCATTTAGCAATTCACGTATTTATTCATTCATTCACTTTTTTATTTACTTATTCATTCTTTCACTCGCTTAATTATTTTTCTTAATATATTAATGTATGTATCCGTTAATTATTCGTTTATTGTTTCATTATCTTTTCAGTTATTCATTCAACCTTTTATTTACTGATTCTTTTGATCAAATATATGTTTTACAATCGAATAGAAAACATTTAATTGAAAAAGTATTTTATTTTTCACTTCGCCCCGTGAAAAAAAAAAGTAAAAATTTTCCACTTTTTTTGAAGGCACAATTTTACTGCCGAAAATAAAAAATAATGTTTCAATGCAAGTTTTAATTATAAAATAAAATGTTCTTCCTTTATATACAAAATTTCTAAAACAAATTTCCAATTGTTCATTTTGAAAAAGCTCAGTCATCTTAACCATTTCACTTTGCCCCTCATTTCCCTACTAGTAGTCCTGGTAGTGCTGTCATTTTTCCACCAGAGTAATCAGTTCTGCCTGGCCAGCTGTGTAAGAGGCGGAGTCAGACTGTTTTTGTTGTAAAAGAGTTCGAGTTTGAGTTTGTCATTCTCCCTCCAGCCGCCCAACTTAAATTGTACCATAAAGGCTTAACAATACAATTTTCATAAACTCTTAAAAGGCATCGTTAGCGCAGCTTTATGGATTAGAAACGCAAAAGTATTTGCTTCAAATAGAAGAAACGACCCCTAACAACTTCACTTCTAACGAAATAAATACGTAAACTGGAACATTACTGGGTGTATGCTTGTCTTTTAAACATTTCATTGTCGCTTCTTCGAGGAAAATTACCAGTTTTAACACACATTTCTAGAAAATGATGTTTTTCTTTTGTAATGAAACCTGTTTGGCGCATGAAGAATTGTCTACTAAGTGAGGTTTAACAACAAATATATTTTTCATGTGAATGGTGAAAAAAGGGTTCAAATGTTATGACTGATGAAAAAAAGTAACAATTTACTGAATTTTTAATGAATTGTTGCAACGGGAATGTTTTGCTCTTATTCTTTTTGTTCGTATGATTAATTTAAGAAATTGAATCTAACGAAAATTGGAGCATTATATATATATATAAGAAAGTGAAAGGCTTAAACCCTGATTTAAATTATTGGAAAACACAAAACAAAGTTATATTTTCGCTAAAGAAAGTCATTTTTAATCTCGAATTATGAAATTACTCAAGATTTTTGTTTTACAATTTTGATAGCTGTTGGTCTCTTGTCTCATTTTTTTTATTTAAAGAAGCTTTAAAAAGGCGGGAAGCAGAAAAGAGAGGGGGGGGGGGGCAATAAATCAGCATTCTTTACTTATTCTGATTATCTGGTTCAGAATTCATGTATTTGTATTTATTTATCTTTATAAAAATAATAAATACCAGATCATAAAACTTTGAATACAAGTTTTCTTTAGCATAGTCAATAATATCAAAACATCAAAAAACATATTTCTCCTTCTGTGTTTTTTGATGCCTTGATACTGATTTTATTTGATACATGTGCCAACACGAACATCTCATTTTGAAAAAAAGTTTTCTGCTTTGAAGTCGTCGTGTTTATTAATTCATTTTCCATACTTTCTGGTATTCTGTTTTTTTAAAAGAATTGTATGTGCATTTTGTTAAATGTTCACCTCTAGAGTATTTTTAAGCCAACAAACACTAGAATGCTCTATCAGTTGTTTTCAATCCAAAGATGGCGTATAACAATATTTTTTTCAAGGAAGCAAAAGAAAAAAAAACTTCACAATTTTCCAAAAAAAAAAAGATGATCACACCGATTTAGAGTAGTTCTCAGCTAAGTTTTTGTGATAATCTAGTACTGGTTTATTTCAATGGCATTGAAACTCTAATCTCTTAATTTATAAAGGTTTTACTAATGATTGATAGTAATCCTCCCTCAAGTTTTAGTAATAATCTAGGTCTGATTTTTTTCAAATTTTGTACGGCAAATGTCAATTTTAATTCAATATTTTTTTATCGTGTTAATGTACATTTTGTACGTTTCTAGAATACGTAAAAGCTTACTTAAGCAATAAAGCTAGCTCAGCATTTTTCAAAACAAAGATAGCGTCAAACAATATACTCTTCATGAAAGCAAACATTTTTTGATATCAATTTCCTTTCTCATGACGTTATACAAAAAATTAATAAATGTCTTTTAAAAGACAAACTTTCGAGGCAAAATCTCAACATTTTCGAACAATTCTCCCTTAAATTTTTGTGATAATCTAGCTCTGATTTATTCCAATGTCAGCCCTTAACTCATGAAGTACTTTCGCATAATCATAAACTAAATCCGTAAGACATAACCATTCATTCTCTGTTCTGATGACTTTAGCGATACGAACAAACCCCCTCATCATCGGGAACAACTTTTCCAAACCAGCTCTAAACACACAAACGCGCATCCATATCCTCTCGACAACTAATTTCTAGTCCAAGATAAGCTGTGGCGTTGCTTGCTGTTGCTGCTTTTGCAAACCGGCGATAACACAGAAAACGAAATGCATTGGCCGTCCTGTCTTGAGGACCAAAGATAAGGGTATTAAGTTGCTCGTAAATTATGAGACCAGGGACAACAAAAGCGTAAAAATGCATAGTACTAAAGGGGGATGTAGTACACCAGGATCTTCTAGGAAGGGGAGTTACCCTGGTGGGAGAAAGAGAGAGATATACTGAAAATAAAGTACCTCGACACTGGTTCTTAGATAAAAGAGATTGTTTTAATCCGTAGTTATGTAACCGTGCTAATAACTACAGCAACTCTACTTAAGACAACGCCTAAAGGTAAATTGGATTGTTAAGCCCTTGAACAAGTGTTTGGTTATCTGAGATTGTTTATTCTTTGAAAAATGTGTGCAAAGGGAAATGGACTAAGTGCTGCATTGGATTGTTTTCCATTTTTGTAAGATACGGGGAAGTTCTGTTTTTCAAATTAGCAAAATGTATTTGATATTTCTGGTTCTTGGGGGTGAATTTTAAATAATATTTCAGTGGAATTTCCTTTTTCGCTCCTTCCGGAATTGATCTTTGAATAATAACCATTTGCAATCAATATTATCAAAATATTTAAATTTTAGACAGTAAGTTTTTCTTTGTTATTTTTCCGATTTGAATTTTAAAGTTGAATACCTATAATACTTCAAGAGTTGGACTTTATTTAATAATTTCATTCTTGAAGCCCGATTAAGAAGCTAACTTCTAAAAATTCCTAATTTTAAAAATTAAACTGGGAAACTTAGAATCAATAAACGTTTTTATAAATATATTTTGTTTTCATTATTAACCATTACTTTCGGATGAATCTCATAAAAACGAAAAGTTGATAATTCAATAATAGTTTCCAGTCTTAAACACTATTTTACTTTATAAGAAAATATGTTTTTTAGATGAGTATAAAAAAAATACTTTAAGTAAAACTTATAAAAAATCAAAGATAATAACTTAATATTTAAGTTTTTTCCTCCCCAAAACTTTTACAATTCTAAGTTTAAAGCAGAATGAAAGTAAGTTGAAATTAAGTAAATAAGCATAAAATGACAGTAAATATGCATTCAAATTTTGAGCTCTAATTTTAATTGGCCATGTTCTGGGCTATAAAGTTCACTTGAGGTGGGTAGTGTGGTATTATAACAAGTTTCATAAATTTTATGAAGTTTGTATTTTTCTTTATGCATTTTAAGCATAACTCTACTTTGCTTTTTTTCTTTTTTTTCAGTTTTATGGTTGTTTGTGCAATTTATTTTCGTTTCCCACCTGAAGTTCCGAATTTCCCATTGGCGTTTCATTATCACCTATTAAAATGCCCCCAGCGTGAACAAACGTCAGTCGCGGCTTAAAACTGTCAGGGGATTTTCTTGAGCCACGTGACCCGGGGGGTGGGTTTTAAATGGTCCCACCATCCGACACCACGTCAGTTGTTTCCTGAGCGCCATTACGAGTAGGGACAAAATTAATGACAAAGGATTAGTCTTTGTCAAGGAAGCGGTCTATACTTTTGGCAAAGCGCTTGATTTTGGATTCTGCACCGGGTCTCTTTGTCTGCAGAGATTTGGTTTTGGGAGAAAGTTGTGGCGGAGTCATATTTAAAGCCAGATCTGTCAAAAGACACACGCTTGCCTTTTCTGTGTCATTCACGGACATCAAGCAGGATGAATACAATAGTCGGCACATAATTGTCTGTGTTCTCACGGTGCTTAAGCAGTTGAGATTCATTGCATTTTAGTTATATCTTTTTCCCTTGAAAACTATAACCATTTTGTGCGTAACTGTTAGACTTTATTTTCAAAAATCGTACGAATAAACAAATAAAATTTTCAGTATTCGAATGATATAACACGAATTTTCTTTCATACCGTGCAAGTAAATGTTTATAATAAAACCATGAAGCACGTAACCGTTTTGAGATTAGTTAATTGAGTCAAACAAATTTTGAAAAATCGTGTGTTATTACATTCGTGGATGTACGGGGGAAGGGAAAAGGGGGCGATAGCCCTTCCCTCTATGAGGTCAGATCTTACACTAGATAAAATCGAAATTGCAGA
This sequence comes from Uloborus diversus, assembly GCF_026930045.1. Classification (NCBI taxonomy): domain Eukaryota; kingdom Metazoa; phylum Arthropoda; class Arachnida; order Araneae; family Uloboridae; genus Uloborus; species Uloborus diversus. Next base: position 152,210,118 of record NC_072736.1, on the reverse strand, counting down.
AAATTTTAACACTGCAATACTTATACGAATTTATGTTTATATTACGTTTCAATAAACATCGAGTTACTTTGTATTTAGCAATGCGCGTGATTTTAAATGCTTCACCAGGCGTCTTTGTCTCCAGAGATTTGTTACTAGGAGAAAGTTGTGGTGGAATCCCATTAACAGATAGAACTGTCAAATAGACACACGCTTGCCTTTTCTTTGTCATTCACAAACATCAAACAATATAAATGCAATATTCAGCACATAAATGTATGTGATGGAGATAAGCCTTGAAACCAAGTAATGATCATCCTTTCCACCTCGCCGCGAGGCAACAAAAGTTGACTTTTGACTTGTGGGAACAGCGTAGAAATAGAATAAGATATTGTTTATTAAGATGAGAAGGTGTGATGGTAAGATTTTGGGCATTTTTAATTGATAGAAGTTGAATTAGATGATGTAAATAATGTAAATAGTCTCAAAAAAATGTGTTGTTTAGTATAAGCTTTTTCTTTCAAGAATGTTATCAACTTTTGCATTACTGCGTGGACAATTGGCTCAAAATTAAGCTGAAAAATTGTTACGAGACGATAACAGTATGTGTTCTCATGGTATTTAAGCTGCTGAAATGGAAGATAACATAACGTTTTAGTTATTTTATCTTCCAAAAACCCATTAAACATTTTATGCGCAACCTTTAGAATTTGCTTTGGAGTATTATATCGAATATTGTAATGTTTATTTTCTAAATATATATGAAGTATTTCATCTACACATAAGTTATTTTTGAAAAATAAGTTGTGTAACACGATTTTATTAAAGATGTGATTAGATCATCATTGTACTATTTTTACTTCCTTTTACGAAGTAAAGGAAGTGTTATATTCACAAAAACATTTCACCCAAAAATCGGCCTTAATTTCCATTTTGCTCGCCCCGAATGAATATTGATTTTTTTTTCAACCCAACCACGGGTGACTATACATCTAAGAACGTATAAACACTCGAAATATCCATTTTGACGATCCAAAAATTAATTACAACGAGTTTTCTCGTGACGTCTGTATGTAAGTATGTATGCGAGTACGTATGTGCTTATGTATCTCGCATAACTCAAAAACGGTTTGTCCTAGAAAGTTGAAATTTGGTACGTAAACTCCTGGTGGGGTCTAGTTGCGCACCTACCCTTTTGGTTGCATTCGGATGTTCCAAAGGGGGTCTTTTACACCTTTTTCGGGGGAAATCATTGTTAATTTCAATGCAAACTCAAGTGGTGTTATAATTTGGCAAACACTTGGCTTTTGGTCGCCAAGGTTTTTTCGCCACTTTGGCGACAAATTTGGTGTTTTTTTTTTAAATCTGGTTTTTATTTTGGCGACTATTGGCGATATTTAGCGATTTAACCATTGAATCACATTAAAATGTCCAATATTGAGAAAATTGATCTGTATAAACTTTTTTTTTGCTTCAGTTCGCAACAAACTTGGGATAAAATTATTTAAAGTTTCTTTGCTTACTCCAAGGCACTATTAGCATCAAATTGGCGTAAAAGGAAGTCATGTCAGCTCGTTTAAATATTAAGAACGGTGTTTTTTTTTTTTTTTTTTTTTTGTCGGAAAAAGGGAATAAATTTAAGCCGTTAGGGATTAAAAGCTGTCCTTCTTTGTTTTTTATTAAACGTTACAGAACAAAAAAAAGAAGCATTACATCTGAAATGTTATTATATTTGCTAAGTACTTTGCATATTTTCTTTGAATGGTGTTTGGTCTAATGGACCGTAATTGCATGTAAACAAAGAAAGCTGTAATATTGTTTTGTTTAGTAAAATGAATATTTTCTCGCATTATTTTAATTAATGTTCCCATTTAATCTTCGACGATTTTAAAAAGTAATACTATCTTTGAATATCTTTAAAATTAATGGTACGCTTTTAGAAGTTTTAAATCTTAAAGCTTTGGAAAAAATGAAAAATGTATATGTTGAACTTCGATAATGAAGTAAACAACGAAACAAATTAATTAAATTAAATAGAAACACTGATAAAGTAATTGAAACAAAACAAAAATTTATTAATTTTACTGGAAAACAAAATCACAAATTCCATAATTACCCGTCAAACACAATTTTTAACTGAAAGTATTATCTTTTCAAGAAGTTTTATATTGTGCAATTTTTTTCTACATACTTCAACCAATTACTTTGTAATGCACAATCTTTTTAATACGTATTTCGAAAAACCAACAGATTGTGAATCAGAAAGTTTAGAATACGGTTTTGCAAAAAATAAAATGAGTATTTTATCCTAAAGTATTTGGAAATTAAATAAATCATAAAAGAAATAAAGAGCCCCTGAAACATTAGTTGCAGTTTGACCGATTTAGTTACACTTTATTACATTCAATACTTTTTAAGCGGAGTCAGTACCTGAAATACTTTCAAAAATTCGATTTTTTGATGTTTATATATTTTGAATTTCCATTTCAATACCTTTTTAATGATACAAACTTCTTGATCGTGCTCATATTAGAAGTAAGTTAAAATAAAAATGTAAACCTATTTTAATGAGGTATGATTTTTCCCATTAAATTGCAATATATCGAAACGGTATTTTTGAAACTAAATGTTCCTTTTTCTCAGAAACTAAATTGTGTTAGGCTTTGAAATTGTTATCACCTATTCCATACATCTAATTGCATATACTAAAGTAAATTTTTTCTCATATTTGAAAAATATTTTTTATAGAACTGATTTCGTGTTGCAAAATGGCATAAAAAAAATAAAGGGACTTGCACATTAGAATTTTTTTTTTAACTAACCTTTCTTTCTGTAAAATTTTACTTCAGTACAGAGAAAAGTGTCTACTTAAGGTGCAGAAAAAAATTCATAATTGTATCTCTAATAGATTTTTAGAAAAAAGGTACATGAACCTGTGCTTGTTAATATTGACGTTATAGGGTGTACTGACTCTCTTCAATTAAAATACTTGCAGAAGATTATTGAACCAAAATATTTATTTAAAAAAAGTAATTAAAAGGAACTTGAACATTTTAATTAAAGGCATGACTACGAAATTCCTATGCTTCTGATACTTGAATCATACACAGCCTAACTTATATCACGGGAATATCAAAATAGAGCTACATTTCGCACCAGAACAACTCATCTCGGCTACGAACTGGAATTTATCACAAAAGTTTTCACTGTTTTCACAAAATTGGGTGGTGAAAAATCTGTTTGTCAATTTGCCAAGCCGAACGTATAATTGAAGATTGGATTCCCCAGCGCAGGGCTTCATCTTCTTGCCTTTGATGATCTCCGTGAAAGGGGTTCCAATACCCTCTGAAGTCCTGGCAAAGTTTCCACTTGGAGGATCTGCTTATTCCGCATTCCTAACCGTATGAATGGAATTGGGACTCCAGCACTAAGCTGTGACGTCATCCATCTTTCCCCTTTTAAGCTTTGAGTCACTGGGATATCTTCCTGCCAAGAGACATGCAAAGGGTTTGCGCTTTTAGTCAGCATAATTCCGTCTGCCTGTGGATTCGAGGATTAAGGCGAGCCTTCTCAAATAGTAAGAGAAAAGATTTAGATCTAGATAGATTTTAAAAATTCTTTTGTCAGCATTGCTCTGTATTCTTTTGTATATTTATTTCGTTCTGTTCTGAGAATATCCTCTAAATGTATTACTTTTATTAAAATTATTACTAATATTATCGTTATTTTATTTTTATGACTATTATTATTATTATCATCTTTTATAACAATAACAGTAATTATTAAAATTTGTTATTTTTATTATTATTGCTGTGGTGTTTTTTTTTTTAAGGTTTCATTAGGATTTGTACTTTTAGTCAGCAGTTCGGAGAACAATTCTCTTTGCCTGCGAGTTCAAGGATTAAGGCAGTACTTCTCTGATAAGAGAAAAACCTTCAGAACTGTTCTCGGAGATTTTAAATATTCTTTCTTTTAAATATTTATCTCTTTCTTTGCGGATAATTCTTCTCTGGTCATTATTATTATTGATGCTATTTCAAATAACTTCTTCCTGTATTTTTTGCGTTATTTAATTACATGAAAGAACCATTACAATTTACTTTCGACTAAAAAAAGTTGAGGTTAACTATATAAGCCTGCATTATGTAGTGTCACTGAAAATGTTGTTTGTATTAATGTTTAGACTGTGTTTTAAATTTGTGAATTTTCACATTGTCAACTTCAATATTTTTTTTTTTCAAATAAGCTAAAAACATTTAAAATATCTTTAGGAAATTAAAATAGTTACTAAAGATGAAAGAAGTGAAATTAATACTCAATAAAACAAATATTATTTAGTTGTTAATAACAATGTTTTACATATTTACTAGTGTTTCAGTGTTAAATACGTTTTATATTATGTTTTTCTTGTTCATTATGAATTAGAATGTTCATTTCAAGTTTTTTAAATTGCTTAATAGCTTAATATTTATTATATTTAGAATTTGAAAAAAAAAATACTTACAAATTTATCTGTTTTCTTAGTACGTTTAAAAAAACATTAAAATTGTTTAACTGAACACATATTTAAAAAACTTCTTGAATGCTATTGAACGTGTACATATCTATGCATTAATACTCATCGAAATGATGCTATTAAAACTAAGATTTAACATAACACAATTTATTGTGTTTAATTATTATATATATATTTATAAGTTACATTGTTAAATATTACGTGTATTAATTTTTTATTGTTATTCATGCATTAAAATGCTAATTTCAAAATTTCGTAAATTGCTTAATGTTTCTTTCTATTTAAGAAATGTACAGAAAAAATGAGGAAGAAAGTGTATATTGCTTCTTGATACGTTTCAAAAAGTATAATTAAAAGAAAAAAAAAGCTACATTTTTAAAATACAAATTCTTCCTTGAACGCAATTGAACATGCCTATGCATTAATATTCATCGGCGCCATTACCAATACCAAATCATTGTTACATCCCCGCCAATTGAAACATTCTTATTCTCGCGTATCTTATTGCTAAACCGTAACCGCGAGTTACGCTTGATGTAACACCTTTTTCTGTGCCATAAATATCAACCTCACTCTTCTTCTGATTTCTCTCATAGTCACGTCGACTCCTTATTGCTAGGCAAGCGATTTTTTTTCTATCCATTCTCTCTCCACCTCTTTCTCTCTCCTCTTTTTCTTTTCGCCGGCTTACCTTGTTTGCACTAGCGTTCGACGCACGAGTGGCTACGCTTTCCTCTGTTTGCCATGCTCATTTGAAAAGTTCCGCTTTCTCTTGGTTTCTTGCATTTCTCTGAGTGCGAATCGTGATTAGGAAGACTTTCGTATTGTAAAAGCAGTTAAAAGTTTCTGTTTATGCAGAATTCTTCTTTTGATTGGCAGGCGCTTAATATATTTGGTTTCAGAATGGCCGTTTTGGGGATCAGTAGTTGTAGTCCACCAGTTGAAAAAAGTTTCTCTTTATGCAGAATTCTTCGTTTAATTAGCATTTACTTTATTTGCTCACTATATTCTCATTTTACGAACCGGCAGTTGTAGTTCATGAGTTAAAAGTTTCTTTTGATGCAAAATTATTTCTTTTACTGGCAGATGTTTGATTAATTTCCTTTCAAAATGTTCATTTTATGGACAAGTTGTTGTATTCCACCAGGTAAAAGTTTCTGTTTGTACAAGTTTCCTCTTTTAATCTACCGATGCTTTATTTATTTGGTTCCAGAATACTCATTTTGATAACCAATAGTTTTAGTTCATCAATGGCTTTTGTTTATGTAAAAGTCTTCATTAATTAGCAGGTGCTTTATTTATTTGCTTTCTAAATGCTCATTCATGCAGAATAATTTCTTTGACTGACAGGTGCTTATTCCCTCGCAAAATGTTCATAACAAATACCTGTGAAGTTGACCACCCTTGTAAGTTGACCACCTGTTTAAGTTGACCGCTATTCTCATGCACATAATTAGATCTTATCATATAATTCAACCTCTATAAGTTGGCCACCTGCTAAACTTGACCACTAAAGTAGTGCATCGCAAGTGGTCAACTTACACAGGTTTCACTGTAGTTGTATTCCACCACTTAAAAGTTTGTTTGTTCAAAATTGCTTCTTTAATTGACAAATGCTTTGTTCGTCATATTTCAAAATGCTTATTTTGTAAGCTAGTAGCTGTAGTCTGCCAGTCAGAAGTTTCTGTGCAAGCAAAATTCTTCATTTGATTAGCAGGAGCTTTATTTATTTGTTTTCAAAGTGTTCATTGCTCAGTTTTGAACCAGAAGTTGCAACCAACCAGTTAAAGGTTTCTGTGAATACAGATTTCCTCCGTTGGTTTGCCGGTGCTTTATATATTTGTTTTCAAAGTAGTTAATTTTTGAACCAGCAATTATGATCCACGTGTTGCGGTGGTTTGATTGAATTGTTTTAAATATTATGACTGCGTCCTTACTCATTAAACGCTGCAATATTTAAAAAAAAAGCGGTTTCATCTACATGTACTTTAAGATTTTTCAAAGTTCCTAATGCCGCGTCGAAGATGACTGGTTCTTCTGGAAGATTCCGGGACAAAATTTCCGTGTTTTGACGTTGAACACAACAACGGGCTCAGTTTTTCATGTCCATATGGCTTAGGGAGCAAACGTTGGGCATCACTCGTGCACATGTTACTCTACAAGAACAAAGTATGGTACGTATCGACGTTACCCGGTGAATATCAACATTCACTTACCAAAGACATTAGTGAAAAACTTAATACTTCCGGTGAATCACCAGTGATAGTCGATATTCTCAAATTTTGAACTTTGACGGTACTATATGCAATACATTTGACTCATATATTATAACATTAATGAAATGTGTATAAATCTCCCGTTAATTTTCAATTTTTGTGGATCGTTAACGTTCTTCATATCTTTGTGGATCCCAAATATTGGATTTAATGTCACCGCCGTCAAATTTAAAGTTAAAATTCATTTAATATTAAACGGTTCTGTCCTTTTTTGCACAGTATTTACTAAGCAAAAATATTCCATTTTGTTAGAAAAATATATTTTCACTAAACTATCCCTTCCCAAGCTCAATAACCAACTCCTAATCCTCATCTTCCCGCACATTTTCCGCATCCTTTTCCAATGTGCAGGACCAGTGATTTTCGACATTGTCCAATTTCAGTCTTCCACGGTAGTGTATATTTAACATTCTTAATATCTATGTGGATACCAAAAGCTGGATACAAGATCACCATCCTCAAATTTAAGGTTAAAATTCTTTAGAAATTCAACGGTGCTGTTCTTTTTTGCCTCACAAAATTTACTTAGCAAAAACATTCCACTTTTGCAAAAAAAAAAAAAAAAATCACAAATCCATCCCTTCCCAAACTCAATAACCAACTCCTAATCCTCATCTTCCCGCACATTTCCCGCATCCTTTTCCATTTAATCAAAAGGTCCGTTATCATAATTTCTTCATCGTTTCCGCCCTTTTTGGTCTTCTCGGCAGCTAAAATGACCTCGCACATAAATGGATGACAGAGGAAGAAGAGAGCCGAAAGAAAGGGGTTGGGAGGATGATGAGAGGGGTTGGGGAGAATGATGATCCATCGCATTAAGTGACCGCCACACGCGATAGCCAATGTCCATCTGTTCGGACACGTGTCAGTGTCCACCTTCGTTGATGAACCCACTTCCTGGTTTGTTCTTTTTCCCTGTTTGCTTCTTTTTTTATGTGGCCCTCAGAAATGACAGCACGTATGTTCTTTTGTTTCGTGTTTATTACTAATCCAGACACATTTGGACAATATGAAAGACAATTCTTCAGGCACTAGCAATTGCGTGATTCTGGGAGACCACATGCGCAAATTTCTTGTAATGTCTGGCTAATGTCTACATTTAATATGCAGTTGTAAATGCGATGTTAATAAAATATTAGCGAGTGAAATAAAAAAGAATAGTGCAAAAGGTGTTTGAAAAAAGTATGATGCGTAAGAAAAACTGATAAAATTTTGAGAGCCAGCCTAATGAAAATTTACAGGGTTTCCAAAAAAAATAGTATGATGCCTAATGTTTCACAATAATTTAAAAAAAAATAATTTAATGCCTAATAAAAAACAAAAGTAATACAAAATAAGACTAATGTTGATTTGTCAATTTATTTGTTTTATTCATCATTCCTCCAGAAATGACAGCAGATTTTTTCTTTTGTTTCGTGTTTATTACTAATCCCAGACACATTTAGACAATATGAAAGACAATTCTTTAGGTTCTAGCAATTGCGTGATTCTGGGGGACCACATGCGCAAATTTCTTTTAATGTCTGGCTAATGTCTACATTTGATATGCAATTGTAAATGCGATGTTAATAAAATATTAGCTAGAGAAATAAAAAAAGAATAGTGCAAAAGGTGTTTGAAAAAAGTACGATTTTAAGGAAAACCGATAAGATTTTGAGAGCCAGACTAATGAAAATTTACAGGATTTTCGAAGAAATAAGTATGATGCCTAATGCTTCACAGTAATTTGAAAAAATAGGTTGATGCCTAATGAAAAACAAAAGTAATACAAAATGAGACTAATATTGATTTGTCAATTTCTTGTTTCATTCATTATTCCTCCAGAAATGACAGCATATTTATTCTTTTGTTTCGTGTTTATTACTAATCCAGACCAATTTGGACAATATGAAAGACAATTCTTTAGGTTCTAGCAATTGCGTGATTCTGGGAGACCACATGCGCAAATTTCTTGTAATATCTGGCTAATGTCTACATTTGATATGCAGTTGTAAATATGATGTTAATAAAATATTAGCTAGAGAAATGAAAAAGAATAGTGCGAAAGGTGTTTGAAAAAAGTAGGATGCCTAAGGAAAATCAATAAGAATTTGAGAGCCAGCCTGATGAAAATTTTCAGGATTTTCGAGGAAAATAGTATGATGCCTAATGCTTCACAGTAATTTTAAAAAATAGATTGATGCCTAATGAAAAACTAAAGTAATGCAAAACGAGACTAACATTGAGTTGTCACTTTCCTGTTTTATTCTTTACTAGCTGTACCCTCATGGCTTTACCCGCAGTAGAAAATTAAAAGGTCATTTGTTTGCCTGTATATTTACAAATAATGGAGAATGAATTTTTCGGCAATTTGCTATGTTAATTTTCTAGCTAGCTTGCTCGTCCACGATATGGTAATTTGCTCGTCCACGTTATGGTAATTTGATCGTCCACGTTATGGTGATTTTCTTGTTCATGTTATGAAAATTTGCTCGGTAAAATGTTCTTAAAATTGAAATAGAAAAGAATTATATGGAATTTTCAAAAAATCGCTTCGAGGTGCACACCCCTATGCTACTAATTAATCTTGTGCCAAAGTTCATAAAAATCGGCTGAACGGTCTAAGCGCTATGCGCGTCACGGATATCAAGGCAGAGATCCAGACTTGCAGCTTTGTTATTAGTAAAGATAAAGAAGATTCCTCCATAAATGACAGCCCATTTGTTCTTTTGCTTCGTGTTTATTATTAATCCCGACACATTTGGACAATATGAAAGACGATTCTCAAGGCTCTAGCATTGCGTTATTTGGGATAGTCATAAGCGTAAGTTTCTTGTAATGCCTGAATAATAACAAGTTTTATATGCAGTTGTTAATAAAATATTAGCTTGTGAAACAAAGAAAGAATAGTGCAAAAATACTTTGAAAAATAGTATGATGCCTAATAAAGATAAATAGGATTTTTAAAAAAAAAACAGAATTGATGCCTAGTAAAAATTTACAGGATTTCTGAAAGAACAAGTATGTTGCCTAACGCAAATTAACAATATTTTGAAAAATAATATGACGCCTAATTGAAAAGTAGAACCAAAGCCAGACGAAACACTAAAATTGGTTTGTTCTGTTTCTCTGTTTCAATCTTTGTTGTGTGTCCTCCAGAAATGACAGCATGTATTTTTTTTTTCTTTTTTTTGTATGAGTTGGTTAATAATTCAGACAGTAAGAATAGAAATTCTTTAGGCACGTGCTGGTGCCTAAATAATTTCCATTGCTTGATTTAAGGTGGCTTAGTGAGCAAGTTTCTTGTAAGTCTAAATATCTACTATGTAGTTGTAAATAATATAATAGCTACTAAAACGATGAAGTAAGAATATTTTGAAAATAGTAGGATGCCTAGTGCAAGTTAAAAGCAAAACCACGCGAATAAAGATTTTTATTGTTATGAGAATGCTTTCAAACTTCAGTAGAAATTAACTACTGAAATATTTAAAAGCATTTAAACAAGGTTTTTTTTAACCCTGTTATGTGCAAAGAGCAACAAAATTGCCGAATAGTATAGTTCTTTGGGGTTACCAAGAATCTCCTTTTTAAAGCAAATGAATAAGGTTTTGGATAAAATTAAGATGTTTTAAATTTAGATAAGCATCGAGTATGTACATCATTTACAGATGAAAATATTTTCAACTCAAAACATTTATTTCATAATTTCCAATATTAAGGGCAATATCCTCTTTCGGTCTTTAAAAACTTGATGTTTCTGTTAAAGAAGAACTGTTGTTCTATTTACATGTAGGTAAAGATGTTCCACCAACTTAAAGGATTGCAAAAAAGAAAGAAAGAAAAATATGAATAAAAAAATGCCCGAAGCAAAGCGAAGGAATTTACGAGGTTACGATGAAACAGGTGACCAAAATAATAGGCTTGATGAAAGCGAAACTAAATAGGTTATCTTTTGAAAAGCATTCATAAACGCTCGCATCAGTATTCAACGCCGAAAGAACCGCGTGTGAAAGTGAAACAAAAAGTCAAAGGAGTTAATGTTCTTTGGTTTTATCCACAACATCACGTTTTGTGTTGTGTTTTTAAAGTTGTCTTGCGTGTTCTTCAACTCTTGAAGAATACTTTCAAAATGGTGACCGAGCATTTGAAAAACATGTGGTAGAATGGATTGCGCTGAGCTGTTCATTGTTCTTCTTTTTTCATGATGAAAGGGTTGCGAAAAGCTGAGATTTTTATTTGCTAAGTAATGTTTTTGGAAGGTGTTTTAATATTTAGCAATTTCTTAGATTTATGTTTATGAAATATTCGTGCACACACCATTCAAAAAGTACCATTAAATTTTAAAAGATAAAAATGAGTATAGTTAAAAATGGTTTAATACGCATGTGCGACACAAATAAAGTGAACTAAATATAGCATCCAGGCAACACAATGTGTGCGACAAATGTCTCAAATGTTTTTTAGTGCTTAATTTTAACTCTTGAAATAATGAAATCATACGATTATTCAAGAAAATACAATTTGACTTCGTTTCTTTTAAAACGAAAAAACTTAAGTTTTTTTTTTTTCTTTTTGTGAAAGAAGAAAGTTTTTATGTTCAATACGTATGGTCTTCAAAACAGTTTTTTTTAATGTGTTTTTTTCTTCATTATCAAGATCACATTTCAAAAACATTTATCTATAACACTATGTTCTTTTAAAAAAAAAAATCTAGATATGTGCTTTCATTACGAAACATATAATTCCCAGTTGTATTAGTCGATAAGTAATTAGGATTTTTGTGCTTAAACTAGTTGAACTGATTTTGCTTATTTTATATAGCCACGTTTCCAAGTTTTATTTTATTGGAAATGTTGACACATTGAAAACGATATGATTTCGATTATTTTAAAAACCTCTGGTGAACATAAGCTTTGAAGTTTTATATTAAAGATTGCGGGATTTCAAAACTTTGAAAATAAAAAAGAGTTACAATGTATTTTTGAACATTATTATTATTATTATTTAGTTATTTATATATATGTATATATATTGCTCTCCTTAAGATTCGAATGTTCCAACAGCGTGAAATAAATATATAATTCATAAACTATTTGCAATCAAAATTTTAAAAATAAACTTAAACTTAATGAACATGTATGTCACATAATGTCTTTACAGCGTTAACCAATATATCTTCATATCCAATTCTGTAGTTGGAAAAACATGTTTGGGCGAACTCACCTTGAGTTTTGCAAGGACTCACCAAAAGATACAGTGATTCGAAACCAATTTACATTCCTTTTTCATTTTTTACAATTAAAAAGATATATTTAGGGAACCAAATTCCGCCCCCCCCCCTCCCCCATCTACATCTCTGTTAATATCATACCTACAGATTTTCTGGCTTTCGTTCTTTTGTAGAAAATTTGTTTTTTTATATGTTTACGTACATACTCCTCTAATTTTCTATAATTCTTTTACAGGTGTCTCTAATTTGTGAAACCGGTAAAAGGATGGGGACAAAGCGATGGACATTACGTTGTTTACGGCATTAACCCCATGTGAAAGTTGCCTACTTTCTAAAGGGTTAAATTTGTGAAAAACATACTACTGTTTTGAAAAGTGTCGACGATGACTCTCACAAGGATGTCTTTGCAAAGGTCATCAAGATTTCAAAGACTGATCTCCGATTCTCGGAGGTCCAAACAGTTACTGGTACTGCTTATTCTTCCTTTGATGATGACCTCACTAATAGATAATGGAGAAGCAGCTTGGCAAGATGGTATCCAGCCGCATATCAGGGTCTCGCAACTTGGTAAGTCACGATTTCAATTTAAGCTTCCGTCTGGAGGAAGATTTGACCTCAGTTGCACCTGGTTTACTCGGAGTAATAGATAATTTTGCATAATTGATGAAGGAAATTTTTTTTTATTATTATTTTAAATGTAGATGTGTAATATTATGTAATTGACACGAGAAAAGGTCTTTTCCTAAGTAGTAGGGGAATATGGGGCAAAGTGAAATGGTGAAATATTTACTTTGCTTTTACTATCACTATCTGGTAATATTTTAACTATGTAGTAACACATGTAGTCTATTCCAGTCAAGAAAAAATTACGTCTGAAAATTATAAAATATAATAATACAATCAATTTTCAAAAATTGATACACATATTGTAATATTTTGTTGTAAGTCGAAAATTCTTTTTGGCATTATTAAATGATAAAGTTAATGTAACTAACAGTTGAAATGTTAATTGAGACCTTCTAATATTCGGTGCAGTATTTATTTACTTAATATTAAGATTACTTGTATTTTAAATAGTTTGTGCAATTAAACAAGTATAAGTGGATGGGGCAAACTGAAATAGTTAATTTTGTTTAATTGTTCAATTATTTATTAAATCTCTCACGTATTCTTTACTAATAACTTTATTAATATAATTTTATTTAGCAATTCTCTTATTTATTTTTTCATTCACTTATTTTCTTACGCATTCACTCTTTTACTCACTTATTTATTTGTCATCATACATTAATTAGTTTATTTATTTAATTATTCGTTTATTTTTTTTTCTATATAATTTCATTTATTCATTAAACCTTTTTATTTACTGATTCATTTGATCAAAAATACTTTTTATAGTTAAATTGAAAATATTTTACTTCAAAATTATTTCATTTTTTATTTTACCCCGAGGAAAAAAAAAGGAAATTTTTCCACTTTTTTTTTTTTTTTTTTTGAAAGCGAAAATTGACTGCCAAAAATAAAAACTACTATATAAATAAAAGTTTTAATATAAAATACAATATTATTTCTTCATGTTCTGTAATTTTCAAAACAAATTTCGAATTTGTTCATTTTGAAAAAGCTCCGTCAACTTAACCATTTCACTTTGCCCCACATTCCCCTTCTCATAAAGTTGAGTCTACGTCTATACGACTACATCGTGCAGCTATCTGGAAATTTGTTTCATATTTTGTATAAAAAAAATAACCAGTATTAGTTGTAGGGTTAAAACTTCTCCAAGGATCAGTGTCTAAGTTAGTAAAGAAGTTTTAAAAAATGCTAATGAAACACAGTTCCTGCCTTAGAACATTGACAAAAGCCGTACTATGGCGGTTTGATTACTTATTGAAGCGCATTTTCTACACGTCGTTTTGAACATTTGTTTTCTTTTTAAACACAACATTTCTGTTTACAGAATATAACCATTTGACAGAACGTAACGTTTACTTTGATTAGTTAGTCATATTGAAATTTGTAATTTTCTTAGAATATGGTAAAATAGTAACGATTTTAAAAATAAACTTCGTGTCATTTATGCAGTTATTAGAATCCATTACATTTTCTCAGTAGAAAAAAAGTCACACATTGTAAGTTTATATTAATTTAATTTGGGAGTAGATGAAGATTATATAGTGTGTGAATATCTTCTGTTTTTGTTAAACATCAAAAAATTATTTAAAAATATACAGAAACTTCTTTATCAAAAATCATGACAGGAAAAGGATTTTCAGTTTATATTTTGCCATAAGTGAGAATTATTCTGCTTGCCTTCTGCCTGATATACACTTTCCTACCTTAATATTAAAAAAAAAAAATGTTTCTTTTTCTCACAACAATAGTTTTAAATTCTCGCCAATTTTTTACATCACTTTTGTTTTGTGTCAATATTTTCTTCTTATGCTAAATTTTTTCATTAATGGTGCCGAGGGTCTTTAAATATAGTAAAATCTATAAGATCATTAAATACGAAATATTTTATAACTGCAGGATGAATGATCAATAGCGGTTTACAATACGCTGAGGCACATTTGAGACATAATATTAACCGTAGTTTAGCTACTTATAATACTTACTGTCTGACCACGGATTGTATGGAAAGACATCCGTTTTACAGCCGGAAATGGACGAATCTATTATATTTTAGAGAGGCTAGCTTTTGCAGAAGCAGAGTTTCATTCAAATGAGCGGAATACGCTCATCAAAATTTTTACTTTTCCCCCTCATTCAGATAGATTCGTCTTATCTGGACGTTTGAAAATTCCACACAATACGTGGTTGGACAGTAAGTAGGTGATTCATAAACAAAACCATGAATCAGATATAGATATAATAAAATAAATCTAATATGTAAACATATGATTGTTTTAAAATATCGTGTCTTCAAAAATCTGCATTTTTTGTTGAATTTAATATATATTTTTAACTTTTGAGACATGGATATTTTAAGAATTTTCCGTGCCACTGACTTGTTTCTAAGTTCTTTATTTTCTGCTTCAGCGAAGCCTAGTGGCAGAAAAGTAATGAACAGATTTCAGGGATTTCTTATCCTACAAAACTCCAAATATATCACTCTGTAACCTAATTTGAGAAAATACCTCTTGATGGGAAGACCGCATTATCTTCACGCTGGTTTGTCGTTTAAAAAGTGTAACGTACTCCTTGCATTCATTTATCTTTTCATCCACCTTGTTTATTTATTTTTTAAGTTTCGAAAAGGTGGCATCAGTTTCTTCCTCGGCTGTTCTTTCTTTCTGGACTAAAAGTTTTTGAAACAAGCCTTTTAGGAATGGTCTTTTGTTTAGTAGATTGAAAGTGTCGTGGGTAATTTACGGGAAGCCGAGGCAAAACGTTTCGGGCTTTGTTGTTTGTTTCGTTGCTTGTTTCAACATTTTTTTTTCGTTATTCTTTTCTGTGTTGTTGGAAATGAAACATGCCTTTGTTCTTCGGGGTTAAGTACCACACTTCCAAAAGAGCAGCAGATCGTGGAGGTCTCTCAGAAGGGGCCAAGTGTCTTTGATGAAAGAAGTTTTCTTCTGCTTCACTGACGGAAACTGGAGGAATAGGTGAGGAGGGTGGTCGGGGGTGTCTGCCTCTGGGGAAAGACGAAGAGAAAGATTGGGAGATAAATTTCAAGAGAAACTTCTGATTTTTAGTCGAAGAATAAAGACTTGGGATGATCTTAATTGGATTTTAACTTTTATTTGTTTTCTGCTGGCATTAAACAAATAGTAGAAAATGCTAATGTCATGCTTGAAATTCTTGATGTTGGGCTAACAAAGAATGAATGCACTTCAGATTTAAGATTAAATTTCAATTAATACGTAAAGAACAAAACCGAGTGAAATATTTTAAAATAGAAACAGCTTGAAGAATTTAAATTGAAAAAAAATATACTTAGTTCAATTTCATCGAATAAATGTAATAAGAAAAAGGAAATCATCAGGAATAATTTTAAATTC
Source organism: Uloborus diversus (assembly GCF_026930045.1). NCBI lineage: Eukaryota > Metazoa > Arthropoda > Arachnida > Araneae > Uloboridae > Uloborus > Uloborus diversus. Next base: position 152,194,137 of record NC_072736.1, on the reverse strand, counting down.
AAATACAGTGTACTATGTTTTAATAATTTCCCCCCCCCCTAACATTTTAGGATTTTTGAGCCAATGACCCTTCATATGGTTTCGTTTCGCCAAATGTTTCTCGAAGGTTCAAATATAATTTTTAAACTGGAATGGGGAATTTGAAAATAATGTTTTTAAGAATATGTAAAGTCTTTAAAAAGATCTTTTAAAAATGTTTAAAAAAAAAGAATAGCAAGAGAATAAAAAAATTTTACATAAATAAAAATTCAGAAATATACCAATTCATATAGAAATGAAAAAAAGTTTTAAGGTAGCTGTAAAGTATTACAATATAAGTTCCTAGTTAGTCAGTGATTTTCTTTTTTGCCTCGACGACGCAGTGGGCAGTGGATACCTTTTAATTTTTTCTTTACTCGCCGAGAACAGAAATGTGAAAAAAAATGAATATTTGTTTAAATAAAGTGGTACATAACCGGTAATCACTGCAAGGACCGATAATTGTTTAAAATATACTTAGACTCGTAATATTCTTTGGAACTATTGCTAGGGTGAGTAATGACCGTTTATTTTCTCAGTCGCTTCATTACAAACAATGAATGGGGTTGTTTCCTTTAGTCAAAAGTAGTACTTTTTGTCGATGAAATTGATAGAATAAGCAAACAAGATAGCATGGACCCAGAAAATACTTTCATTTTCGAAACAGTTCTTTTTTAATTAATTTTTTTAAAAGTCCGATTTTTCAAACAAGGCGTGGTCTTGATGACGTCGCAAATGATGCTCTTTGGCGCATCTGTTTGTCGCGTTTCAACTTTGTAATAATCAAGAAGCGAATTAAAATTGCGCTCTACACTTCCTATCAACCATATCGTTGCCAATACACGTGAGTAAGATGCGAATTAAATATTTTGCTCTGTGAATGGCAACACTGAATTCCATTTCATCATTTGTGAGGTCATCGGCAGAAGCGTAAACAATGAAAGCGCACCGATTTAAGTAATTTTTTTAAAAATATTAAACTTAAACAAATTACTTAAAAAATGTACAGATCCCATGTTTTTAGGCATGTTCTTTCAGAAAAAAATAATTTAAAAGTTTTGGAAACAACCCCATTTCGTTTTAGTGTAATATGCCATGTGATGTCAAACGATCTGTACCCCGAGTCAAGCTTTTTTTTAACATGTTGAGATATCCATCTCTAATTTTATTACCGCTCTTTCTTATATGCATATCGACTTCAAGAACAATTATTTTAAGTACCGAGCTACATTAAATAGGTGCTCAATCTTCGTACTTAAATGATGTCTTGAAGACATTTTGCTCTCAATCATTAAACGAACCAAACAAAACTTCCGCAACTTTTTTTGTAACATCTAGCACTATTTTTGTCAAACATCAAGTAGCGTGAATTTTCGTGTGAATCATGACCTTGTATGCAGTATTTTATTTTTAAAACAAGTCCTGGACTACCACGCCCTCTGAACTTGAATTTACGTATATTGGTCAGCTGTTTGAGACACGAATTTGCGTAAATCACTTGTTTCTTAGTAATTGTAGCGCATCGTATAGCAAGATGTTTTTGCCAAAATTTCTAAGACAAAACTGTTTGTTTATAATACAATTATATCCACTCAAGCAAAATGTAGTTAATTATCATACTTAATGTCGTTGCTGATTTATTTAATTCTAAGATATTTTCAAGTACCTATTGGTTGTACAATTCAACAACTACAAGTACCTACCCTCATCCAAAGAAAAATATATAAAAATTTGGCTGTTTTTAATACTAATTGAACATATTTAAATTAAAATATTTTCGGAAATATTTCGTAAGATTTTTGTTTGTAAATATTTTGAATGACACAAAACATGGAAATAAGAATACATATATTCATACTTAGTTTACATAAGTGGCACAATAAAAGTTTTAATATAAAGAAGGTTAAGAGAGCCTGAGAAGAAGAGAAAATCATGTCAAAAAGCACTGAAGCGCTAATTTCTTTGTTTAAGAAACCAGAGCTTCTAGGGATACTTTTGAACGCTTGGAATGCTCTCGAAATCTAAGTCAGTTTGAAATGTAGGTTTACCTAACTGCACAGGGTATCTAAAATAATTCCTCGAAGTTAGAAACTGTTACTTTTCTATTACGTTGCTAACACAAATTCATTTCAACCGAGGTAGGCATCTACTTTGGGAAATATGTTTTAAAGTATTTTTAATATATTTCCCTTCAAATACTTATTAAATTGTTCCAAAATTTCTACAGATATCTTACTTAGGAAAAACGATTTTTTTATCAAAAAATATTTTTATAATTGTTTTTAATTAAGTTAGCTATCCATATGAAACATTATTCTAGGAAAAATGCATATAGTTATAGATTTTTAATTGATAGTTAAGTCTGTTGAATTAGAAATATTAAGAAAACTATGCATATATCATTAAAAATAAATTTAAAAATGATTATCAGGTAGTCTAAGAACGTTGGTATATGAACCACTGACCCTCGAAACCTGACTGTTCAACTTTTTAGTATTGAATTGATGAAGAAAGGAATGAAACATATCGTTTAAATTGTACTGTGCCGTAGATTTGCACATTTTGATTTTTTTTAATTTATTTTTTTTCTTACTTTTTTTTCTACTTTTAAGTGTAAATTTCACATTTTCCCCCAAATCTGGGGGGGGGGGAAGGTGTGGAACGTTTTTAACTCTTGATCTGGTTTTTCATCGTAAGATGGAATTCGTTCCAACATGTGTTGTTAAAGTTTGAAGAATTATAAAACATTTAGGGTACATTTTTGTTTGTTAAAGGAAATTTTGGATGCTTTTGTATATCTTTAGGTTTTTTTTTTAAATGTGTTGCTGAAACTTCGACTACAAGCGATGCTAGTTATGATCAGGGTTCGATAATGGATGTCAAAAAAAAAAAAACTTGACGACTATACTTTCTTTTAGAAAAAGAATCGTTAGGAAGTGACGTTACGCAAAATTTTCTTATGAACTTTGGGAAATAATTTGTCTCGTGCCTAAAATGTTTTCCTTGCTCCTATATCTTTTCAATTTGTTGTGATCTCTGGTTCTGATTACTGGTTCGTTTAAAACATTGATTCGAAAGAATATTTATAAAGCAGACAATTATACTCGATAGTATAGTATTACCAAAGTACAGAGCTAAACTGGGTTGCGTATTCCTTTTCCATTTGATAAAGGCGTGATATGTTTACATATGGCCGGGCAGAATAATTTATGCAACTTTATAAAAAAATATTTTATCTATTTAAAGGTATGGCACGTTGCATAAAAATACAAATACAGTGGCAAGACAATTAATATAGCAATGTAGATATAAGTAAAGCCTTTGATAAAACTAAGGTATTAAAATGTTAAAACATGTTGTTTAATTATTTTAACAGACATGTTAAAATTGTCTTATTCATCAAATACTGTAAAGTAGGTTATAAGATTTAAATAAACAAAAATTTTCAACATTATTGAATTTAGTATGATTTTTTTTTTTAAATTAATGATTTCTAAGTGCCTTGTTTTGCACTGCTTGCTGGATGCAATTGACAATTTTTATTGCAATCCATTAAGACATTAAGTATTTTGTAAAAAAGAGAAAGCATGCACACAAAAGTTCATGACATGACTGAATCCAACGAACATTTTAGATTTTCCATAAATACAATATATGTGAGTATTTATTTTTCTTTATCTTTACTAATAATAAAGCTGAAAGTCTGTCAGGATCTCTGTGACGCGCATAGCACCTAGACTGTTCGGCCGATTTTCGTGAAATTTGGTACAGAAATAGTTTGTAGCATGGGGGTGTGCACCTCGAAGCGATTTTCCGAACATTCGATTTCGTTCTTTCTCTATTCCAATTTTAAGAATATTTTCGCGAGCAAAATTATCATAAGATGGACGAGTAAAATACCAAGTTATCGTAACTTGGAAACGTAACATGGGCAAGCCAATTGGCGAGAAATTCATCCTACATCATTCGCAAATATACAGGCAAACCAAACGACCTTTTAATCTTTCTACTACACGCAAAGCCGTGCGGGTGCCACTAGTTGTAAATAAAAATCAAACATGTAAATCACTCGTTATAGTACGAAATCGTTCGATCCACTGTCTTGTTACGAGGAGGGAAAGAAACGAACCAAATTTTATCAGTTTAATTCTAAAGATTTCTCAATAATCCAGTTCCTGGATTCTCCCCAAGGATTCCTCGTTTTTTCCATTTAGTTGGTTGCTCAAATGAAGTGACGTAAGATATGTGCGTCTCATAGGAAATGTTCTCGCAGTAGCTGAAGTGATAAAGTTTTCGATTTTGGAGGTTTTCATAAACAAACAACGGCAAAGAAAAAACTGTATGGATGGTAAAAACTGATAAAGAATATCTCTCCTTTTTTTTGTGTTTATTCATGGATTCCAAAAGATTTACTGTGTTTGATATTTTGCCTCTGGAGGGATATTCAAAGATTTCGCGGGAAAAATAAAGTTTTTGTATAACAAATAGTATTGCAAAACTTTTTTCATGCGCTTTAGGTTTTGAGAAGTATTTTTAAAACGTTTTTGAAAGCCTAAAATCTGTTGAGATTTTCTGGACTGTTATACAGAATTTCAATAGTATTGCCATGATGTTGGCAGATATTGCAATGTGTATTTAATTTTATCCTGATAACTGAAGCAAGAGAAGTGAACAGCTTGAAGTTATTTTTGCTCTTGTATTGTGCAATACCCAAGTCAAATCACGCACCCAAGCTGTTACTATTTACGTAAATTAGTTTGACTAGTATGTGGTTACTTCAGCGAAATTTCAATTTAAAAAGTTCATACAAATATATTATAATCTAGTATAACCTTTAAAACTTGAGTTGCAAAACTGTTGACTTGTATTGGGCAAAAAATGATGCAATTGCTATCAAAAAACAACAGCTGGCCATAATATACTTCAATTATGCCTTACCCGTAATCATTGTCTAAAGAATTACCTAGCTGTAGCTCTATTTTTAGTTTTTTGCTAATATCTGTTTTTAATTCTTAAATATTTTTTGATGTTTTCCCTAAATTTATATCATTCTCTTGATTTTTACACCCCATAGTTTGGAAAACTCTCCCCTCCAGTCAGCACAAATCCAGGCAGTTCGTCATGGGGGGGGGGGGGGTCATGCGATCACAATAGCCCTGCCTTCAACTATGTTTTGGAGATTTCAATTTTAAAAAAATAACAGGAAAGAGTCTCATATCCTGTAATTATGTCCGAATATTTCAAAAATAACGTCTGTACCTGATTTGTGTCGTCATATGTAAACAACGACCCTTTTCAGCAGTTAGAATTATATTGTATACGTATTTTTTAGAATTTAGGATTCGAACAGAGGGACATTTATTGAATACTAGTGGGACCCGCTCGCGCGTTGTAGAAAATTGAAAGGTCATATGGTTCGCCTGCATATTCACGAATAATAATGGATGATGAAGTTCTCGCCAATTTGCTATGGCTATTTGCTCGCCCATGCTACGGTTCCACGTTATGATAATTTGGTAATTTATTCGTCCACGTTATGATAATTTGGTCGGTAAAATGTTCTTAAAATTGGAATGGAAAACTAACAAATTCCCATACTGCAAACTAATTTTGTGTCAAATTTCATGAAACTCTGCCGAATGGTTTAGGCGTTGTGCGCGTCACAGAGATCCAGACATCCAGACAGAGATCCCGATATCCAGACAGAGAGACTTTGAGCTTTATTGAGACTTTGAGAGACTTCATTATTAGTAAAGATTTGTTGAGGTCTGTGAAAGTGAGGTATGTATTGAAAGAAATATCCACCCTTATATGTAAACCTAAGGAATTTCGTTCAAGTTCAATAAATGCATATATTTTCTCTTAGATTTGCATACTCTTCAACAACATCGTTTTGAACTTCTCAATGACATAAAATCGTTCATTCAACATATCCTTATCACAGCTATCATGCATGCCTGGTATAAAAGCCAGCTACATAAATGTAGCTGCTAAAAACGCTGCCAGATATCGTTCGAAAAGGCCCAAGTTTTTAAAAGGATGTATCGAATTGGAAATAATTTTCTTCCGTTATGGTGGTGGTCGGGGGAGGGGGGAGGGGTATGGAGTTTCAACATTCTTTTTCAGTGGTGACGTTTGGTTGCCCAAGCGTTGCAGGGGGTTCTAGAACACGACGTTCTTTCTCTTTTTTTACTGCAGGAAAGCCGGCGCGTGTTTTATCGAAGTCACGTGACCGCGAGGCCGTAAAAAGTTTCCGCTGCTATAGGCCGTCATCTGAGGCCCCTACCAAGTTTTATACGCGTAACGGCTATCTTGATTGACGCAATAAACTTAAATAAAATCGAGGCCCTTCTTCGGCCATGTTTTGAGCGGTTTTTATATCCCTTACATCCCTTGAATTTACTATGTTCGCTAATGCTCTTTTCGTTTCTCTGCTTTCTTTATGCTGCGTCCTTTAAAGACATTTAATCTTAAAAATGGCGCGATTGACGTTAGCGTAAATTGCAAAAGTAAATATCGGCTCGTACGGAAAGTTTGTGACGAGGGGAAGATAAAGGCAATATTTGTGGAATTGACGTTGTTCTAAAATTACTTAGTTTTTTTCTGAACAAAAGGCATAAAAAGTGTTAATTTTTAATCGCTCTGAACCATTTTTTTTCTTTCTTAATTCGAAATTAGATTTTTCAATACAGTGTTATTTTTTATATTGCATCTGAGACAATTTAAGTAGCTATTGTTTTAACTCGATATTAAATTTATTTTTATTTATTTATTTATTTATTAATTTATCTTAAATCACACTGTGTAGAACTATCTTGATGTTTAAATAAATAAAATTAATGCAGCAAACGTGTTTCCTTTTTTCCCTTATCTATATCATTTTTCCTTATTTAAAAGTTGCTTTTATTTAGTTCTATTTCTTGCTCGTTTTTACTCAAGTAGAAAAATGTGTATTTGATCTCTTCTAACAAAATTGCAAGGTATTGTATCAGGATAATATCTGTAAATATTTAGCTACAATGACTCGTAAAGACAAATTGCAAACAAAACCAGGGTTTTTATTTTAATTTATTGCTCATCAGTAAATAATCATTGCAAACTGCAAGGGACTCATTGACTGCATATTTTTCCCAAAAAACTATTACACAATGATTTTTCTTTTGTTGGAAAAGAGATTGCGTAGATGTTTAATCAATATTACAAGTCACCCTTAATTTATGAAATTCATTAAAAAATTAAAAGCTCAAAGACCTTTTGCAATTTTGTATGTCATTAATTCTTGGCTACTACAGGTTGAGTTCTTCAGGATTTTCGGTTTTTCTAAAAGTATCATTTCGCAGAACCTTATCTTTGTAGACTTCTACTTATTTTCCGGTCTCCCTCTTTTACAAACTTCATCTTCTTTATCAAACCCGTTCAGTAATTCCTACGATAAGAAATAATGTTCCGAAAATATTCAACAAAAATACTTTCTTGATAAAATTCAGAGCTTTTGCGACTTATTAACGCAGTTCACTGACCCTCAATGTCTAGGCCTAAGTTTTAAAAATATCTAAGTAGTAATGAGGAAGGTAACTTAAATTTCTCAACAAAATAATTTGGTGTGTTTTGACAACGTTGAATAAGTTACGTGTTACGTTGATCAACTTAATGTGTTAAACAATTTTTTCCATAAAGTTGTCTTTTATTTACTTTTTTCTTTATGTAGCTGGCAAAATTTGTTCGCGTACTTTCTTTTTAAGAGAAATATGCACACCCTTCTGAGCTTAATTCTAAATTTTTAAAATTGACTTATATTTAGTTTGTTTTTAACTAAGTTTTATTTAATGCTCTTCATTAGTCAAGAAAATATTTTGTATCCGGTTATTTTGCTCTGCTAGTTTTCGTACAAAAAACGTGACATATTTTGACTTCTTTAAGTTATTTCCCTAAATTAAATTGCTTAGATATGTTGAGCTTTATTTTTGTATTGATTTCCGATACATATATTTCTTTGTTTTACTGATGTCAACATATTGCAAATATTTTCGTTCCAAGACAAATTTTCGCATTCTTCTGGGTGCAATTCTAAATTCATAACATTTTTCTCTTCTGCTACGTGTTTTTAACTTAGTTCTACTTATTGCTCATTTTTATTCAAGAAAAAGTGTTTGATTGTGTTTTCTCTACTAGCGAAATTGTAAGGAATAGTTTCAGGATAATATCTAAATATTTAGCTACAACGTTCGGAAACAATAATGCAAACAAAACCAGTTTAAATTTTATGACATTCAAACTATTATAATAAACAAAAATACAAGCATAACATTGCAACATTCATTATTTTTCATGGGATTTAACCAAACATGAGTTCAAATTTCTTTGTGTGTTTTCAAAAGATTAAAAACGAACGAAGAAAAATTATTTTAAGCATAGCGCAATAAGTTTTTTCAGTGTTTGCTGGAGATCAATTAATTAACTTAAAAGAAATAAATTGCTTCAGTTTGCTCACACGAATCCTAAAGCAACAGTAAAAGTTTTTGAAGCGATTTCTTAAAAAAAAAAAAAAAATAGTGCTATCAATTCACGATAATGCTTTCTAAAATAGTGCTCTTAACTAGATTTAATTTAAATCGGTAAACGTGTAAAAACTTCGCCTAAATTTCTTTATCACCCCTTAAAAGATTTCATTATCTTAAAATGTTCCACTTAAAAACAACGAAAAATCGAGCGAAAAAGTTTCTCAACTTCTTTCCAAGATATTCTTTTTTTCCTCATCTCTAATTTTTCTCCTTTCTCTGAGTTTACATCCTATCAGGACTGCAAAACGAGGGAATACGGTTTCAGTAAATCGGTTGAATTGTTTTAATAAAACTTTTATATTTTTTGTCGCTAAAGAAATCACTTTTAAGTTAGTATGTATCCCCAAACTTCCCCAACCAAATCTAAAGTTTTTTTCCCCAAACCCATTTCCCCCGCATTATGTGAAAGTTAATTGTTCATGAAAATGATTGAATAAATGAAATCTTGCCTCATTGTTTTGGCCGCCTGATTTTCATTTGGCCAAGACTTGAAAAGAGCCTTTTTCAAATTTATCTCATTCACTCCTGGATTTTTTTTTCCCTTAAATGCATTTTTACGGCCGAATGCTTATAATGCAATTTTATTGCATTTGCATTTATATTATCTCTTTCGAGCTAGATGGCAAAAAATAAAGTTCTTTTTCTTACCGTGGAAGATATTTTAGGAAATTCTTCTGGGAGCTGGCTTGCAAATTTTTGCGCAGAAATTCAATGCAATTTTCGTTCCATTCCGCTTCAGGTATCTGAAGCGACTTTCAATTTCCATATTTTTAATATGCTCTAAAATTTAATTCCTATAAGTATTATTATCCCTTAATTTGTATTTTTTCAACTAGATTTTTCCCTTTGTTCTATTTTCTGTAAATAATCAATAATGTGTAGTGTTAGATATACGCTATACGGCAATAAAATCTTTTCGGTGAAATGAATTATCTGCTTTTGTGCTAGTCAATATGCAGTGAAGGGTAAGATAAAATTCATTGCGAAATTCCATTCTAAATAATGCAGAGGTTTTCTTTTCTTTCTTTTTTTTTTCATTGTTATAAAGTTCTTATTCCCAGTATAATTTGTAAAACAAAAGTATTTCATTTTGAAATCAAAGTACTGCATGAGTTTCATTTTTTTAATGCAAAACAATTGTGCTGAATTTAAAAGTTGCAAAGTAAAACAATATATTTATAAATATCTATCTTCTGATCAATACAAAACTCTATTTCAGGTTTAATGTATGTATCTTGATAAATAGTATGGTGCGACTGGAATTAATCGTTTTTGTAATTTATTAAGCATTGACACATGTATATAGGGTGTATCAGTACAGCGTTTACAGATTTTCAGGGCAGATAGCGTACACCTAGACGATGGGAAATCACATAGCAATGCATGGTCGGAAACGCTTTCCTGGCACGGTAGTGACGACAAAAATCTAAAAAAGACAAGACACGAATAAAAGAAGAAAACATGTTTATTATCCTTAGTACAGCAAAAAACTAAGAAGAAAGAACATTAAGGAGCCAACGATCGTCATCAAAGTAGGTGTTCGAAATTACGACCACCCCTGTGATGCGTGCCTCACATCTCCGGCGCATTGAATATCGAACGTTACCGTAAATACCGGGCCTGTTCCGGACTTCCCGGTGTAACAAAAACCGCCAGTGCGCATGCACCGTCATCTGATGCTTCGGTTTACGTAGCAACATCTATCCAGACAAAACCAATATTTTTGCTGCATTAAAAATAATAAACTTGTTTTCTCCTCCTATTCGTGTCTTGTCTTTCTTGTGCTTTGTGTCGTCGCTATCGCGTCAGGAAAGCGTTTCCGACCATGCATTGCTATGTGATTTCTCATTGTATAGATGTACTCTATCTGCGCTGAAAGTCTGTAAACGCTATACTGATACACCCAGTATATCATTTGTTTTTATGTTACCTTGACAAACAACAGCATTTTTTTCTGTGTCAAGTGCGAACCTTGTTCGAGAACATCTACTATGATATATTTTTGAATATTATCATGTTCGATTGGTGTAATTAAAAACTACGACACGTATACACACACACACACATATATATATATATATTTGCAGATATATTTTTAACGCCCCCACAAATATATGTCATCATGCAAGAAAAGCAATTAGAATTTTTTAAAATAAAAAATTTGAATTTTTCAAATTTGAAATGTCAGTGATACTACTGTTTAAAAAATGATTTGTACAGTTAATTTCTTTTTATACCATTTTCCATAGAAATTAAACTTTCTTTGGAATTGAGCAGTGTTAGGGCCTTTACATTTTTCTTATGTTTTAGTCCTCTAATCGGAACCTTCCTCCGAAAAAATATCAAAACGTGTTTTCAAGCATGGAAAAAAATCTCCAGCAATATCTCTGTATGTATACTGTGAAGCACGTTACTGTGAAAGAAAGAAATATAGAGAGTGAATCCAAAGAATGGTTGGGTTTTATAAAACTACCAATTTAGAAATATTGGGCCTGCAGTTGTCTGTTTGAGCTTGAATGAAAGAGATAAATGTCAAGTTTCAATACGCTACCGCTAGATGTCTCTGTACGTTACTTATGGGTTCCATTTGTTATTACTTACTCAGTTCGCCAAAATGGCTATCAAGAAAGAGGTGATTTAGCACTTAATTATTGGGCCCCTCTGTCACCAGACCTGACTCCATTTGATTTTTTAATGTGGGGAACTCACTTAGACTATGATTCCAGGCTTAGAAGGCTAAAAATGTACAGTCTTGAGCAAAGAAGAGACTGAGGGGACATGATTCAGCTGTTTAAATTTATTAAAATGAAAGATGTTACGGGGCTGAAGTTTAGCACTGAAAACAGGACAAGGGGTCATTGTTTTAAGCTATTTAAATCTCAGGCTAACATGGATGTTAGGAAAAATTATTATTTTAGCAGGGTAGTGGAACCTTGGAACAGCTTACCGGAAGAGGTGGTAATGAGTAAGGGAGTAGATAGTTTTAAGAGGGCCATCGATCTTCACTGGGGATTGTAAATTGACTAGGACCAGTCTAGCTGGGCCCAGAGCCTGTTGCTGGTCGTCACTTTTGTATTTGTATTTGTATTCTACAACATTGCAAATACGCAGGAGTTTAGGTACACGCGTAATATCCTTCATGCGTCAAGAAGGGGGGCTCGTAAATCATGTTTAGAATGATTTACTATTGTAAAAAAAATTCGCTCTGTACCATTTTTACTCTTAGAAATGCACATATTTCAAATCTCACCATTCATTTTGAACCGCCTTGCATATTACTCGTATACTGTTTCTTTTGTAATGAAAGGGGTTTTTCACTGATGCACCCGCGTAGAAGTAATAAAACTTTGTTGATTAAAAGGCGAAAACAAAATAGATTGTGAGCGGTGGATTCAACAAAGGGAAGAAAAAATATATAAACGTCCTTATTCTAAAACGGAGACTCCCCTCTCTAACCCCATTGTAAGGTTGTTCCAACAGCTGGTGGTTTTCGCAGGGATCCATCACGGCTCGCTCGCGTCGCCAGTTTGTTTACTTCGCGTGCGGGGAGGATTTCGAGACATTTTACCGCACGTGGTTATACAGTTGAAGTTAAAGGAGCAGCCATTTTGTGTTCTATTCGTGCTAAGCTCTTTTGTTTGTAATTTCCTGCATTTGTTCGCGAATCAGTAAATGTAGTTAGAAAGGCTTTTCTTTACCTTGCGTGTGGAGGTTTAAACTGCATTGCTAAGAATTTATTCAAAATAGTTATCAGGATTGTAAAGTTCTTGGCGAAATTTGAAAATTAATTTCGATGAATATGTTCCATTGTGGGATTATATCCACCTGGTTAAACAGCTAATACAAATACATGAGATTCGTTCAATACCCATTTGTTGATACCAATAAGTATTTGATACTCGATTATAATGCAACTTTTAGCTTTTGTTGCAAAGGCTTCTAAAGCTGACTTCAATAAAGAGCTACAGTAACGATAAATCCAGTTTTATGCTTGCTCACTGCTTTTGATTTTTCATCTTTGTACAGAGCGTGCAAACAAATCTAGGAGTTTTCGAAAACTTGTTGATAGTGTTCCCTTACACAAGTTAGTATGCTTTTGCTCATGGCTGTGTTCGAAAGGAACTACCGGGTGATTTAATGATGTCAATAGTTAGTGCACTGAGTGTACACTGAATGTTTTCATGTTCGATTGGCTAGCCGGTAATATATTAAAACACTCCTGGATTGTACCCGGTGAGACCAAGTTAACCGGTTGCTTTATTCGAACATACCCACTGTCTCGAATACGTCTAAGTTGACAAATGCTTTCCTACCAAAACGTAACTACATGCAACAAAGCATAATTTAGTTCCGATAGGATTTTCTACTATGATATCTCCCCCCCCCCTCCTATTAAAAATATTTAATATGTTTCAAGTAAAGGATTAAAAGAAGCAACCAAAAGTTTCCAAATAACAACACAAATTGAAAACATAAAGTTTACCAGTCCAACCAGGGGTCTACAGCGAGCGAGCAGATTTTTTTTCGACCCGCGGAAAACTTACAAACTGAAAATAACATTTTCGTAATTTCACATCTTTAAGTATATTTTAGACTAGTAGTACCCGCACGGCTTTGCCCGTAGTAGAAAAATTAAAAGGTCTTTTGGTTCGACTGTTTATTTACAAATAATGTATGGTGAAATTTCTCGCCAATTGGCTTGTACCCATGTTACGGTTCCACGTTATGATAATTTCGTATCTCGCCAATTGGCAGGTGCCCATGTTACGGTTCCATGTTATGATAATTTCGTAATTTACTCGTCCATCTTATGATATTTTTGTTCTTAAAATTGGAATAGAAAAAAAAAAACCACATCGAATTTTCGAAAAATCGTTTCGAGATGCACACCCCCATGCTACACACTAACTTTGTGCCAAACTTCATGAAAATCAGCCGAACGGTCTCGGCGCTTTGCGCGTCACAGAGATCCAGACATCCTTCGGACAGAGAGACTTTCAGCTTTATTATTAGTAAAGAAGACTAAGGCCAGTCCCAAAAACCACCAAGGCACGCTTCATCAAAAACTAATTTGTGGGTGGGGGTAGCGCTAACTATAGTACCTGAACTGAAATATTGTTGGATTATTGGTCTGCCTCGCTTCCAGAAATTTTGCAATGCGGTCTTTGTGCAAAAAGTTTGGATTCCCCAGGTTTAAAACGCATATTCCATGCTCCAAGACTACTTCATATTAACCATTATCCCAAAACCTTTTGCTAATTATATTTTATGAAAAAACAAAATAAATAGTGTTCATTTATTGACAATTTATCAATGTTAGTTTTTTTTTGAACCGAATGTTCGAAGATTTTAAAAAGCTTTAAACAATCCATTCCATATTAACATATTATTCCATATTACCCTTCATTTGCCATTTTTTACTAAACAAAATTTCATGCCGGCAAAATAAATAGTAAAGAAACATGTGGCAAAGTGAAATGTTTAAATATTTTTACTTTCTTCTATATCTAATATATAGAAGAAAGTATTGGATTCGTGCAAATTTTCGAATTTCGAATTTTGACGGATTCGAACGTTTTGAGGTGTGCTGAGTCCATTTCGACTATTTTTGGAAAATGTCTGTCTGTCTGTGTGTGTGTATGTATGTGTGTGTGTGTGTGTGTGTGTGTGTGTGTATGTATGTGTGTCACGTCTGTGTGTGACCAGTTTTTTGTGGCCGCTCTACAACAAAAACTACCGCATGAAATCGAACGAAATTTGGTACACATATGTGCCCCTATGTGAACTTGTGCCCATTAGTTTTTGGCGCGAATTCCTCCAAGGGGGGTGGAGCAATGGGACGTTTTTCGAGTTACGCGTGCTTGCTATTCCTCAGGAAGTTACTGGCGGAATCAAACAAAATTTGGTCCATATGTTGGTACTAACAGGAACAGGTGCTGATTCAATTTTGGTGTCAATAACTCAAACGGGGGTTGAGCTATAGAACGTTTTTTGTCGTCAATTGTGACTGCTGTATCTCAAGAAATAATGAACGGAATGAAAGAAAAATTTATCGGCAAGTAGCCCTTAGTGGGTATAAAAACTGATTTTATTTTTGTGTCAACAGCTAAAAAGGGGGTAGCGCAATCACCCGTTCTTTTTTTCCATTTTGAGTGCCCTATCTCAAGAAGTAATGCTACGTTCTGGTTGAAATTTGGAATGTATGTGAATCCATATGTAAACAGGCTTTGGTTCTATTTTGACGCCAATCGCTCCAAGAGGTGTTGATTTTTTTTTTTTTTTTGCGAATAAAAATATTTTTGTTAATGCAACAATAAGAAAGATAAATCGTAATAGACTGTCGTCTGCGTATTTCTCGTGATTTTAATTGTATGGAAATGGTAGGAAATATTATCTCAATGATTTAAAATTTTTAACTGTTGCCATCTTATGTTTGTTAACAAATAAAATATTTGTAATTCATTCAAGCAAGGCTTTTAAAATAACTTTCAGTTTTCGCTCTTTTGCTTTGCTTTTAAAATAATTCAGACATTGGGATGGTCGTCAAGTTTTTGCATGTGTAATTTTGTTTTTGTTAGGAATATTGCTTCCTCGTCAAGCATGGGGAGGGATCAGAAAAAGGAAAAATATAGAAGAAAGTTTCGTGATGGCCACAACATACTAGTTTCTACTTGTTCTCCATCTATGTATTATTTTAACAATATAGTACCATATGTAGTCTATCCCAGTCAGGAAAACAATACCGCCGAAGATTAAAGCATTTGGCAATTAGGCAATTTTTAAAAAATGATACTCATAGTGTAATACTTTGTTATTAGTCAAAACCTTTTTGTTACTATGAAATGATAAAGTTATTGTTATTAACATTTTAAATATTAAATGAGACCTCCTAGTATTCTATGCAGTATCAATTTAGTAAATATGAAGCTTATTTGTATTTTAAATAAATTGTATAATTAGCTAAGTATATACGGGGCAAAATGGATGGGGCAAAGTGAAAATTTTTGTTTCATTTACTCACTCAATCATTTACTATGAATTACTTACGTTTTCAGTTATTAATTTAATTCATTTACATTCCTTCATTTAGTAATTCACGTATTTATTCATTCATTCACTTATTTTTTTTATTTATTCATTCTTTCACTCGCTCAGTTATTTTTCTTAATATATTATTTTATGTATCCATTTAATTATTCGTTTATTGTTTCATTATCTTTTCATTTATTCATTCAACCTTTTATTTACTGATTCTTTTGATCAAAAATACGTTTTACAATCGAATAGAAAACATTTAATTGGAAAAATATTTTTTTTTTCACTTCGCCCCATGAAAAAAAAGTGAAAATTTTCCACTTTTTTTTGAAGACTCAAACTTACTGCCAAAAATAAGAAATGCTGTTTCAACGCAAGTTTAATTACAAAATACAATGTTCTTCCTTTATGTACTGCAATTTTCAAAACAAATTTCTGATTTGTTCATTTTGAAAAACCTCAGTCATCTTAACCATTTCACTTTGCCCCGCATTCCCCTACTTTTATTTTTTCGCAAATGACAGTTCTTTACGTATAGAATTATATGCGCTCATGGTTATTCTATGGGTTATTATTCAAAACCCACTAAGGTTATTTTTATAAATGTAATTCGTGTTCCATAATAACCTCCTCTCATCTACATAAAAATTAAAGTAATCAAAAACCACAACATGTTCTTTCTGTCAAAAGTTTGCTGTTTTTTTTTTTTTTTTTTTTTTGCCTTTAATTTTCTGCTCAGGCACATAAACGGGATTAAATTGCATTTATGCTCACCGTAGAACAGAAATTGCTTTCTTGGAATACATTTAGCGAAATGCGGCCTCCGGACTCGATTCGGAATTAGGAATTCGAAATTACACTCGTTTTAAAATCGTAAATTAGTTAACTGTAGCAGCCGAAATAACGACCGGATTTAATCCAGGTTTTCGAATAGGGAGAGGCGAGTTTGTTTATTTATTCCTTTCTCCAGTGGTATTATTCTTCGGATTAGGTCCCCTCATTAATATCGAGTTTCTTGACGTTTCCCTCTTGAAGTTCAGAATCAGCCTTCCAGGCTTTAGGTGGTATTGATACACTTTATTTGGAATATATCTATGATCTGCAAGATTTGAAGGAAAGGAGCATTATTTGGAGTTGAAGATATGATTTAAGATTGTGCTGAAATGTAACAACAATATAAATTTTCAGTTGTGTTATATATTTAACGTAAAAATAAAATTATAACACAACTTAGGATAAAAAATAGTCGTTAAATTAAATGAATCAATTACCCAACATTATCTACGTATATAATTCTCCACTCTGCTAAAGCCACTGTGATTTAAAGAGGACTAAGTAATCTAATTTTCATTCTTAGCTTGCTTCTTTGATTTCTAGTCAACAAAAAAGTTAAATTTTAAATATTTCCCTCTGACAGTTCCTTTAAACTCTTCAATGTGTACTTTCTAGCATTTGTATTAATTATTTTTGCAGGTTTTTTCCTTGAAATTACAGACACACAATAATAATATTGGAATCATTACTTTATTTTATGTTAAACTGAATTTTAAACTTTCTTTGTGATTGAATCGATTTTCTTAAAAACTTATTTTTCTACTCTGTTACACGAAAATGTCAAAATATTAAAAAAACACTAAAACATTACTAATGTGACAACAATTGATATTTTATTGCACGCAAATGAAAGGAAAATCAATAAAAAAAATATTTGGCGGAAATAGGTCAAATGGAAAGAACAAAATTCAACAACTTTGCACTTTTTTTGCGAGAACGACCAGCGAATATTTATATTGACATCACATGTACAAAATCCCCGGTTTCATGTACAGGTGTCCCTCGTATAACACGGCACTTCCACAACACGGTTTCGATATTACACGGTACCAAATTTGCGATTATTATAACACGGTTTCGATATTACACGGTACGAAACTTGAATTTAATGCTTCATGGTTTTGATACAACACGAATGTTACATTTATAAAATATGGAATTTCATTTTTGTTTAATACATTCTGTTAATGTTTGGTAAAAACTGTAATAAATATTAACTTTGTTTTTATGAAACTTGGTTTCGATACAACACAGTATACATCCCTTGATTTTCATTATTTCTAAGTCTCGTATAACACGGTTTCGATATAAAACGGAGCACGGTCTCGATATAACACGATACAGCTTAACCTGATTTTTCTCATGCACGTACATCATTAGTATTAAAAATAAGTAAAAATGTTATTTTAAAAAAAGTTTCGTATAACACTGTTTCGATATCACACAGAACGAATTAACCGTGTTATACGAAGGACACCCCTGTAATATTGAACTGGTTATAATTTTCACACATAATATTTTTTTATTAGATTAAAATGCGATTGGAAAATACTCCCATAATCTGGAATGCCGTACCGTAGAAGAAGAATCCGTAGTTACCGCACTATAAGAATCACTTGCTTGGGAAACATTTCTCTAAATGCAGCCTCAAGTCCCGATTTGGAATAACACACGAAATCACACTCGTTTTAAAATCGTAAATTAGTTAACTGTCGCAGCCAAAACAACGACTGGATTAAAACCAGGTTTAACGGATTGGGAGGCGAGTTTGTTTATTTATTCCTTTCTTCGGTGATATTACTCTTCGGATTACAGCCCCTCATTAATATCGAGTTTCTTGACGTTTCCCTCTTGAAGTTCAGAATCAAGGCTTTCAGGCTGGAGCTATTGATACAAATTATTCGGGATGTATCCTCGGAAAGTCGCAAGAATTGAAAGAGGGCCGAACATTCATTAATGGCGTCACAATGAAAGGCACTGCTGCATAATTATAAATTGATTTTGAACTGAAAGCCGAGTCTGGAGTCGACGAGAAAAGTATTCTTGGTTGTCCTCTAAACAAAGAAGGAAATATCAATGAATTTTAAGCATCGCACGCTTTTAATTAGAAGCTATTACCAGACAGAAGATGAAATGTTTTCAAACCAAAATTTAACACATCAATGTTCAAAAGTTCGCTTTAATAAAGTTTCATGGTTTTGGAAAATTATGCTGAATTATTTTGATAATATGCAAAATGAAGAAGTTTTGACAGTTTAATTTTTTTTATTTAAACGTGTTCGTAAAATACACTAAGAATCTGGAATCTTCCATTAGATATACTTGAGTACCATCTGCTTTGACTCATATTATTATATTTAAAAAAAATAAAAACTTTTACACTTTTCTAAAAATAAGTGTCTACTTCATGAAATATCTCAAAGTAACTGTCTTTTTTTAATTGATTTGATGAAGGCAGTACTATTAGAAGGCAGTAGCACGGGTCTACCAGGAGAGGCAGTAATTTGTATTGTAACACCCGGTCCCCGTCCCAATTTTTTAACTCTAATATGTACTGAAATTTGTTTCTATGGGGAAAATATCCTGCTGAACAATGAGGAAAAGGTCTGAGCCCCCCCCCCCTTAAAATTTTGAATATGGGCGCCCATGAGCGCATTTATATTTTTCAACAAGCTCTTAATTCCACTGCGGGTGTCTCCCCAAAGATGGATGTTAGCTGGAGCGGACCTCTTATTTTTCTCCCTATACTAAAGCTACTGATATAGTCAATCACAAATCATTACCTTCCCCTCTCCCCTCCCCGCCAACCAGCCGGCTTAGACCCTTTCCTTTAAGTATTTTCGATGTATTGCTTTTAAAACTTTAGAAGAACTGAGTACAAAAGCTAGTGATTAAGTAAAACCTAAGCCATAAAGTAAACAAATTAGTTTTATAAGAGATACTGCATCGTAAATATAGAGGTCTTAGTTTAAATAACTTAAATAACAATAGAATATATCTTTGCTTAAAAGTCTTTTCTCTTAGTGAGCTTATTTATTGTTAACGAAAAAAAGGTAAACAACTTAAAAAAAGAGGTTTGAAAAGAAGCTGTAGTGTTGTTACTCGTAAAAGGTTAAATGGCTCCAAAGAGGGAAAAGTTCTTTAGGAAGGACGGTTTTTAAAAAGTACAAATAGCTTTAGTGTGTAGTTATCTATCCCCTTTAACATCAAAAAGTCGATAGGCTATAATAATAACTTGTTGATTTCTTTTATTTAATATTATAAATAAAGTTTATTCGGAAAACTTTTTAAAATTGCATTACGTATAAGATATTCAATCATAAAATTCCTTTTAATAAACGAATTTTTTTTCGTTCAGTTTATTTCTCATTGTATTGCGAGAAAGCTATCTTTTGTCTTAAATCAGAATAAGCAGGTTAAAGCAATTTCATGGAAGTTTCGAATTTCTAGTAAACAACATGAATGTGGAATATTGAACATTTTCTTGTTTACACAATCAAGTCTAAATAGCAGAGACCACAATAAATTTAGTATTTTTTGCTCCAAACACGTTGTTTTGTTTTTCGGAAAGAAAATAAATGCCATTTTAAGGGCAATAAAGAAAAGATCGCTTTTCGTTGTTTACATAAATATGGCTGGTTGCATTTTCGAATTTAAGTCCCAAATTTAGGTGAACACAATTAAAAATATATTTTTTTAGAAATGTGTCTTGTTATTTTTCATTCTGATATAAAACATTCTGTTTTCGCAAAATTTTTTTTTCGCATTGAAAAAGTTTTTTTTTTTTTTTTTTTTCAAAGCTCCTTCATTAAAGAACTTTTATGGAAATCTCTTGAAGACGCAATGCGTAAATTATCTGTCTTTTGGTATTGTGTTTGTAAAACGCAACACCAAAAGAAAATTATAAATTCACTTCACCTTTCACGTTTTTTAGACGAAAGTGTTATACATAGTTCACTTTGCAGAGCTGACTTTACTGAAGACTAATACAATACCTATAATCAGATAATGATTATATGTAGTAGATGATTCATATAGAATGATTTGAAAGTATGATTTAAGTAGAAAGCTAACGTAAATAAAGCACAAATTGTCAAGAAAATTCATCATATAGCTGTTTCATAGCTGTTTCAAACCTACAATGAAGCCTTTTCATCACTGCAAAATTGCTCAACACACAGCGAGAAAGTCGTGAGAGGACACAAAATCAGCCATTTGGACACCGGTAGTTCTACGGATGAAGACTCCATCGCTAGGATGGATACAAGGGAGGGGTGATGGGGGCTATCGCCCCTCCCTTGAGGGACCCTGAAACGGTAATTTTTCCGGATTGAAGGCTTAAAATGCGAATGTATGCCCTTTTTAATGGCGTTAAGAAAAGGAATAGGGTTCGAATGAACCTTCCGCAAAGTTATGGGAATTGAAGTTTCAAAAAGACATTTTTAATCGTAAAGTAGTTGTAATCTTTGTCGATGTTAGAAAAATAAGTTTGTAAGGCTTCCTAGGGTATTTTCCAAAATTTAAGTCTTGAAGCGCATTTTAAATGATTTTCGACGATGTTAGGGGGAGGGGGTTTCAAAACTTTCCCCCGGAATATTTACAAAATCAAAGTTGTAAAACACAATTTTGGAATACCTCTTTCAATAGTAGCGAAAAGGAATAATTTCGGGACTTCTTTGGCTAAATCTTTATATTTAATTTGTTTTAGATAACTGTGGCACTCCCTCCCCCCACCTCCTCGAAAAATGTATAAATCAAATTTGTAGTAAGAGGTCAATTAAAAAATCAATCGCAACCCCCTCCTCTTTTGAAAACTTTTTGGATTCGCCCTTGCTCCATCGCATCCCTGAAATAGCTATTTGCTGTATTTTCGTGATAATTTGGGCATAACGTTGGGTTTTCACCATTGAGATGAGATAAAATGAAGGGAATGAAGACTTCCATTCATGAAACCAAGACCCCAAGTCAAGTGACAGATTTCTTTCGCTTGTTTCACGCAAAACGTGCCAAACATTCGTCGTTGATCAGCCACGTGACTTAGGGTCATTGGGTCAGCTTTTCCTGAGCCAATGATTGGACTTGTCATTTCTTTGCTTTTGGAAATTTTAATTCCTTGAAATTTTAGCAACTGTTTTATGATGTTCAACTTAGCTGTTAAGTGCAATCAGTTTTAGAGATGTTTTATCTTAAATATAATTTATCAAATCAGATGGTGAAGCAAACTAAACTCTGATTTTGCATTAATCAAATAAATTTATAACCCAAATCCGCTTGGGGAAAGAACAGTGTGGACATGAGTTATTACTCACATTAACATCAGCTTCGTCCAAAATTCGACACAAGCCATTGGATAAAAAGTAAAATGCTCATGGGAAAAAATCCATAATTCTCCATCATATTTTTTCCAGTCGATAAATTAGCAGCGCTTAAAATAATTTATAGCTGGCTTTAGAGAGCTGGTGTTAATGTTCTTGCAGAAAAGTTTTTAAGAAATATGGAAAAACTTCAATTACGGGAAAGCTTAATGAGACGTCAGTCTTAAGACAAAACCTTACTCAGGGAAAAATTAAAGGTCCTAATTTGTTTTAAAGCCATTCATCTGTGAACGACCATCGTGGGCAGAAATGCAGTAAAAGTTTTCAATAATTTCCAGCACTTAATCATCCCTGAAATTAACTGCCCCACGTGCAAGAATTCGAGACATCGAATAAGAACAAAAGTCAATGCGAGCGCGCCATTTCACGGTCCAGTTCTTTTCAATTTAAAGCGGAACTTGCCGTTTAATTTCAGAGTAATTTAGTTACGTTTCAGGGTGTATTGTAATTCATCTTTTTTTTTTCTGAAGTTTTCTCTCTTATTTCTTCACTGCATAAATGTCTCCAAGTGACGTCGAATGTTCGAAGGAACAAGTTGCGCGAACATGTGGTACACACTTCTTATGAAAGAATGATGGGGTGCTGAAGGAATTAGCTGAGTAAAGAATTTATGAAGTATGCACTGAATGCTTCTGTGTAGCTGATGGTTTCTTAATTGCTCAAGAGTCCTTTAATGTTTGAGAATTTACTTTGCTGCTGCCGAGCTAATAGAGGCTGATGTTGATTTGGATTGAAAGATTGTTGTACGGATAAGTTTCACAGAGGTAGATAAAGTATATGTTACTTTTTCGTTCTTGAACAAATGCATTTAAGGTAAATGGCAGAGAGTTACACTATTGTTTACTCATATCGTGGAAATAAAAAAAAATTATTAAAAAACAATTGCACTGAGAATTTATTTTGTACGTTGCCTTAATTGCTCAAGAGTCCTTTAATGTTTGTCTTCTACTTTGCTGCCGCCGAATTAATGCAGGCTGATGCAGGTTTGAATTCAAAGATTGTTGTACGGATACGTTTCACAGAAGTAGATAAAGTATATGTTACTTTTTCGTTCTTGAGCAAATGCATTTAAGGTAAATGGCTGAGAGTTACACTATTATTTACTCATTTCGTATGACGTACGTTGTACGTTGTCTTGATTGCTCAAGAGTCCTTTAATGTTTGTCATCTACTTTGCCGCTACCGAATTAATGCAGGCTGATGTAGATTTGGATTGAAAAATTGTTGTAGCAAATGCATTTAATGTAAATGGAATAGGAGAGTTACACTATATTATTTACTCATTTTATATGAAATAATAAAAATTACTGAAAAATTTGGGTTGAGAATTTATGTAGTACGAAATGGATACTATGTGTTCATTTAACAAACTAAGTTGATTGTAATGTTCTAGTCCGATTTTGCTGCAGAAATATTACCTCCCGAAATAGTGTTTACTATAGTGGTAATGCAGTTTGGGCTATCAGAGGATATTTAACTGGAGAGCGTGTTCTTAATCTTCAGACAAAATTTAAAATTATATTTTGAACACAAAATATCCTTCGTTAACTAACTGAAAGTGATTTATATTATTAGATTTTATTGGATATTTTACTCAAGGTATTTGTTTACGAACTTAAAATAAATCATATTCAATATCTAACCTTTAACTCGTTTGCAGCTATTTCAAAGAGATAAAGTTTCGCTTGCAGCGAGAGTGATTTTTCCAATCTTGATGAAGCAGTAAGTAGAACTCATCACTGCTTCGATGAACCAAAAAGAAAAAAAAGCGCATAATAAACTGCTCAATCAAAAGTAATAACACCAGTATAAGTTCGGTATGCCTTTGTTTATTAAAAAATGATCAGTGGCTGTCCAAAATCAACAGTTCTTACAAATTTACCGAAATACTTGAGCCTTAACTGTAATACTGAGTAAAAAACGACAATACGAGTATTTTATTATTTTCGTACAGTTTGTTGTATTGCAAATAGTGGTTTGTGTTTTTTCCAATTTAAAATATCAAACCACAAACTAAGCCATGATAGCAATGAAATCTGTCCTTCATAGTCCATAATATCCAGTTCTGTTGTAAAATGTTCTGCATTCCAAGAATGGAATCGAATACATCTGCTTTCGTGATAAGACAGTACTGAGAAAAAAAGTAACTCACCTCATGCTCTTTCAGATTATATATATATTTATATATATATTTTTTTTTGTAGCAGATCATTACTTAATTGCTTTCAAGTTTACTTAGGAATGATGCAATTTTATGAAAATAAGGCTGATGGAGTTCCAATTCATGTCTTACTGAGTCATAGGCACTTTCTGACCGCATACCTAAATTCTACAATTACCTTTCTTAATCACTGAAATATGCCTCTGAATCAAATTAAATATTTATAAGGATATTTTATGCCGACAAATAACACGCATAGCCTTCGAAAGAACAATGGAGTGTTGAAAACATTTGCTCTAAAAGGAATTTATGAGCCGTGCATTGAAGGTTTCTCTGAAGCCGATGCTTTCATAATTGCCTAAGCGATTTTTAATGTCAGAGCTTTTTCTTTGAATTCGCTGTCGAATGAATATTAGCTACTGTAGTTCTAGATTTTCAAGATTATGGTGATGTGTTTTGTATAAAAATATAACTCCACGGAGATGTAGTACATAAATCATTAGACGTTAGTGATGGCTGGAAAATTGCATTAAAACCCATTTTTTTATTACGTTTTAAGCATTAAAACTCATTTTTTTTTATTACGTTGCATCATTAGCCAAGAAAACATTTAATGTTATACATAATTAATAAAATTGTAGGATTAAGCTTAATTTTATATTCAAGTACTAATTTAATAAATGCAAGCGTGATGTGCGTTTT
This sequence comes from Uloborus diversus, assembly GCF_026930045.1. Taxonomy (NCBI): domain Eukaryota; kingdom Metazoa; phylum Arthropoda; class Arachnida; order Araneae; family Uloboridae; genus Uloborus; species Uloborus diversus. The sequence goes on along the minus strand of NC_072736.1, from coordinate 152,169,451 downwards.
AATACGATGCGCGCTGTTTAAGTATTAGTCTAAATTTGCAGGTAAAAGTGAAATATATAAGTAAGATGATGTTAAAATAATAATTAAATAAATAGTGAATATTTTCTATGTTTTGAGGTTCCTAGCATGATGTGTGTCAACATTTACCGAGAAAACATTTAATTTCAAAAGCAGTTATTTACAAATAATTTATAAAGCATACAATAAATGCATATTTGTAGCTGATAGTTAATGATAATGTATATTCCTAATTATTACCTCTTTACCCTTTCATCTAATTAGTAGTATAAGTTATTATTCTGGATTCAAATGCTTCCAAAAATTTTACAATTCGATCCTGACATGCCAAGATCACTGCATATTTATTGCTCATACTGATACATTTGAATTAAACTGAATACTCATTTGAGTATCTAAACATTGAGTACCCAGTGAAATAGAGAAGGATAGAAATAATTTTCTGTCATTTTAATTACATAGTTAATCAAATATATATAAACATACGCGCATCTGCTAAAAATTTTGTTAAAATATCGTTTAAACAGAGTCCGCATTCTTTTATTGTCTGAACCTAATGAGTACGAAACAATTTAAAGCTGATCCTATGTAAGAGACTTTGTTGTTGTTACTTCTGCCACTCGGGAACCCGAGCCTGAGTAGCAATGCTACTCAATTTTAAGGCATAAGGGTACGGCTTCCGTTTAATTGAGTGCCTATTTATATGTGGAAGTCCGATTTGGCTCATACAACACGGTAGATGGCATCACCATCTATGAAAGTTCGATAATTTAAAACCAGAGCAGAGATACCGAATAACTTCTGGCCTAGCACCCTCAGAGGTATTGTTTCACATGGAGAACTTTATGACCATGAGCATATTTAACGTCCTCCAGCCACCCTTAGTGAAGATGGTTGACCTTCGACCGGCTAGGATCGAACCAGGGTCCTTCCGGTTGAAAGTCTGATGCCTTACCGATCACGCTACCACTGCCTCAAGAGACTATGTAATATTCTATCAGGTGATGTTTGAGGAAATTTTCAAGTTTTTAGTAAAAAGCGTGGAAAGTTTAAACCTTAGGTACGCTTTCATTGAAAAGTTTTTCTAAATCATGCTGTATAGCAGCACATACAAGGTGATGCTGCAGAGTCGGAGAAAAAATCCCCGACTCCATCTCCAAGAATTTTAGAGCTTTCGACTTTGATACCCCAAATTCAGTTTGACTCCAACTGAGGGATTGTAGCTGAGGGATTGATTGCGGGATAATGACGAATCGCGGCTCTTGGAATTTTAAACCTTCGACTCCCGACTCCGACCTAAGAGCAGGATTTAACAAGTCCAATCACTGTCTTAGCAAAAGCTTACCCAAAAACTCCAAGTCACGTGACTTAACAACGACGAATGGTTGGCACGTTTCACGTGAAACAAGCGAAAGAAACCTAATATCTTCCAATGCTTTGCTTTAAAATCTGTCACGTGACTTGGGGTCTCGGTTGCATGAATGAAAGTCTTCACTCCCTCCATTTTATCTCTTCTCAATGACTCCGACTCCTTTACCCCAAAGTCGGTCCGACTGCACAACTCCGGCTCCGCAACCGTACTACCATTCCCTTTAGTTCCTCAAACATGGCTTTTATTCTTTATAATCTTTTTTTTTTCTTTCAATTTATGTTTTATTTATGTTTCATGCTTCATAATTTCTTGCCGAATCGCCATAGTACTATAAAATTCTTGAAAGAAGAATATTAACATTTCACAATCTTTTATTTATTTTGAAGCCATTTTACAAGACTTATTAGCAAACGTCGATAACACCAAGATACTCATGAAATTCATTAATCCATCGGTGAGGATAAATGTCATTATATTTAGTTCCTAAAACATGATTATTATTCTTCATAGTTTTAAAACACTTTTTTTTTTTCAATTTATGTTTTTGCTATTCCGTTAATTTCTTGCTGAATCACCTTAGTGCCATAAAATTCAATGAATAAGAAGCTTAACATTTCACAAGACAGGCATACAAACAAACATGTATTATACTAAGATGCTTATAAAATACATTAATCCTTCAGAGAAAGTAAAAATCATTATGGCTAATTGCATTTAGTTCCTAAAACATGCTTATTATTCTTCATAAGACTCTTATTCACGCATATTAAATGAAGTTTCACTCCGAAGCAAGGGAACTGCAAAATACAATTACGTAAAAGCTTTTCTTCTCTCGAGATAACTCCTGAAGTCGATTCCTATTTTTCTCGTCCCCACTTGTTACATTTCATTCTCGTAACTGAGCCTTGTATAAACAATCTCTTGTTTACTTAAAATTTTCGAAAGCGCAGGCGGTGGAGTAATTTGGTAATGTTGTGTCATCTTCCATAACATTCACTATCAGATACTATTTTTGTCATTTTGTCTTTTCAAGTTTTGTTTATGCACAATGTGGAAATGGAATAAAAATAGAGAAATGTTTTTGACACTTTTTTGAGCGTAGTATAAAATTCATTTATTTATTCATTTATTTTTGTTGTAAATATATTCATTATTCTGCTGTAAAAATGCAGTTTCGCGTTACTTAAATAGTACATCTTACATTTCATTTTCGCAACTTAACCTTACATAAACAATCTCTTGTATGCTTATAATTTTTGAAAACGCAGGCTGTATAGTAATTTAGTAATGTTGAGCCATCTTAAAAACCACTCGCAATCAAATTACATTTTTGTCATTTTTGCTTTTCAAGTTGTTTCTAGGCGCATCTTAATAATTAAAATAGAATAAAACGAAATATTTTTCAGTATTTTTTGAGTACAGTTTATTATTTAATAAATGTATTATATATATATATATATATATATATATACTGTACAAAATACTACTACTTGTTCCTTTTTAATACTTGTTAAATGTCATTATCGCAATTGATCCTTATATAAACAATCTCTTGTTTATTTAAAATGGAAGAGAAGTGAAGCGAATTCTCAAGTGCAGTATAAATTTCCTTCAAAATATTTTTTGGTAAAAAATATGTTTGTACATTAATCACCTATACAAAAGCAAATTTTATTGTACAAATTTCGGTTTATAAAAAGCCATAACTTCTTCTATGTGATTCCTATTTGTCTCGTTTCTACTTGTTACGTTTCATTCAAGTAATGCCTTCTATAAACATTATCTAGTTTACTTGAAATTTTTGAAAGCGAGGCGGTTTTGTAGTGATTTAGTCATGGGGTTTTGTTATCTTATATAACAGTAACAGTCAAAAATTATTTTGTCACTTGATCTTTTGAAGTAGTGTAAGCATGAGAGAAAGATAGAACGAGCAATATTGAGACTTTCTGAGTGCAGTATAAATTTTATTAGATTTTTTTTAAAATCATGTTTATGCATTGCTCTGCTGTTCAAAAAACAAATTTTGTTGTTCGAGATTCGGTTTATAAGTTACAATAACATCTTTTAAGTGCTGTTCGCTCTGAATCCGACTTTTAAATTTGAATTAATTTGTTTCAACTTTTTAAATATTTTATGAATGCCATAGTAGTTCCTTTTTAGGAGGCATGTTTCTTTATTCTTCTGATCATTTATTTTCTAAATACCGTTATTCTAACGATCTTTGACGTTTATCAACATACTTATGTCACGTTTATACACAAGCACTTTGTAAAGCAGCGAGAATCGCTGAAGTAAAATTCCTTATTATATTTTCTTTAACATCTTTCTTTACTGTAGTATAGTTTATGTCCTTATGACCTTATTTAGAGATAACGTTAGACTTTTTTTTTCTTTTTTTTTTCTTTAAGGAATGAAAGTTCTTCCTGGCACGTTTTAGAGGAGTGAAATTTCAATTTGAATTAGTAAAATATACAATAACAGTAAAGACGATAACAATGGTCAATTCCTTTAAAATATTTTAACGATGAAATGAGCGACGGAAGGAAAATAAGGGATGCGTACTGTTTTTTTTATGGTTAAAATATTTGATATCTTGCAATAAGAAATAACTGTAATGGTTTAAAAATTGCACTGTTTTTTGACAAGATGCTAAATTTTAATTTTAACTACAAAATGTAAAAATTATTTTAACTAAAAGTTTTTAGACTTATTTTCAGTGCGTAAAGTACGCTTGTAATGGCAAAAAAAAATCAAATAGCGAAATAAATATTGTGTCAGGCCAAGTTTTGTGAACATTGGGTCAGTGGATTTTATGTAAATATGTGGGATATAACGTGTGTCTATGGTTTAGGAAAGATGCTAAACTGCAACCATTTTTGAAAATTTGATAAGCTTATTGTTGAAGACGAACATATTTGGTCAATTAATAACATTACTTACTTTCAATTAAAAAGTAATATTGGATAATAATAGAAGCGTGAGTGTATGAATAAATTTAAAGGTTTAAATACGGTGTTTTCAAGTGATAAAACTTCAGTGTTCTTTTTAACAATACATATACATAAGAAACTATCATATTTGTAACCTGGACATTTTAATCAAATTGAACATCACAACTCAGTTCAAACAGGTGCCATAGGCAGCTCTATGACACTGGTAGACGGCAAATTTAATAGCAGTATAAAATTGAACAAAAAAGAACGAAAATTTGAAAAATCCCAAAATACATCAGGGGCTTACTCCCCAAGGGTAAGGATAAAACCATGAGATGTTTCGTGAGTGCTGCTGGCTAAATTGACTAAAAAAGCAGCACTAGTACCCCGACATTCCCAAAACAAGCAATAGGGGATACTGAAAGTCCAGAATATAAGCATGACAAGAAGTAATTAAAATAAAAATTTACAAACCAAAAAATATATGTAATTTTTTTGCTAATATTTAGATTGGGATGTCCCCAATAACATGAAAAAAATATAATTTATGAATTATTTATATTTGACCGTACACAAATTGTCTCCCCCCCCCCCCCCCATTGTCTTGAAAGGGCAATTTATTTTATTTTCTGAGTCTTTATAACTGCCATTGTCTTCTATCGTATCTGCTAACTTATAAATTTCCTCAACAAATCCAGGACATTTCAGGAAAAATTTACACGAACTATATGCTTTTCTTCCATCATTTCCCAAACTCGAGAAAATGTTTCCAAAGTTTTATCGGTGCGATGAGAATTTAGTTACGAGTTCGAACGCTTGTTCTTCGGAACAAGTTGTAACACCAAGAGAAGCAAAGAACAATTCACTTTTCTCGAAGTACCCAGGTTCAACTTTCTTTTCTATGTTCCACCTTATTCGGGACGTTGCCTGCTACCTGCGTAAGAAGTGGTAGATGATTCAATTTGAAGGAGAGATTCTGACTTGTGTTTGTTCTTATTTTTCTACATGTCTTACTTATGGTATATCAGCTGGAAAAGATGCTGTCCTGAAAAAAATTGCTTCTTTGAAGAGTGCTGCCATTGTAGTTTAATTTATAACTTCATCTTGAAATATAACTTTCTGGTGTTATCAAAATAAGATTGAGTCTTAAGGTTATTTCTAACATTTTCTTACCGTGAAAAACATTTTACGAAAAATTATCCTTGAAAATAATGAAATGAAATCATAGAGAAAGATGGAAACTGATAAGGTTTCGAACATATTGTTTATTTATTTATTTATTTTTAAATTACTACTCATTGTAAACCAGTTAGCTAGATGAAATTTTTTAATCGCCTTTTATAGCTCATTTTAAAGCCTATACTATGTAAAACGTATTTGCAATGGCCCTAAAAATATAAATACAGTTTCGCAATTGTAGCGTTCGTTAGTAACATCGCACAAGTGAAATTTAATTATTACGACTGACTACAGAATCTTTAAAGTTTTCTGGATTAGATTTAACTTTAAGTTTCCGTTCTTTTAATTTGTACGAATGGAAATAACACACAAAACAAGTTTACCGTTTTTTATCACATTTTCAGATTTTACCCCCCCCCCCCCCCTATATTTTCTTTCTTTCTTTTTCTATATTCTATATCTCTTGGAAAATTTTAAGTCGTGTCTGAGTTTAAAATCAAGGATGTAGCAAATCTTCGTCAATAAGCGGATATTATAATAACAAGAAGTTTAAGCAGTTTGTAACGCATTTTATAATAACAAGAAGCTAAGCATTTTGTTACGCATTTTATAAGAACAAGAAGTTTAAGCATTTTGTTACGCATTTTATAATAACAAGAAGTTTAAGCATTTTGTTACGGATTTTATAAGAACAAGAAGTTTAAGCATTTTGTTACGCATTTTATAATAACAAGAAGTTTAAGCATTTTGTTACGCATTTTATAATAAGAAGTTTAAGCATTTTGTTACGCATTTTACAAGAACAAGAAGTTTAAGCATTTTGTTGCGCATTTTATAGTAACAAGAAGTTTAAGCATTTTGTTATGCATTTTATAATAACAAGAAATTTACGCATTATTATAATAACAAGAAGTTCTTTAAAAGTTGGCTGCGTAAATTAAAATTTCTAATATAATTCGGATGACGTAATTTTAAGTGACTTTTTAAGTGGAGAAAGTTTAAACTAATGCAGAGAAATTAAGATTTCATTTCAAATTTTTGAGGGTGTGGGGTAGCAAAAGGTATATATTCAAAATATTTCTCGTAACAATGCTATGTAAAACACTACTCTATGAGACTGTCATTGCATAATGCATAGGCACCCTTTCATTTATATGTTTAAATATTAGTACTTTATATGAAACATTTCCATTTGACTTTCGTTTTTCGTGAAAAGTAATCAAAAAAAAGAAATTACATGCAACAAGAAAAATATTTCAGTGCATCATTCATTTGTCCCTATCGGAATCCTATCAAAAAATTGCAAACGTTTAACAAATCCTATTTCAGATCAGTCCTGATATTTCAGCAACATTAATATTGCAGAACATTTTCTTTCCTTATGCAGAGCCAAAAATTAGACCTAAGTACATAACTGCATAGATGTTATTTTTCCTTAAGTTAATTATAGAAAGCCCATTTTCTGGTGGACCTTGTCAGCAGCATACTCTGTTATTACGAAATCAAATATCCGCAAGGCTTATCTTTACTTCAAAGAATATTAGTCCATCATTTGCATATCATGTATTTAATTCACGAATCTTTCCAAGAAATCAGATCGTTAAAGTTGATACCAGAATGAATATCGGTGTGCGCATGCCTAAACTGCGCAGGTGCTCACGTGTAAAATAGTGGCTTCCGAGGAGTGCTGACGTTCAATCTATACTATGAGTCATGGTGCCTCATTACCATAGCCCTGAGCCATCTTTCCTGTGCTGGGGTCTTCATCAGCGTAAGAAAGTAGTTCCTCTTCGGAAGAGGGGCTTTTTTCCCGCCGTAATTTATACACCGGACAGGATATTCTTCTGATGAGGTAGCAAGATTGTGGGAACAGAACCTCTCTGAATTGAACATCAGACTTATTTATTTTAAGATATGCTCGCATAAAACAAGTTTTGTTCGTTAGAACTAATGAATGCTTTGTCAGTCTGCTTTTGTTAGAAGTAAGGGGTTCAATATCGAAAATTTATTTTGTATGTTGAATTCTGTCGTCTTTTGATTTACGTATAAACATTCATCATTATTTTTCGTAGTGGTTTTTATGAATTTATTTCTTCGTGTTTATACATCTCACCTATATTCATTCAAGGTGTAGTTCCTTATTAAAATATGATTTTTCTGAAATTTATTTCCTGTAAAAGATTTCACAAAATAATATTTTACTGATAAAACATTTACACGTATTTTTATGCTAATTGAAGTTTTTAATATTGTTTGAAAGCTGACTAACACTAAGTATTGTGGAAATCTAGCTATTTTGACTTGATTAATGGTTATTAAGCTTTGATAATTTATTGAGGATTGATTCCAAAAATTTACAGTGTTTTCGTTTAGTAATAGGTAATCCGAGAACTTTTATTTCATTCTTTGTGTGTACCCCCCCCCCCCCCAAAAAAAAGCAACTGTTATTGTTCATTTATAAATTCTGCATTTTTGAGCTACGCAATTGTGGTCACAATACCGTGGCCATGTTTACCTTGAGAGATTGGATGAGCATATTTTATGATTTCTATTATTAATTTTTTGAGTAATTTTTAAGAGATGTCTACTTTTCCTTGTCAAAGCATGATAGTAGTCAAACACAGTTGTATTAAATCATTTTTACTAAACAATACATATTCAGTTTAAATACATATAGAGAATTAAATACATATGAGAATTAAATTATATAAAGAATTAAATACATATTATAATTTAATACATAATCAGTGTGTACAATTTTTAACAACAGTAAGTGATTTTGCAAGAAGGATGTATGTTGTACCTAAGTCTCTAATTCTAGGACCAACTGACCCATCTTAATAAATTGTCCTAAAATATTATAGGGAATGTATTCAGTTTTGTTGTTGATGAGAAAGTGTTTCTGGGGAAAGTGTAGCTCTAACTAAGAAAAAATTCATCGATACATTTAAGACGGTGATCAGATTTTAAAATGTATTGTAAGCAAAAAAGAAAAAAAGACTGCTTTCACTAAAAAAAGTACACACCCACATACAGTTTAAAAAAAATTTTAAAATTTAGTTCCTAATTGTTACAATCTAAGATGAAAAGACAATTTTTACTCCCCATGTTACTTGATGAATAATCACTTTAACTCTACATGTTTTACATATAAAAACCGTTAAAAAAATATTTAAAAAATACGCAGTTTAATTAAAACAATTTTAAAAAGCTTTCACAATAAAAATTAATTTCCTCTTATTTTAATCGCATTTCTGACAATATTATTAAGTTCTGCTAATTCTTTAAGCAATCAAGTTTACTTCAAATTAAATTCATTATTCTACGGCGCTGTAGCATTTTCTTTGTTGCACATTATGAGAAATTGTCATGTGTCCCAGCGGGACAAGCAGAAATACATGTATATTTCTTTCTGGATATATGCCTATTGTTCCTTACGTGAATGACGGAATTCAATTTATAACTCAGCAGCCGCATAGCTATTAATCTAAATTCTCATATATTTGGACAGCTATTAATGAAAGAGCTTTTATTGTCTCTTTGCCCGTAAAATACCGTTGAAAAATCTGTTAATGCATCGGTGCTGCCTCCGATTTTTTTTCATCTTTTTTCATGGGTTTTTATATTTTTGAGTGATTAAGTATTTTGACAAGATTTTGCATGCAGTTTTTGACAATAAAAAGATTTATATGAGTAATTTTCTTAAAATGGCAGTATTGAAACTTAATATCTATACGGAGTTTATAGCTGCTTCATTTTTCGAGTTTGTTAATAAATATCTTATAACAATAGCTGGTTATATCAGTATAGTGTTTCCTGACGCTTCTTTTCTGTAGAAGTTTACTTTTATTTAAGAAGTAAAAAAAAAGGAAACCATTATTAGAAGAAACCCTAAAAATAATAAAATACTAATATGATCAGCGACACTGGTCATTTGTTATTTGTCTCCGAGTTTTCTTAGGTTCAAGATAACTTTTTCTAAAATTTGATGCAATACAATTCGTATGAATAGTATTAATACTTTAAAAAAAAATCCTGTAAAACATTTACAACGTGCATGAGAAAAAAAAAAAAGAAAGCCAACAACCCAGAATACTCGCAGAATATTTTCAAAAAGTTTTAGTGGAATCGATATTCTGAGAATAATCTATGCTATTAAAATCTGACGGAATGTATGTACATATGTATCAATGTCCGTCGAATAGTTGTTTCTGATTAACTGCCTCGTTTGTGACGTCATCATATATTTCACGTGACAGTGTCGTGAAATATATGATGTACCTCATCTCTATGTAAGATAATAATAATAATTTTTTTAAGGAAAATAAAAGAAATTATTGTAACTCGCAAAAGATTATTTATAATTGTGAGCAACTATTTCTGTGTATATAAAAATACAGTGGTGGCAAAAACAGAATATAAATGGTAAATGTTCACGGGGTTTAGTATCCACACCTAAAGAACCGATGACTTGCATTTCCAAAACGAGCAACAGAAAATTTATACCTCAACCAGATACAAAATAAAATCAAAAACGTTTGTCAAATGCGTTCCTATATTCTTTAAATCGGCGATCTATCTTGAGTTTTAACAGACAGACTATGCAGCTGAAAGCTGTTTGTATATTTTTCTTAATCTGGAACAATCATTTCAAGAGCACATATCACGAAAAGCACTTTAAGTGCTTATTAAGTATGCATCAAAATCAAATATGTATTTCAGACGCAAAAACTTATGCAATGAAATCCATGGAAAACGCGTTTCTATAACTGAAAGAAGTTACTAGCAATTATTCCTGAATTTTCATTTAGCTTTGTGTATCGCGTGCATTTGCTGCGTAGTCGTAAATAAAATCATGAATAAGATCTGCGTTAATGAAGCTCAATACGTGTTAGAAAGTGAATGAATAATGAATTTAATTTTATCCTTTGTATTCTATCTGTATTTATTGCTTAGTTGATATGCAGATATATTCGTCCAATTTGGAAATCAATATAAAAATTAGATGCTATTGTAAGGAATTAATACGTAAATCAATATTCGTTTGTTGATAGAATACGTACTGCGCACGTATTTATATAAAATCGATTACTTTCATTTTTTGTACTCCGTTTTTACGACTGACTCGCTTTGCCTTTATACGTTCTTTCTTTTTCCCCGTTTTTTTTTTTTCCTTTTCCTTTTTTTTTTTCATTGTAATAAATGATATCGATGCATAATGAGAGACGAATAAATAAAGCAATAACTATTTCCTTTATTTTCAACAATAAGTGTAAAATGTTGCATTCATTTAGAAATTTATAAAAAAAAATTAAATATTAACATTTTTAAAGGAAAAATATAAAATTATGCATTGAAGTGTTACTATTTGATTTTTTATGAATGAGCATTGAATAACTTTTAGTTAATGAATGTTTCATTTTACTTTATATATACCAAAGTATTTGTTTTAAAATATATTGTAATGTCAGCGAAGAGTGCATGTTGAAATCATGCCCGTATTATCACTGCTGCATTATCGCATTTCATGTATTTATAAAATGGAAGAAATTATTTTAAACTCCAAACTGTAATAATTAAATAAACCAACGCAAAAGTTGCTCTTCACGATTAATAGGAAGATGCCTGGGCAGATGTCCATAGCAAAAAATTAAAAACACATTGTCTAATCAAATGCAATAACAGTAAAACAAATCCATGCTAAAAGTGTCACAATACTGAGTAAATAAACCCTTAAACATACAATTTTTATGTTATAAACGTCTTTTTTTTAAACTTACACACCTATTTCATTTAAAATTTATTCATTTATAAATGCTACTTATTAATATAATTTATTATTATGCTTTTATACGATATATATATATATACATATATATTAATTATATCATTGATTCTTCTACATGTCATAAACTTCTGCGAATTGGTTTAGTTTCAATTTTACAAGCGACCTATCGATAAATATTCTCATTAAAATCAATCATTAATACATTCAACAGACTTTGAACACGTCACCGATATCAAACATTTTAATTTCCGAAAATAAAACGCAGGAAACCGTGTCGTCAGAAATGTTTTAAATTTCCCGAGCCTCTTTCTCGCTTTTAACTGAACACGAACTTAGTTCAGAAGTTCGATTAGAAATGGTATATCTCAAGGCTTCGGTGGAATGTGTTGTAAAATTAACTCCTCGTTAATTGACTTGACATGAAATAACCGTGGGGCAAGCAATATCTAAATATTACTCGTGTAAACACTTGCTAACTGTATGAAATGTTTAATTGGAAAAATATTTTACTGCAGTTAAAATTCAATTAAATGTTTGATAAATACGATGATAGAAGAGATGATGTTTAATCAAATGAGTCATATTTTTAAGTGAAAATAGTTGATTCCGTTTGTACATGGTTAAAGTTCAGAAACATATAACCACTATGGTAAGACATAAGTTGTGTAATAATTAACAGAGGTGAATTTTCACAACGAATAGTCAACGTTTTTGTTTTTTATGATGTTTTTTTTTTTTTCGCTTTAAAGATTTTTCTTATTTTTTAACGTATTGGTGCGAAACTTAGAAAACAAAGTCATTATCAATGTTTTTATGGCACATCACTTTTCGTTTTCTATATGAAGTCCTCTCTGATTTAAATTACTGCTTCTTGTTGCATATAAAGCATGTACATATTTTGAACTCGACTCAAGTGTGGTGAATTATCCTCTTGAAATTTTTGAACAGGAAATTGCTCATCTCAATAGGTATTTCTGGAATTGCCGGTTTTTAGAGCAAGCTTTCAATTGTAGGTTACAAAATAATAAAAATTAACTATTTTCGTAAAACAATTAACAGCTACCTAAAATTGGTCTGAAAAGTATAGTTAAGGCAAAGTTAACCTGCTAGCATTGCGAAGGCGACACAAATTCAAATCACAGAATTAGATGCTGCAAGGTTAGGTTTGCCCTAACTGTAGTTAGATACACATTAAAGACCACACTTGCGAAAGCGAAGAATTAAATTTTGTTGTGCATTACAGAGCAAAACTTGTGAATAATATTTTTAGCAATGGGGTCGTTTCTAAAATTTTAAAAGTATTTTTTTCTGAAAGAGCATGTTTAAAAACATAGGATATGACCATTTTTTAAATAATTTTGTTAAGTTTAATGTTTTTAGAAAACTATTTTAATCGAAGCGCTTTTATTGTTTGCGCTTCTGCCGATGATTTCACAACTGATGAAATGACATTCACTGAGCACAATATTTAGCTCGCTTCTTTACTCACATGTGTTGGCAAGGTTATGGTTGATAGCAAGCGTAGAGAGTAATACTTAATTCGCTTATTGATTATCGTAACGTGGAAACGCGTTAGACAGATGCACCAAAGTACATCCCTTGTGACGTCATAAAGATCCTGCCTTATTTTCAAAATCGGACATTAAAAAAATGATTAAAAATCAAGCGATGGTAAAATGAAAGTTTTTCTTTGCTCCTTTTTTTTTTTTTTTTTGCTTATTCTATCAATTTTAGTGACTAAAAGTAGTGCTTTTTAGTGAAGGAAACAACCCTATTGACCATTTCCATTTATGTTAATTTCTCATACATCTACTAATTTTTTCAAGCAATAAGGACATAATTTTACCATTGCATATGGAGAATTGCTTGAAGAGGCATTTTCCTCTATCCCCTGTAAAACTGTTTTATGTCTCCACAGTCCGTGTATCAAGCACGACAACGCGAGATGTTTCCTGTAAGTGTGCTTTTTCAACCGACAATGTCTAGTCGCGGCGAAACGAAGTTCCAGTCGCACTACTGCTTTAGATTCTCATTCCTTCTCGGCATTCGTTTGCCTGACCTTTCTTTTGGATAATGTTTTAAATAGTTCAATGTAGGTCCTGTAGCAGTTTTTTTTCTTTTCTATAATTTTTAACAGTATCTTCTCAAAACTTTAACGTAGTTTAGTTCAGTGTTTTTTATTGTTGTAAAATCAGTATTAGAGCTGTAAATAGTTCCCGTTTTATTAATAAAAAGGGGAGGGGGGAAACAATATTTACGAGAATTAAAAAAGGGAAAGATACGCATTGAAGCACTGTTTTAAAAAATGTTTATTAGCTAACTCTGATTAAACTATAGACATTCTTAAGCTTGGGTCATGCAAATTCATTTCATGTCTATGAATTCTAAATTCATTTAAGCCACTGCTACAATACTTCTTGCTTTGGTTAGAAACAATCGGCTAAAGTATTTATTGATCTTACGGAGTGAATAAGGATTAAAATTATCTAACTTGAATAGTAATAACTTGATCGTAAAACATTCTGACTGGAATACAGTCTAATTAATTTAAAAGAAAATCAATTGAGGATTATCTGACAAGATTAATTGTTATCGTTTCTTTGCAGTAAATGAGGTCTTTTGACAGACATGTCATCGGTATTGAAAATATATGTAAATAATATGTAGTAAGATCGAGAGAAAAAAAAAGAAGACATGGAGCAAGATGTATTGAAGTACTGCTATAAATAGTGCTCAGTTTGTGTGATTAAATTTTTTTTAATGCTTGGGTCACGTGAGTTCACTGAATTTCTAAGAATTCTTAAATCATAAACGAATGCTACAAATCATCTTGCTTTGGTTGAAAACGATCAAGTAAATCATATATTAATCTCTTAGACTAATAAGGATTAAAATTATCTAACTTGAATAGTTAAATGATCGTCAAGTATTATGACTTTAATATACTCTGATTCTGATTAAACCGAAAGAAAACCAAGTCCCTCGTCTTCCCCGAACAATCTATCAACAGGAGATGAACTTATCGCCAAGAGAAAGTGTTTCACACGCCACCAATCGCACGTGCGCAGAATACACACGAGAGTACGATTAATGAGTTTCTATTCGCCAGGGAAAGCGATTTTTCGTTTTTGAAGCTGAAAACTTTATGATTGACGGTGGCATCGCTGACGGTTGCTTTGCGCCATTTTTTTTTCCTACACTCGTCCCTTTACGGCGTTGCTAAGCACAAGAGAGTTTTATTGTTAGCTGACTCGAGGATTAAGATTAATCGTTTATCGTTTCTTCACAATAAATGAGGTCTTTTGTCAGTCGTGCTATCGGTTTTGCAAATATCTGTAAATAATCTGGAAGAAGTTAGAAGCGAGATGGGCTTTCCTTCGAGCTGCAAATGTGTCCGGCAAGCCAGTGATTCATGATGTTGCTTGCTGTATGGACGCAGTAAACGAACTGGTTATAAATGACTTTTTTTCCGTTTTGACTATTTCTTGAACTGTCGATAACCTGGATCGTGAAGTTTGAGCAATTATTTCGCATATATTATTAATAAAAACTTAAGATAAACAGCGCATTTTAGAAATCCATTTGTTTGAAGAAATTATTGCGCCAAAGATTCATAAATCAGAAACAAATATATGAATGAATACAAGTTACTTGGTTGCTGTTTAAGTGGCCTGTGAAAACATTTTTCTGTTGCTCTATATTCATTTGCTCTGCTTTAGCAAATGAAAAATTGTCTGCAAATTGATTGTTGAACTTATGAGTTTGGAAAAGAATATATGCAATCAATATAAGTTGTATGTCCACTTAATACGCTTTACGCTTGATTAAAGATTAAAATTTTATCAAACGCTGCGAGATAAGTTGTGAATCACGGAATTTGACATTGTGAAATTGCAGACTATTTTACCACATTAGAACCATAGAATGTTTTATAAAATAAGAAATATAAAAGTTTTTTCGCGCTTAATTTTAGATTCGCTGCATACGCGTGTTTTGGGAGTCCAAGGAACCCCAATTTTAATGCAAAAATAAGTAAGCCTATGGATGAAAAGATATCTGATAAAAGCAGCTTTTGTAGCACAAAAATAAACAAGCTAATTCAAAACATTTAAAAACCCATCAAAATAACTCTCAAGGTAAAGCAAACAACATTAAATGCACCCTTAGACGTAAAATAATCAGTCAGATAAATATATCAAGCCATTAGTAAACATTAAAATTTCTATTGAAAGGAAAAAATAGAAAAGGAGTAGCATAGATGGCGGCGGCATAAATAGTATATTTCTTTCTTAGCCAAAGTAAATAGTCAACAAGTCTCTCAGCAAAATCCAAATAATATAACGGAAAAGTAACTATTTAAGTTTTGTCTGGCGCATAAGCTACTATTCAATCAAAATAAGTTATCGTTATTTGAAATACCTTTCATATTACTGATTAAGATATTGAAAATCCTTTAAGTTTCCGCTTATCTGTTGATTTTAGTCTGCATACAAGAACGGAGTAAAACTATATGAAGAGACGGCTTGCACGTCATTGGTTTCGTGCAAGCCAATTAGCAACATGTTACTTTTGTAAATATACACCATTCAAGACTAGGAAGAATTTACTTTTAACAACAAAATAATAATTTAGATTTAATGTTGGAAATAGCTAAAACTACATTAGGCACTTATTCACTACATTTTCTAGATCTATATTTACTTTTCATCTGATACAGACGCACGTGTTCAATCAAAATAAACTAGCTGTTAGTTGAAATATATCTTCCATATTACTGAAAATGACTGCAAAAGCATTTAAGATTCTAGTTTTATTTCTATTTTAGTTTGCATACAAGAGCGGAGTAAAACTATATGAAGAGACTACTTGCACGTCATTGGTTTCGTGAAAGCCAATTAGCACCATGTTAATTTTGTAAACATACACCGTCCATGCCTGGGAGGAATTTCTCCTCTCACGCCTTCTCTCTGCTGCTAAACCTCATGAATAGTTGGGTTTCGAAGATGGAGGAAAATAGAGGATATATCGCTTTGAGGAATTTCTACCGCGTTTCAAAGTGAAGACTATTTAAGACGTAGATTTCTAGACATGCTTGAGGATTAGATTTCTATCTTTCCCTATCTATATCTGCTGACGATAACTTATCTTTTGAAAAAAAAAAATTCAAAAAACTAAAAAAAAATGTGCATCATTCCCCCCCCCCCTTTTCGGTAAATTTAACTACATTAAGCATTCAATTTTGCAAACAAATGTTTTGAACACATTAAAAATTTGAAAAAATAATAATAATTTTCAATGGAAAAGATATTTAAGCAACGTATGAAATGCAGCCCTGAATATGTATAGTAAATGTAGATTCGTCCATCACCTAAATATGTAACTAGTGTTATTTGACATTAATGGTACGCAATGGGACATAAAGGGGGTTCCGAAAAACTTTTTTTTTTTTTTTGTTTTTTCAGCTAGAGTCCAGGACATCCCTTATTTTTTTAGACTTACTAATAATATTATGCTGTAAAAGTTTTAGATTCTCACTCAAATTTTGATAGGGTGCTCAATGACCCCTCAATGTGACATTAGCCGTAGCATAGAAAATGTCACAAATTTAGAAACATTTAATTCCCCCAACTGTTTTTTTTTTTGTAAATAATTGTTTTATTGCAGTGTATATGCATATTGCTCGTGTATATTATAATGCGTAGCATTGTTTCTTCAGTTCAATGAATTTTTAGACCCCCCTCCAGATACTTATGAAGTTTGAGGGAGGGGGTTGAGCCCCGTCTTTCAGTTGAAATAAGAAGCTAAACTTCTCCCAGTACATTGCTATACACCAGTCAAAAAATATTGAGGGGTGTCCTGCCATCTAGGAGAAACTTTGTTTTTACGTGTATTTTTGAACCACCCTATGGGACATAGTAAACTTTACCAATAAATTTACAACCGGAAAAATTATTGTTATTCTTTCGTTTGCAAAAATTTCAAAAACTTTTGGTAATTTATGAACGAATAATACTTTCCCCTTTTGTATCAAAACTTATACATCAGTTTAAATTACTCGATAGTTTGGGAAATGTTTGCTTTAACTGACCCTGTACTGAACTACAAATTTTGCTCTCTCGCTTTTATTTTCTCCCAGAGCAATCTACGAAACTTTTGACACGTTTTCGATGAGACAAGGTAAGCTTAATTTTAGATTCAACGTATCCGTGGGACATTTAACTTTCCCCGACAGATGTGTTGGCAAATGAGCTCCTCCTGACTCTTTCAAATTTGAATATTTACAGCACACACGATCATACTTCAGCGTCGCAAGTTCTCCACCAATTCATCCTCCTAAATCAACCTGGATGGCTAAACTGTTCTAACGGCCAGCTACGTTAATGCGCATGGCTAACGGCGCGAGACGACTTTTGCGTGATCACGCACCCGTCACGAAACTTTCGCCCCACTTCTTCCGGATGGCACGAGCGATAAGGGTGCCCCCCCCCCCCTCCCCTCTCAACGGACGAGCCCCATTGTGATAAAATCAAATAAAAAAAAAGCCAGAGCTACGAAATGAAGTCATAATATTTGATAAGAATAAATATCACAGGCCAAAATGAAGGAGGGAAAGGAAAAAGGTTACCCCCTTCTCTGGCCCCCCTGAGGGATTCATGACTTCCTTTTAGAACGTAGGACATCATGTGGATTCGACCACCCTGCTTTTGTTCCATTTTTTCCCACCCCTCCACTTTTTGTTTCTTATCTGGTGTTTTGGACCCCGAGAGTCAATAGATGAGGTGAGTGGTTCATTGCCAAGGCAATCAAGAAGTAACTTCTGTGAATTGTTCGTTCGAGTGTCGGGTCGTGTTCGAAAACGTAGATAAAAACTTATAGAAGTGTGCCAGAAAATGATGAAGTTATTGATAGTTTTGTGATTGAGAAGAGTAGGAAAATTCGAACACTGATTTTTGTTCTTGTTTTTTATTAGTATTATTATTATTACATGAAATACACCGCCAGCTCATTCATTCCAGCCGAGGACTGCAGTTTTGTGCTTATTAGCACTCATCAGCCCGGCTTAGGAAGTGACTGAACTGGAGGTGGAAAATCTCTTAACGAAGCCAAGAGTGTCAAACAAACTGGTAGCTAATATAGAATTAGCACTGACCAGACGAGTGACCGAAGCAATGGTTCGGTTCAACTCGAAGATTGAAGAAGGTTTTTTGCTTAATATTATTATTATTATTATGACTTTAATTTGTTAAAGCAATAATAAAACATTGAGTGTTACAAGATTACTTACCAAGATACATTTCAATAAATTTATACATAATATCGCAACAAAAAACCCCACATTTTATTTGCTACTAGTTATACCCGCACGGCTTTGCCCGTAGTAGAAAATTAATAGGTCATTTGGTTCGCCTGTATATTTATAAATAATGGATGATGAATTTCTCGGCAATTGGCTATGTTCATTTGCTCGCCCGTTTTACGGTTCCACGTTATGATAATTTCGTAATTTAATCTTCCACGTTGTCATAATTTGCTCGGTAAAATGTTCTTAAAATTGGAATAGAAAAATAACGAACTCGGATTTTCGAAAAATCGCTGCTTCGAGGTGCACACCACCATGCTACAAAATAATTTTGTACCAAATTTCATGAAAATCGGCCGTACGGTCTAGGCGCTTTGTGCGTCACGGAGATCGAGACAGATAGACTTTCAGCTTTATTATTAGTAAAGATAATATTATATTTATTGAAATAGTTCAGTTTTATAATCGTAAGCAAATAGTTGTAAATATTCCAAAATCCCAACCTTACATTTGTTTTTCCTGTATTTTCATACGCAGTGGAACGTTTTTGCGTAGCATTTTGTTATAATGTTTATAATATGTGAGAACCAGAACCAAAATTAATTGCTTCGAACAAATGAACATATTTCAATGCAGAAATACGAAAAGAATCAAGAATGACAGTCAGCAGGTCAAAGTGCTAGGACTTTGAATAGTCATACATAAATTCTCAGATTATTTGTTTTAGAAAAAGACTTTGTCTCACCCCCTACAACAATCAGTATTGGAAAGTGCTTTCCAACGTACATGTATTTTAAAAATAAATAATTGAAACGATAAGACTGTCTCAAAAATACGATATGGAAAAAAAAATATGAGGATTATATTAAAAAAATGTGTGAATAACATGGGTTTTTGGCAGAGTATTTCGTAACATCCAGTTAATCGATGGGTATTGTCAATAAACGTCTCATTTACAGATTTGTTTTAAAATTGAAATAGGGTAATTCTGATTAGTAATCACCTTTAAAAGGTAACAACAATTTCCTAAACATTTTCAAACGTTTTGTTACTCTTTTTTTTTTTTTTGTACTATAATTCGTTTTTTTTAATAAAATGCCATTAAAACAACCTCCAAACATTCCAAGTTTACAAAAAAAATGATCTGACGCATTTTCATTTTTAAGAAAATATTAACACTAGAATTACGGCAGTTTTTGTATACCTAGAAATACGGCGGGGGTTATTTTGACCCCCGCTAAATAAATTGGCGTAGTTTGCTACATAATGTCATATAGTTTTCAAATTGAAGTTGTAATTAACTAATTTATAATAATTACTATTTTTTTGAGAAAAGAGAAGTTTTAAAAATCTATATAAGGAAATATTTAAAAAAAAAATACATTTTTAAAGTGAGATTGAAATATCTAGTGTTGTTTCGGTTTCATTAAAATTTAACAAGTTAACATAAACAAAATCAGCTCATTCTCATAACACATGGTGAAAAACATAATGCCTCCAGTCTCACGTGTTCAACAGTTCCTGCACACTTTACTTTTTTCTTCTGGTTGAACATAATTTAATAACTAGATATCAAATCAATAGTTTACATATTAACGCGAAACAAATAGTTGTAATATACTTTCCCATCAAATTTAATAACAAGAATATTAATAACTTGAAATTTATAAACTAATGAAGGTTCAAAGGTAATATTTTTTAGATTATTAGAAAATGCAATTTTAGACTCTAATGAATTAAAAATGTTTTATGTAGATGAGGATAACTATTATAATTAAATTTCTTTTTTGTTTTAATAGTGAGAAAAGAAGATACGTATTTCCAAATACTTGTAATTTTTTCTTTTGTTTTTCATGATTTTTTTTTTTTTTAAATTATATTTCATGCTTATAAAAATTGTTTCATTTATTTTTCTAATGATATTATCTTTTTTCTTGCAGGTAAGTTCTTTCGTGAAGACTGGTTTGGTTTTGTTTCATAAACGTATGTACTTTAAATGACGATCATTATGAAACTGAAGTTATTGTCTCCTATGTATAATTAAGTGTAAATATCTCATTAACACCACAAAACGTAATGACAAAAAGCGTATTTCTTACCAGCACACATATGCAAATTTGAAGATGCAGAATAAATTATTAGGAAATTAATTGGCTTTGAATTGTTTTCTATTATTCTGTTTCAAAAGATAGTACAAAATAAACCGTGTGGCCTTAGTGATAGTTAAAAGTAAATTAAATAATAATTCTAATATCGTATTTGTGTACGAGTTAATAATTTCCTGACTGTCACTATAATAGCTAGGATATAATGGAATATTAATAATAACGTATATTTCTGCTTTTGGAAGCAAAAGAAGCAGTACATATGCTTTGAAAAAAAAAAAAACTAGATATAAATTATTTTGTCTACTTGAGCCAACATATGTTTCAAAGCAGCCAAGGTCAAAAATTTAAAAAAAAAATAGTAATAAAACACCTCCTTTAAGTTCTTAAATGCTATAAATAAGGAACAAATAAAATAGGACTACATTTTTAAAAAATGTTATATAGATTCTTTATTCAATATTAAAAATTTAAAAAAAAACGGATAAATATCGACCACTGATTACAGAAGTAAAAATGACATGTGTCGGGAACTTCAAAGTGCTCACAGATGTCACTAGAAACTTTGAACCTATATTAATTTAACGGTGTTTAACTGAAGAAAATTTTAAAAAATTAAAAACTGTTTAAAATTAAACATCCAGTGCAGAACCTTTTATCCGGGAACCGAAAAACCGGGAAACCAGAAAACCGGCAACCTTTTGCCGATTTTCCCGCCATTTTTTGAAAATACGCATCTTCGGGAATTTTTGAAAAACTAAGCATTTTTTTTTTTGAAATACCTAAAAGAAAATGAGCGGTTTCTTAATGAATTTCATATTAATTATCTATAACTCGGGAAAATGTTCACAAAAAAGAACTTCAACGGGTTGTCTTTAACGCAGGGAAAAATTTCCGGAATATTTTCTTGAACTAAAAAGTACACACGAAAGTCTGAACTTTTTGTGTTTTATTCCAACTGAAAACTAACGAAATGAATATTGTCACATTATAATGCAACATTTTATTGAATGGCCTTTAATTAAAACCGTTTAGAACGGAAGTAACGTCGCAAAAGCGCGTGAAACGCCGCGATTCTCGAATTTTCCGGATAGTTGATGGTGGAATCTAGAAATCGTTAAACGCAAGACTGTAATAAGGCTGCAGGAACTCATAAATTAAATTCCAATTGGTATTAACTTAATGCAAAAGCAATAGTTATCAATAATCGCTAACGCCAGACCTTTACAAAAAAGTGAAAAAAAAAAAAAAAACGCGTTCATGAAAAAAAATTCTCTCATATTTACGTTCAAAAACTTGTTTCTTGCCCTTCCCTTCATTCTCTTTCATTTTAAAACATCGAAAATTGGTGTTTTTCTTTCCTTTTCAAAATGAATGTGAGGGTCTCAGGTCTTATTAAATAACTTATGGCTTTTGGTGTTCAAATTATTCTCTCACTAGTAGTTTTTAATGTTTCGATATTGATAAACATTTCTGAACTGTTTTCTTCTTATTTTAATACGTATTACTATTTATTATAATAATTATAGTTTTATAAACAATCGGCCAAAAGCTCTTTTTAGCGATCCAGAAAACCGGGAAATTCAGATGTCCGGGATAGCTATGGTCCCGAACTTCCCGGATAATTGGTTATCTACTGTATTACTTGAATGATTCAAGTTCATAACAAAATTCGCGTCTACCATTAAATTTTTCTGGGGCTCAGAGCACTGTGAAATAGTAACGAAAAAAATGGTACTCTATTTTTTATACCCAGACATTTATTTTGTAGTAGGCTAAATGGATGCCTCACTTGCCAAATCGATTATCTCCATAAAACAAAAAGTCGAAAAAAATGATGAAGAAGATAGTGTTATCCAATAGGAGTGAATAGGCCCTCGTGTTACATTTTCTGCCATCACTTGGTCAGAAATGTACTGAACCGAAACTTTAATATAAATTCATATGCTAGGCCTTGATAAAGCACTATTAAAGCAGAAATGAGTTTTTTTTTTAAGTGGAGTTAATCGATTTGGCGATTGAGGCATCCAAATAATAACATTTGAAAAATTCATGCAGGTGAAGAAAACTTTTATCAGGTAACAGATCTTTAAATAGTTTGCACAACAGTTTAAGAGTGCTTATTCGAAAGGAAGGGACGTAAATTTTAAGAATGGCAAGCCTTAGTGGGCTATACCGTGTAAAATCAAACATTTTCACCTGAACGTGACAGCTCGAAATTTCATTTCAAAAAGTGAAAAAGCAAAAATGTTTCGCAAAATATCTTGCTTCCGGCAAAATCTTTTGTTTGTTATATTTTTGTAAAATATTACTTCGAAATAAAATACAGAACCGCCACGTGCAGGACAAACTGTCTGACTTTTAGTGGAAACGACCACTAGTTTTTTTTTTTTTTTCCAATCTAGCATTCCAAAATAATTAGTAGGAGAAGGACGTAATTAATTTAAAAGATTGCAATACTTGATAGGGAGGATATTTTGCTAGAATGGAAAAGTTTAAAATGGATGCCGAAAGTGTCTATGATGGAAGATCTATCACAATACCAATATTCCCTACAGCTCTACCGCTAACACGTGATCTGTTGTGGAGCGAAGAGACTTAGCGGAAAATCTATCATAGGTGGCGCTTGTTTTTTCTACGCTCACACTACTGTAACTGTGAGGAATTAGGTCACATGGTAAAGTGCCACCACTGGCAGATTTGCTTGTAATAGGTCTCTTCGCTCCACAACAGATCACATGATAGAGACAGAGCTATACACAATATGCCTATTGCAATAGATAATCTATCACAGTGTGTTACCTGCACGCAGCAGGTAAGTTTCATTTAAAAATATTATTATTAATAAAGATATTTAAAAAATAAATGCTTATTAAATCACAGAAGCAACGTCCTTTCACTTGGTCAGCAATTAGCCCCAAATAATTTGCATACATTTATAAATGCAAGGAAAATTAAGTCCAATTTGTATCACACGTGACGGTAGAAACACCTTCGAACGAAAGGATTGATAAATATGTATTCTTCGTGTTTTTAAGAAAATTTTTGGTGGAAAAGTTTTTCAATAACAGTTAATGATGCATGCACTCTGCTAAACATCACTTACAAAATCAAACAATTTCAAAATTTCAAACTGACAGTCTCAAATGATTTTTACTCCTGTTCCAACTCTACTACAATGTTTGTTGACCCTTAAATATTTTTCATTCCGCAAATCCTCCATCGGTAATCACTTCAACGCAAATCAAATAGCGTCTGCCTTCCATCGAACGAATGTAATGCAACCCTCCGCATAAAATGAAAACTAAATTATTCGCTTCCCGAAATTCCGCATAATTCCGTGTCTGTCAACCGAAGTGAAATGCCTAATGACCTCATTAAAAAGGCAAATAACTCGGCATTTGCCCTAATTATCGACGTTGCCTTGCGTTCCTTCCATCTTGTTCCGTCCTTGTTAATCACAGGTCGCTGAATCCTTTATTCCTTCTCAATTTATTTAAAACTCCATAATGGCTGAAACTGGTTATAATATAATTCAGACTGCGTTAAAGCTCTCTGATTTGCGACTGAGGAACTCGCTGAAAGTTATGATTCCTCTTCCTGATATCAACCTGGTGTCTTCTGGTTTAAGATGGAGGCTTGAATATTGGATTTGGATTGTTTAGAAATAACTTATAAGCGTGATACGTATGTAGATATGTCTTTATCTCGATTAGCATATTGACGATAATACGAGACAATAATTAATTGATTGTGTATTCTTGCATTATATGCAATCCATTCTGGGCAGATATCACCGATGTTAAAAGTGGTATCTATTTTGTCAGAACTGAACATAATGTGATATAAATTAGCTTCATTTTTAAACAACTTGAATGTAAAAAAAAAAATCCACAATTTCTTTCTTAAAATATTTGGACAAAGATTAATTATTTTTTCCAAACGAATTAGAAAAAAAAAAAAAAAAAAAAAACAGTAGTAACGGAAAAATATACCACACTGTTCACCGTCATACTGATGGCTTCTTTATACAAAAATGATATTTTGCGATACTGTTCTTAATCTTAGTCTTATTTTATTGTAATATATAGTGTACTTTGTGTACTTTTGTGTCTGCGGTTTTTTTTTTTTTTTTTCCTTTTTGGTGAACAATATAAATTGTGGGTAATGTGCCTAATATTTAAACGTCAGGCCAAAAAATGTCAATAGTTAACACATAAAAATTAACTGTGCCACTAAACTAATCAGGTTTAGTTTAGAGGCACATATAAGTATTATGTACTTATATGCATAAAATAATACATATAAGTATTATGTATTAATAAAAATAATACATAATACTTATATGTATTATTTTTATTAATACATATAAGTATCTAAAAAAATATTCAAATTGCTTAAGTAACATTACAGAGTATCCGCTGATATTTCTAATTTTTAAACTGTTTTAAGTACTATTGTTAGTTTAAAGTCCATATTTATATGCAGCGCGTTAAACGCCACGATAAACATATATTCCGAAATGACTTAAAATATTTACCTTTTTAAGCAATTTTTAATTTATTTATTAAAAGTGTTGCACACTACAGAAATAATCCAGTTACAGTGGCAACAATAATATAAAAAATAGCAATTAAAACAAGTTATACATTTAAAATATTGAAACATAAAGACTTAAAATTGTAAAATGACAAGTTAAAAATATCTAAATCACGACAATGAATGTTTAAAAGTTTGTAAAATTTAAAAAGACAAATTATCAACATAGTTCCGTCTGGTAAAAAAAAAATTAAAAGAAGACTCCTAAGAGTCCTACTTGGGACAGCAAGTATCGAATTGACGATATCTGAACAGTCAATTCAATTATGTAGAACCTTATAGAAAAAAAGAAGACACAAAAGTTCACGGCGTGATTTAAGAGTGCCTTTATAATTTAGTTAATTTTGCACTAAATTATAGAATAAAATCAAGTTGTCTTAGTTTGCATTTTAAATTTATATTTGTATTTGTTTATTATACATACATATATGTAAAAGACTTACTATATTACATTTCTTATATATATGCTCTCACTCTATATCTCTCACGGGATTTCGTAACAGGACTGTTGGTACATTGCTCAATAGGGGGTAATTGTAATAAAATTTCGCTGTTCCTCTGTCCTTTTGACAAAACTGTATTTGACTGAACATTTAGGTATACACGCACATACAGATTTGCGTATGGTGTATAATTTTCAATGCTTAAATCATACCACTCCAATGTGTCTACTTTCGTTTTTGATAGTTTCTACGTTAAAAAAGTTCCCTTCAAATAGAAAAAAAAAAGTAGTTTTCTCTCTTATTAAGTTTTATTTCAATCTTAGCTATCTCATTGATTGGAATTTCATCAAAATCATTGATTGTACATAGATAAATATGTGTAGGGGAAATTGGTGGAAAGTGAAATAGCAGGACAAACTGAAATGGTGAAATATTCAATCTGTTCTTAGCACCACTTATCTGGCGATATATTAACTGTTTATAGTAGCTCATGTTGGATAATCCAGTCAAGAAAAAGTTACCTTCAAATATCAAAGCATTTGATAAAACAAGAAAGTTAAAAAATTGTTACTCAAATTATATTATTTTATTGAAAGTCAAAAAATATATTTGTTATTATACAACGATAAATTTCTCGTTGCTAACACTTCAATTTTCGTGGAGACCTACTGATATTCACTGTACTATTTATGTATTTAATATTAAGCGTATTTATGTTTTAACTGCTTTTTACAATTAGTCAAAATTGCCTGAGGCACAGTGAAATACGTTGCTCATTTCATTTACTTGTTCAAACATTTGTTAAATCACTTATGAATACACATTTATTAAGTAATTAATTTACATGTGTTTCTTCATTTAATAATTTAGTTATCAACTCCTTCATTCACTCATTTATTTTTCTCAAAAATTAAGTTACTCGTTTATTTTTTTCTTACATTAAACTACTCATTTATTCACCCAATTATTTTTATCCTTCATTAAGTTACTCCATTTATGCACTTATTCATTATTTTATTTGCTCATCTATCAACCAAAAACACTTGCAATTGTTAAATAGAAAATTGTTTCTTAGAAAAATATTTTATTTTTCATTTTGCCCCCCCCCCCCCAAAAAAAAAGTCAATCTTTTCCACTTTTTTTATGCAGTTACAAATTTACTGCAAAATACTAAAATAATGTTTCAATGCAAGTTTTATTACAAAATAAATTATTCTTTCTGGACGCACTGCAGTTTTCAAACTAATTGCTACTTTGTTCGTTTTGAAAATTGATAAGTTATCATAACTATTTCACTTTGCCCTACATTCCCCCATAATATAAAATTTTCTTTGCACAAATCATACCCATAAAATGCCTCTCGTTTCGTGTTTGTAGTTTTACAACAAATGTATTGAAAAAAATCAAATAGAAAAAAAAATTCCCCAAACTAAAAAAGCTCTATTTCTATCCTAATTCACACATTTATCGGTATATAATCAAAAGCACTGGGCAGCTTATGATAAAACAAAAACCCAAATGCAATTCCCATCCAGCGCTAACGAGCGACGAAGAGTGACAGCTTCCCGCTCTGTCCGTCGATCAAAACAAATCGAATGGAAGATCCGCGCATGCGTGTTCGGTCCGTCCCCCAACACCCCGTAATTGAAACGAGTGGAATGGTGCGCGTAATGCGATTATGACACGCACACTCCACGTCGCTTGATTAATCACCTAGAAGCGACGCACCTAACGCAATTAGAGGATGGTCCCAACTGATAGAAACGTTCCACCGGGGGTCTCCTGCGTCTCGTTACCTCTCCTTTTCATTTCCATTCCTTTTGTGCATTTTTATTTTATTTTTTGTTACTCCTAGGGACTGTTTCTCTACACGTCTTATACGGGTGCATGTGTGTTGAGCGAGCGAGAAAGAGAGAGAGCCCAGTCTCGCTGTTGTGTGTGCAATGGGGATTTGTATAAATAGACGGCAGCACTTCCATAATTTGATTAAGCCATTACTGGCAGCGCGAGTTTGAAAGGAGGAACATTGTTGGACGAGAAGCAAACGAAGTTGGGGTGTTGTCCGTGGCTGGTTACATATCGTTGAGTTTCTTAAATACTATAAATAAGGACAAGTTAAAAGCTATTAATTAAAACGAAAATTGGAATTAGATTTGATTAAATTCCATTGAGATTCGTTGTTGAATACTACACTTTTGAATCAAATTTGTAATTAATGCTTTGCAAAGAAAAATATTTCGTTCTTGAAACAGATACTCAATCGCTTACATAATATTTTCCTTAATACTGTTTGTAAATTTATCGTCTGCTTTGCTTTACGTTTAGTATTCATGTGTTTATTATTAGGCCAGTGCCAATAAGGTTTAAGACCAAAAAAATTTGGAACAGGATAAAACCAGTTCGAAAGGTAAGAAAATCTAATAAAATTCATAGGAAAAATAAATTACGGGCGAGCTGAGTTCGGGAAGGGGGGTTTAAGGGGGAGGGAAACGGTTTATCACGATTTCCGTAAAAACTAAGAGTCCTATCGAAAAAAACTAAATTACAAAATTGTTGGTAAGATCTACAACTTTTGTATTTGCACTTTTTTTACATAGCCGCAAAATTTATGCGAAAAATTCAAAAAACCGACTTTTTGGTTTTTTATTTTTATCTCCCACAAAAAAAAAAAATTGTTTTCACTAAATTTAATGAAAAGTTACCTTATTATGTCCCAAATACACTGTAATTTTTTGGATTTAAAATATTTATTTTTTCTCCTTATTTTAATTCAGTAGTAAAAAAGCATCAGAATTTTCAATCAAAAAATCTCACGTCAAAATATCTGATTTTTTTAAAAAATCGGAGCAAGTTTTTTTTGTTGGAATCTCTACTTTTTAATGGTATAAAAAACAATATACAATACTATGGAAACTTTTTGCAAAAAATGAAAAAAAAACTTGAATTAAAAAAAAAAAACATCACTATGTAACATTTTATGCTATTTATTAAAATTTGCACTTTAATTACAAAAAAAGGTCTAGAACATTTATTTCGTTTAAAAAATACTTCATTCATTTTAACAAAACGCTTTATTATCTTGTTATTTATCAATATTTAATTGTTAACTATAATCACATCCTTTACTTATCCATTAGTTTTCGCTTCTTTGATGGCTTTTCTTCATCGTTATGCACAACTATTGTTCTTGATTCCAGTAGATCTTCGAAATTTTCTAGACCATCATCATCGTCGTCTCCAATATTTTTTCCAGTCTGCATTAGTTCTTCATCCCCAATTTCATCTAAATCATTAACTTCCTCGTAGGTTTTTACTTCCACATTGGCGCATTTTTCGGAATCGTGACAATTTGAACATAGATTCGTACACTTTAAATCATGTTTTCGGCATCCACATTTTAGACTGTTGCAAACCAGTTTCACAGCTGCAACAAATAGTTTTCAGCAATATTTCCGGCATTGATTCTTTTTCGGTCAATTTGGGCATAATGCCCGTGAGATGTTGTTTCCAGCCCCAAACTGTTGCTATCAGTTTATTACCGAGCCAAGTTCGAAGCTGATAATAAGCCCTGTAACAATGTTGTTCTGCTGCGCTTTCTGTAGGTGGAAGATTTGCCAATACGAAAGATGCTTTAATTCTTGCTAACTGATATTTTTTAAATCTTAATTGATTTAATGTTATACTTTCATGGTTACATTTATAAATAGATTTGATTAACTGCAAGCCATTTTTAACAATATCTTCTTTGTTTGCATCTTTTTTATAAAATGTAAAATTCCGGGGAAAATGTTAATTTTAAAGTGTTGAAATATATTACATACACAGAGACAGCAGAGAAATATCTACCTACTGTGGCTTCTAGAAATATTCGTCACTTGGAGGATAAAAACGCCATGGAAGTCATTGTGCACTGAAATATTTTTGGAAAAGTTCAAAATTAAAATTATCATCTGTGGGTTTTTTTTTTATTATTTTTTCTCTGCAGTGAAACTTAAAAAATCGTTTGGAGTTAATTTTCGCTTGTTTACTTCGTAAGTTCTTTGTATTATTTAAAAATGGCTCGTATTCGTTAATTAACAGCAAACACAATTGGAAAACTGATTATTTTTCATAATATTCAAGGTAACACAGTTCAAAATTGCTGAAGTAGCTCATTTATCCCATCCTACAGTGTAGCTTGCTATTCGTAACTCCAAAAAACTATAGGGGGCACTGCAGTCACCGTCTAATGGTGGATGAGAAGGGTAAAACAAACGCATGCTGAAGCTTGATTTTTAATTATTGTAGTATATTTTTATTTTCAGTTTGTGTCAATTGAACATGGAAAATTTCATTTTTCGAGTAATTAAAGTGTACATGTTAATAAAGAGCTTAAAATTTTTACATAGTGTTGATTTTTTTTTTTTTTTTCAAATTCGAGTATTTTGATTTTCTTCATTTTTTGCGAAAATCTTCCATAGTGTTGTATATTGTTTTTTATACCATCAAAAAGTAGAGATTCCAACGAAAAAACTTGCTCCGATTTTTAAAAAAAATCAGATATTTTGACGTGAGATTTTTTGATTGAAAATTCTGATGCTTTTTTACTACTGAATCAAATAAGGAGAAAAAATAAATAATTTAAATCCAAAAAATTACAGTGTAATTGAGACATAATAAGGTAACTTTTCATCAAATTTAGTGAAAAAAAAATTCTTTTGTGGAAGAAAAAAATAAAAAAACCAAAAAGTCAGTTTTTTGAATTTTTCGCATATATTTTGAGGTTATAGAAAAAAAGTGCAATAACAAAAGTTGTAGATATTTTTATTACCAACAACTTTGTAATTTAGTTTTTTTTCGATAGGACTCGTAGTTTTTTCGGGAATCGTGATAAACCGTTCCCCCCTTAAACACCCCTACCCCCCCCCCTTCCTGAACTCAGCTCGCCCGTAATTTATTTTTACTATTAATGTTATTAGATTGTCTTACCTTTCTAACTGGTTTTATCCTGTTCTAAATTTTTTCGATTTATTACCATTTTCAAAGCTATTGGCACTGGTCTATATCGTCTGCAATGTTTTATATTTCTTTGCACTGGTTAATTTAACTATCGTCTGCATCATATATTTATTAATTGAAATGGCAACGCTGGAAGAAGTTATAGAAGAGTTGAAATGTTTGGATGGAGGGTGAATGCTTTTTTTTTTTTTGCCCGTTGTGGGCAAAGAATTTTATCTTATGCAAATATGTGTTGTCGTTTTTCTTATAAAAATTGAAAAATGTGATTTTATTTGCCATAGAGAAGAAAATTGCTTATCCCTAAGTGGAACAGAATTCAAGACAAAATAATAATAATAATAATTCCAAAGTGGAAGAAACAGTTTTTAAAATGTGCATCCAAAATAAAACGGTATCTTAGTCTTTAAACGCCTAACATATCACTTCCACAATTTCAACGAGTGAATACTGTTATCGCGAGTTTTAATAGAGGAAAATTGTTGGGCGAGTAAGGAGAAAATTGGGGTGTTGTCCGTGACTGCTTATATATAGTTTTAAATCGCAACTGCCTGCTGTCCACATTTCATGGATCTTTTACAGCCATATTGTACTTACAAATTTCAGAAGAATTAGGAATTAATTTTTACGCTATTTTTTTTACTTACATTGTAAAGTTCCTTCTTTTTCTGTATTTTCGTTCTTGCGAATATTGTGTTTCTATTCTCTCAATGAACAAAAAATATAGTTTAAATTACAGTACATACTAGAGACATTCCACGGAAAAAATAACTACAAGAGTCATAATATAATAATAAAACATAACTTAGACGAACTTAACTTATACCTTTTACCTACTCCACACTAAATATCTCGCTATAACTAATCCTATAGACCAGCGGTTCTCAACCCATGGGCTGCGGCCCATAGGTGGGCAGCGTGGTACTGGGCCGTGGACGCTAATCTTACAGCAAAATAAAACTTGGAGTCTGGTATCCGTTTTTCGGGACAGTTCACTGCTAGGATGTTGCGTCACTAAACATTTCTGCATAGGACGTTATGTAAGACTAGAGTCAAAAGGGAAAATGCGAGGCTGCCAATTGATAAAAAGACTTTCAACTATGATCCAATATTTGTGAGTTAGTAGCTCGATTTTCAGCTCAAATTGTTGAAAAATAGCAAGGAAAATAAACATTTTTGTAAACATAACCCTTAAAGTTTAAAATGAGAGTTAACTTTTTCTGGTTTTGAGGAAGGGCTTCAGTGAGTATGCGTGTGATTTGTTTCGAGACGGTATCCAATGAATGACTGGAATTCTCAAAACCTGAAAAGCGTCTATCGACTAAACATCCGAAGTGTATAGGAACTTGGTATTTCTTTCAAATCAAGAAAGATCCCAAAATGGGCAAAATTTCGAAAAATCTTCAAACCAGAGCAAACTGAATGCACAAAAGTTTTTGAACTTATTTTTATTAAAATCGCAAAGACGGGTTCAACTTGAAGATGTTGTACAAATTGTCAACTGTTAGGTAAATATTCAAAAACTCCTACACTGTTTGGTGTTTTGTCTGATGAAACTGGAAGCTAACGCAAACAACTTATATCGCCATGGAAGTTCGGTGGCTGTCAACAGGTGAAGTGTTGACAAAATAGTGATTCGGTTCAGTTTTTACTTCCTTTTACGAAAAAGGAAGTATTGTATTCGCGAAAAAATTTTCACTCAAAAATCGCCCTTAATTTCCATTTTGCTCACCCCCAAATGAATGTTGAGTTTTTTTTTCGATTCGACCACATGCGGAAAAGTGCCTAAGAATGTATAGACACGCGAAATATCCATTTTGACCATCACCGAGGTAATTACAACGACTTTTCTCGTGACGTCTGTATGTATGTGCGTATGTGTGTATGTGCGTATGTGCGTATGTATCTCGCATAACTCAAAAATGGTATGTCCTAGAAAGTTGAAATTTGGTACATAGACTCGTAGTGGGGTCTAGTTGTGCACCTCCCCTTTTGGTTGCTTTCGGATGTTCCTAAGGGGGTCTTTTGCACCTTTTTGGGGGGAAATCATTGTTAATTTCGATGTAAACTCAAGTGGCGTTATAATTTGTCGGACACTTGGCGATATATCGCCAGTCTTTTGGTCGCCAAGTTTTGTCGCCAACTTGGCGACAAATTTGGCGGAGTTTTTTTTTTGGTTTCAATTTGGCCATTGTTGGTGATATTTAGAGAATAAATATTGAATCACATTAAAATAGCGAATAATGGGGAAATGACATTAAATTGGAGTAAAAGGAAGTCATGTGATGCACACATCAGCTCGTTTTTTTTTTTTGGAAGGATATTATGATGTAAAATATACTCAAACTAAAGATGTAGCATACACCTATTTTTGTCGTACGATAACACTTATATACACCATACGTGTTTTAAGTGTCGATTTTCCACCATATTTCACTTGCATATTTTGTACTTAGTGGGCCTCAAAATTTTTCTCACAAAGTTGGTGGGCCGCAGACCTAAAAAGGTTGGGAACCGCTGCTATAAACTACAACACTTCTTTTAAACAACTCCGTAGCGCACATTTTGCATGTGCTTGCGATAAAACACGGTTGCTGAATACCAACTTTTCTAATTAGTAAAAGTATTTCAAACACTATTCAAATTATACTGTAAGACATTTCAAATAAATATTGTTCTAAATTTGGTACTTTACAACATATAAACCTATAACTAGCATCAGTGGAGCAGCAAAGGGTGGGTTTTAGGGGTGAAAACCCCCTCCAGAGACATTGGTTTTAATTAACGTAAATCCAAATTCTAATACAGTAGTTTATGCATATGAAAAGGCTGTTTTGATTATAATTAAAAAAAAAAAAAAACCTTCAGAAGGTATTTTTGATAATAAGATCTCCTCAAGAAGTTATTTTTGATCAAAAAAGCCCCTCTAGAAGGTATTTTTGATCAAAAAAACCCTCCAGGAGGTATTTTTGATCAAAATCCCCTTCCAGAAGGTATTTCTGGCTGCGCTAGTGGAGAGCATCCCTAGCATTGGAAATGTTTATTTATTTTTATTCTATTTTTTTTTAACAAATTTAAAACGTAAAACTTACTTTTGGAATTATCCACTTTCGCAATGTTGCTGAAAGTAAATATTCTACCCATATTAAGTTGTGTATGTTTCGTTCTTCACTTTGTTTCCGTTACTCATTCCCAAAATTGACCAAGATTTGTATTTCATAATTTTGTTGAATTAAGAAAATTGTTTTTGATTTTAACTAAAATAAAAATGTAGTAAAAATATATAGCACGTTTTAGTTTTGAGTTTGGAATACAAATTTTCTACGGGAGTCAAAATTAAATATAGTTTATTTATGTCGGATATTAATATGTTGGCTCCGCTAAAGTGCAGAATTTGTAAACTTTGTAAGCTATTTAAAATTTTGCAAGCGTTAAATAAAAGCACACGATTTCCTAAAACAGATTTTTCCTTTTAAATATTTTTGTCTGTGTTTTACTCAATGACATCAAACTAGCGTAGAAAATAATGTTGAAGATAACAGCTTAAAAAGAAAATGCACACCAAAGTGGTGTGCATTTTCCTTTCTCTCAAAGTAGCAACGTTTTTATTAACAGAGACACACACACATACAGAAAAAACTTCATGCAGCTTTACCCAATGCGTTACAAAATAATAATAATAATTATCTGAAAATTAAAAGAACTAAAAAATCAACATGTGTTTAGAACTGATTCGACGTCTATTGCATGATGCAGGTATTCACAAAGTGGGTGCCGCGGCACCCTGGGGTGCTGCAGGAAAAGTTCAGGGGAGGGGGGGGGCAAGAAATGTGCATGACAAAAATTATGTTTATAATAGAACTAGACTAGGGTGTCATAAAAAATTGAAATTCTTCAAAAGTTGCAGCGAAACAGAAAACGTTTGGGAACCCCTAATTACCGCAAAGTAAAAAAAAATAAAGCTTTGCAATGAATGACAAGAGCATATATGCAACGAAAAATATTTCAAAGTAAACAATTTTGACTCTTAGAAGTAACTGACTGTCATAAATATGACGAAACCGGCAACATATTACTATTAAAAAAATATGCTTTTTCTTACGAATAAAAATAAGTTGTCTGATAATAGCTGTTCAAACTAAGTGTAAGTTATAATTAATTCTGCTTGTAATACACAAATCAAATTTTAAAAGTGGGATAGGTGATAAAACCGAAAATGAAAATAGGTTATGAAAATAGGCCGCTAGAGAATTATTTTCGCTTTAAAAAAGATTCTCGGATCGGACAAACAGGTTTAAAGCGAATAATTCCTCGTTTCTAGAATTTTACAGCGATTTCAATCTGTACTTCCCTGTGACCTCTTCTCCGTAATTGACCCATTAAAATAATACTGCACAAAGGTGAAAAAAAGGACTATTAGTTACTTTTTTCTGTCAGTGATACATTTAGCTCAATAGATAGAAGCTTTTATTTTTGTCTTGCATTCATTGCTGTTCTTTAAACGCGAGCCAGTAGGTTGGGTTTGACAACTGACAAAGCATTAGTTTGCGACACTTGTGTCCTTAATTCTTAAGCATATCGTTGACCCATTTACGAACGGGTAGGTTTTCCCTTTTGTTAGTGAAAACGAAAGGGTACCTAACATGTTTCACTTACTTTTGGATTTGCAGCGTAAATGTACGCGTCGTTGTAAATGAATTTTTGAGCAG
Source organism: Uloborus diversus (assembly GCF_026930045.1). Classification (NCBI taxonomy): domain Eukaryota; kingdom Metazoa; phylum Arthropoda; class Arachnida; order Araneae; family Uloboridae; genus Uloborus; species Uloborus diversus. The sequence goes on along the minus strand of NC_072736.1, from coordinate 152,134,010 downwards.
GTTTATTTATCGTGTGCTTCCCTACACGTTAAAGTGGTTTCCTTAAAATAAAATAAAATAAATAAAATCATTATAAAAGTAGAAAATGAGATGATGTGTGCATCACATGACTTCCTTTTACGCCAATTTAATGATAATAGCGCTTTGGAGTGAGCAATGAAACACTTCATGTTTTCATCCCTAGTTTCTTGCGAACCGAAGCAAAAAAAAAAAAGTTTTACACAGATCTATTTCTCCATTATTTGCGTTTTAATGTGATTCAGTGGTTAAATATTTGAACATTACCAACGTTGGCCGAATTAAAACCAGATTTAAAAATAAAAAAAAATAAAAAAATCGCCAAATATTTCGTCAAGTTGACGACAAAACTTGGCGGCCAAAAGCTTGGTGATATGTCGCCAAGTGTTTGACAAATTATAACACCACTTGAGTTAGCATTGTAATTAACAATGATTCCCCCCCCCCTAAAAGATGTAAAAGACCCCCTTAAAAACGCCCGAATGCAACCAAAACAGAAGGTGCACAGCTAGACTACACTAGGAGTCTACTTACCAAATTTCAACTTTCTAGGACATACCGTTTTTGAGTTATGCGAGATACATACGTACATACACACATACACACATACGCACATGCATACGTACATACGGACTTCACGAGAAAACTCGTTGTAATTAACTCGGGGATCGTCAAAATGGATATTTCGGGTGTCTTTACGTTCCTAGGCATATATCCACGTGTGGTCGGGTCAAAAAAAAAATCTCCATTCATTTGGAGGTGAGCAAAATGAAAATTAAGGACGATTTTTGACTGAAAATTTTTTTTTCGCGAATACAATACTTCCTTTTTTGTAAAATGAAGTAAAAATACGCAAAACCCCGCATACGACATCTAGCATCCAACTCAAAGCATCCAGTCTCTGGCATTAGTTTGAATTTTGACATCTTGTGAATTCAAATTATTATCATTATTTATTTATTCACAGTCACGAATTGTAATAGAACTGTACTTGTTGGGTTTCTTGTTTCTACGAATTGCTCAAATCACACTGATCGTGGCAAGAAAAGAAATTTAAATTCTAGCTGTCAGAGTTCAAACTAATGTCAGGAACTGGATCCTGGATGCTTTGTGCTGAATACTGTTTTTGTCCATAGAGGATTGTGTAAAATCGAGAGGGTCGAGTGTAATAATGTCTTCTCCGGGGGACATGGACGATTAGTCACTAACCAGGAGGAGCAACCGCTTGTTGAGGCCAGTGGTATAGGACAATATATAGGACCAAAAAGTATAGGACATCAACTATGGTCAAGTGAAAATTTTAAGAACTCAGTGATTGATCAAAAGATAAAAAAAAAAAAAAAAATTAACGCCCATGGGACATGTGTTCCCTGAGTACAAGCTTTATTTTCTAATTCTTTGAATCAAATAAGGTTTAACTGTTATTACTTCCTTTTACAAAAAAGGAAGTATTGCATTCGCGAAAAAATTTTCACTCAAAAATCGACCTTAATTTCCATTTTTCTCACCCCCGAATGAATGTTGAGTTTTTTTTTTTTTCGACCCGACCACACGTGGATATATGCCTAGATACGTAGACACCCGAAATATCCATTTTGAAAGACCCCCGAGTTAATTACAACGAATTTTCTCGTGACGTCCGTATGTACGTATGTATGTGCGTATTTGTATGTGTGTATGTGTGTACGTATCTCGCATAACTCAAAAACGGTATGCCCTAGAAAGATGAAATTTGGTACGTAGACTCCTAGTGGAGTCTAGTTGTGCACCTTCTCTTTTGGTTGCATTTGGATGTTCCTAAGGGGGTCTTTTGCCCCTTTTTGGGAGGAAATCATTGTTAATTTCGATGTAAATTTGGCGATTTTTTTTTTAAATTTGATTTTGATTTGGCCACTGTTGGTGATATTTCGAGAGTAAACAATTGAATCACATTAAAATTGCCAATAATGTGGAAATGACATTAAATTATAGTTAAAGGAAGTCATGTGATTCACACATCAGCTCGTTTTTTCATGGTAATCTCATAATTTTCATTTTGTGAATAGAAACAATAAACTATTGTTAAAAGAATACAACGTAATTTCTTTTGAAAATATTGCAAATGAAATACATCAGCATTAATACTGACATACACCAAATGTTATTTAAAATTACTTTTTAATTGAAGATTAAATGAAGAATGAACATAATATTATTAGCAGGGCTATGAGGTTAATTACACTTTAGTGGTAATTACATTGCACAAGTCTATGGAGTAATGCTTTATCAAAATAATCGTAAATGCAGAACTTATTGCATTTGTTTTGCAGATCAGATGATTTAAATAATTTCGCTGTGGTATGGAAAGTTGCAAATATCTAATGCTTATTGACTTAATTTTTGTTAGCTGTTACATTTTCGGGTGAATAACCTGGAGCAAACAGTCTAAAAAAATATTTCTTACTGATACTAGAGCAACTAACATGGTTGAAGTCAAACATGCCTAATTTTACTCTCCAGTCCAACCCCCCACTGTTCAGATTGTTACCGTGCCAATTACCAATCAGTGGGACCCTTTCTCCAGTCAACAATCCTTCTGTCTGCTCCCTTCAAAAAATAACCAGAACTTTTCTCTTTTTTGATTCCTACTCAACCGTTAATGATTGCCCAACGACCGTTTCTGGAGCATGTGTGCTGGGGAGGAGACAGGACAATGGGATGGAGTGGAACAAAAGTTGTCGAGCGAAGCCTGAAACACGTAGAATGTGCTGAGCCAATTGTCGTTATTTGAGGAGCGCATCCCGCTTTGACAATAGATTTTTTTTTTCTTTTTTGCTTTTTTCTTTCTTTTTACCAAACTTGGTGAATATTAAATGCTTTATTTCATTTCAGATGACCGCCGTAGAGGTTTTAAATAGAATAGATGGAAATGAACTTATAAAAAAACACTAAAGTGAAAAAGAGTAGAGTGCCGTTTTGAGAGTTCTGGGATGTGTTTCAGCGAACTGATTTCATATTTTGAATAAAATGTTAGTGAAGTAATATTTTTCAGATGTGATAATGTTAATGTGTTATTACGGAAACTAACTCAAAAAAAAAAAAAGTAAAACAAATCCTTTTTCCATTTTTTTTTTTTTAATATATGCATGAATATACTTCCGTGCACAGACATAAATATATTAAATTAATCTTCACTAATAATAAAGCTGCAAGACTCTCTGTCTGGACGTCTCACTGTCTGGATCTCTGTGACGCGCATAGCGCCTAGACCGTTCGGCCGATTTTTATGAAATTTGGCACAGAATTAGTTTGTAGCATGGGGGGGGGGGTGCACCTCGAAGCGATTTTTCGAAAATTCTATTTTGTTCTTTTTCTATTCCAATTTTTAGAACCTTTTCCCGAGCAAAATTATCATAAGATGGACGAGTCAATTACCAATTTATCAGAACGTGGAGCCGTAACATGGGCAACACAATTGGCGAGAAATTCACCACACATTATTTGTAAATATACAGGCGAACCAAAAGACCTTTTAATTTTCTACTACGGGCAAAGCCGTGAGGTACCACTAGTATTTACATATAAGCGATAGATTGTATTTGCGTATACGAACTTCTAAGAAGCACATTTATTTTCGCAATGAACTTTTTTGCGTAGAGCATACTTATCTTTCGTATTGTAATAAAAATAGTATGTCCATACAGCTCTAAATATTTTTTTTGAAAGTAAAGGTTTTCTTTTAACTTAACCACTAGTAGTCCCTTTCCGCTTTTAAATCCCATATGCATAGTTATTTTTCTTTATTTCAATAAGTTATTGGTGAATGTATCCTTTACAAATTTCCGACAATTGCAAAATAAAAAAAAATAATTACAAAAAATATTTCATGTTACTAGTTATTTTGCTTTTAAAACTTCATCCATGTAGTTATTGACCACTTTCTTTTTCTGATTTTCCGTTTTTTTCTTTTGCATAATTTTCTTTTCATTCTTCAAGGTCATTAAATATAATAATGCATGTAATTCTTCTCTCTTTTACTTTTTCTTCCTAGCACATGTTATGTCTCAGAAATAAAACAAAAATATGCTTAAAAATCTTTTTTTTTTCCCATGTACTCCATTCATAGATTGTTCAAAATTACTATTTTCCTATAAGGTGCCTAACTCTACGTATTCCTACAAAAATTTACAGAGTACTACGGGATTCAACGCCAATTTACAGCTGTTCCCTACCGAAAAGAAAGGGAAACCCGTTACCCTTTTAGCTCTCCACCATCCCACCATCCTTTTATGGTGGAATTGACGTTACCGCCCCCTGGGTGACATACAACACAAAAATCGTAGAGCACGCCCCACTCTTCTGTGAGGTGGCGGGCCCCATGGGGCTTGGGGCCTGCCCCCTCAAGCTTCGTAATGGGCGGAATTAGTCATTAAATAAATGGAATCGGCCTTCATGGTCCATAAAGTATGTGGTGCTCAAACGAAGCGAGATTTTAGAGGTATATTTCCTTTCCTCGCTTAATATAAGATTTAATCGTTAGTGATATAGGATGACGTAATAAGTGCGTCAGCTTGTGAGTGTTCCGATGGGAGATTGGTTTGGTTTGGGTTTTAAATGAAAGAGTTTTTTCAGTTTTTAAATGTTTATGATCCATATATTTGAACAAAAGCCCCATTGTCGAAGAACAATGGGTTATGCTATAATACTCTTGCAGGTGTTCCCAACATTTTATTTCTTTTATAGTTTATCCTCTAAAGGCAAATCCCTCATCAATCCTATGAGCTTATTATTTTTTTTTTTATTATAGTTGTGATTAACCTGTCGGGACTGACTTGATTTTGGATAAGCAAAATTTTGAATGATTGGACAAATGGCTTGAGGGTTTCTGAATGTAAAAATGAATGAAATACATTTTTTAAAGGCAATGAAATACATTTTCAAATGTTTTCTCTAATGAAATTTAGTAGTTAGTAATTTGATTAAAAAACATGAGTTAGTTTATTTTTCTATGGACATTATCCACACTTAGGATAGGCAGCTATGAGAGTTTCATAAGCATGACCCTGGCCCTATAATATTATTGTACAAGGAGGAAATGTTTTTAATTATGTGTGCTAAGACGTGAACATTAGAGATGATTGCTATGTTTGGATATTTAGAAAGTTCTGTAAATTCTAGTTCGGATAATCGGTTGGTTTGATAATTAAGCAGTTCGGTAGGCTGGAGTTAAAGTCTTCGACTTTCTGCTGCATTAGGAAAAATTGAGTGTTCCAACTGACGACAAGCATATCTAGTCATTCAGTTCGAGTGATGAAATGTATACTTAATTATGTCTATCTTACATTTATTTAAACAGATATAATATTCCAATATTCTCGTACGTAATAGTAGCCTAAATTATACATTCCAGATGGCTTCGAACAAGGCACTCATCATATTATTTGCATTGATAATGAAAAAAAAAATCAAAGCTTCTTGAGTTAGATTTTTTTTTTTTTAATTTCACATTTTTGCAAATCTTAAACGAACGAAATAAGCCTTTTTTAACCAAGATGTCGTTTCGGCTTACAATTGAAAAATTTTTTTAAATTGCATAAAAACCGTTGTGTGCTTAAACATAGCGATTTTTTTTTTTTTTTTTTTTTTTTTTTTGTATTAAGAAAAACTATGGTAAAGATAATTTGGTAACCTATAACTTCAGTTTATGCTAGTAATCTAAATTGCAATTTTGTAATTTTACTGTCAAAATTTTGAATATGATCAAGTTTAAAGCGTAAGTTAACTTTATTTACTAAACAAGGAATGTGCAATAGAAGTTATATTAGTAATAACAAGAATAAATTTATAACTGTAAATATGTTTTTTTATAATATTTTTACCTAGAATATTTATTTATTTTCATTATAATAGAGCTTAACGTGCAATGACAAACGGACACTACTCTGCTACATTGAAAGCGAACTTGAGCTTTAAAACGCTCTCTCCCCGGGCTCTTAAATCCTTTAACAAAATTCGCTCCCATCCTAAGCACTGTTCATAGCTTGGTGCAAGGGGTCGCTTGCACATCCCATGGGTACGGAGGGAGCTTTCCGTTCCTTTTCAAATCCTTTCTCCTTATCAAGGCTTACAAGCTGAAACCGCAGAGGCTAGATTTGCCCAGTTTTAAATCGTACCCTAAGGGTAGTATTTTTTTCTGTATGGATTCATTCATTTAGTTTGCAGTTCCACTTATTTTGTTCCCTTTTTATATTTATACCGGAGTTTTATATTGTGTTCAGTAGGGATGGATAGCAGTTAATCCCAAAGGCATGGCCGTGTCATTTGCATTAGATTTTCAAATCCTTGCTCACACCTCATAAAAATCGGATTGTTGTTGCCAGATTCCCGAAGGGGTTAAGATACGATTTCGGAGTCATAAGGCGAAAGCAATATGAGATGCGTTTGCCGCAAGCGTTTGTATTAAGACGTCCCTCCGCTCTATGCTAATATTATTGCAGAAAAAAAATATGTTTTTTTTTTTTTGCCTTGGATCTTATTAGCGATCAATTCGACTCATTTTCATTCCAAACTTCTTGTATTATTTTTGTAATGATTCAATGAATTTTGAAAACTTTACTTCATGAATAAAGACTTTAAATACATATCTGGATGCAAAAGGAGATTTATAAAGGCTTTGAAAATATTTGTGAACCTTTCAAATGACTGTAATGCTTATGTATTCACCAAAAGATAAACGTATACAGCTAATTTACTTCCAAAACTGTTATCTTATTTTTTTTTATAAATATTTTATTCATTAAGTGAATTGAATGTTTGTAGTTGACTGTATATATTTTTCCCCATCATTTATTTGCTTTCATATTTGTAATTTTGAATTCAATATATTTAAATTTGTCCTCAATGCATATCTATATCTTCGCCTCAGAGCGACATTAAGACATCTAATCGCAGAAATAACAGTAAAATATCCTACTGTGTTTTTGAGGCGACGATAAGTCTAAAGATATAGTTTTGTACTCGTACATATTTTACTATTTAAAAGTCAAGAGAAGTTTTATTTTTAGGATAAAAATGCATGTTCACACTGATAATCTTAATAGCTTTCAAAGGCAAAACGGAAAAGTAAATAATTATTCTTTCTGCACCTGGTACTGTTAATTTTCAATCAATTTCCTCGGTATATCTTTTGCCTCTTCGAAGACGTCTGAACAAGAGCATAAAATAATCGATATTTTTTATTTTAGTCTACTTTTTACATCTTTGTTGTGCTCTTAAACGGGGGTCATTTTTTAGCTGAGGAGCAAGAGAGACAAGTTTGCAAAAGGATTTTCCTCGGTTGGGTCCTAAAAAATATATATATAAAAAAAAAACTTTTACAGCTCTGCAGAATTCCGCGTAAAAATCGCAATTAAAAAGTTTATACACATTTTTTTTTACGTATAATGAAGATCGTTCGTTAAATCGGAGCTGTGTTTCTACTCGCAGCTTTAAGATACCGAAAATTTAAAATTTTCCTTCCTTACTAATAATAAAGCAGAAAGTCTCTCTGTCCGGAGGATGTCTAGATGTCTGGATGTCTGTAGGATGTCTGTAGGATGTCTGTAGGATATCTGTAGAATGTCTGTGACGCGCATAGCGCCTAAACCGTTCGGCCGATTTTCATGAAATTTGGCACGAAGTTAGTATGTAGCATGGGGGTGTGCACCTCGAAGCGATTTTTCGAAAATTCGATTTTGTTCTTTTTCTATTCCAATTTTAAGCCCATTTTTCACAGAAATTTAATAAAATGGGAAAGAATTTGTTCTGAAAATTATCTTTCTTTTCTTTACTTCTTTATCTTTCTTCTTTTCTTTTTTTCTTTATCTTTATCTTCTTTACTAATAATATAACTGAAAGTCTCTCTGTCCGGAGGATGTCTGGACGTCTCTAGGATGTCTGTGACGCGCATTGCGCCTAGACCGTTCGGCCGATTTTAACGAAATTTAGCACAAAGTTAGTTTATAGCATGGGGGTGTGCACCTCGAAGCGATTTTTCAAAAATTCGATTTTGTTCTTTTTCTATTCCAATTTTAAGCCCATTTTTCACAGAAATTTAATAAAATGGGAAAGAATTTGTTCTGAAAATTATCTTTCTTTTCTTTACTTCTTTATTTTTCTTCTTTTCTTTTCTTCTTCTTTACTAATAATAAAGCAGAAAGTCTCTCTGTCCGGAGGATGTCTGGATGTCTGTAGGATGTCTGTAGGATATCTGTAGGATGTCTGTGACGCGCATAGCGCCTAAACCGTTCGGCCGATTTTCATGAAATTTGGCACAAAGTTAGTATGTAGCATGGGGGTGTGCACCTCGAAGCGATTTTTCGAAAATTCGATGTGGTTCTTTTTTTATTCCAATTTTAAGAAAAAAACTATCATAAATTACGAAATCATCATAACGTGGAACCGTAACATGGGCACAAGCCAATTGGCGAGATACGAAATTATCATAGCGTAGAACCGTAACGTCGGTACAAGCCAATTGGCGAGAAAATTCACCATACATTATTTGTAAATATACAAGCGAACCAAAAGACCTTTACATTCATACTATTACGGGCGAAGCCGTGCGGGTGCCACTAGTTTAATTATATTTTGTTTGTAACTTTTGCTTACTAGCTTAATCAGCGCTATTAACCGGAACTTTAGCGAGCACATAAAATAGATTAACGTTACGTCATACTTACAAAAAAATACAGTAAAACTTTGATATGTCTTCTTGAATATTGATCAAAAAACCCTTCCGAAGTTGCAATCGATTCAAAGAGCATTGATCTATCTAATTCAAGTGTAAGATCGAAATGACTGCAAGGTAAAGCACATTAGCTACATTCCAACTTCTAATTGGTAAAAAGAGACATTTGCCTTAATGGGGAGTTCTTAAAAAAGAAAAAAAAAACGTAAAGTTCTGGAGAGAACTAAAAAAGTACAAAACAAATAACTTATTAATATGCATAGAAATGATTGTTTTATGTCTGATGAAAAACTCACAATAACTCAGAGCAGTTGTACCATTGATAGTTTTAACATCCTGATAAGTTGGATAATTTTTTTTTCTTCTGAATTTCTTGTCTTTACTAGATTAATTAAAACTTTCTATTCTGAGTTTTAGCAAAAGCACAAGGTAGATTAAGATAACGTCAAATTTATGACAAAAAAAGGGGGGGGAGGGAATTCGGATGTGTGTTCCTGTACACTGATCAAGAAAGCTTTCATAAAATGCAATCGACTTAAAGAACACTGAACGATCTAATCCAAGTGTAAAATCGAAATGAATTAGATGTAAAAGACATTTCAGTTCCATTTCAACTCCAACTTTGTCCGAAGAGAACACATTTGCTAAACGATTTTCCCTGATGGGGCGTCCTAAAGGGAAGAAAAGTAGAGTTCTGTATAATCTATACAACATTTGCATAAGAAATAACTTATTAATATATATACAAACTAGTGGCACCCGCACGGCTTCGCCCGTAATAGAAAAATTAAAGGTCTTTTGGTTCGCTTGTATATATTTACAAATAATGTATGGTGAATTTTCTCGACAATTGGCTTGTACCGACGTTACAGTTCCACGTTATGATAATTTCGTATCTCACCCATTGGCTTGCGCCCATGGTACGATTCCACGTTATGATAATTTCGTAATTTATGATAGTTTTTTTTTCTTAAAATTTGAATAAAAAAAAACCACATCGAATTTTCGAAAAATCGCTTCGAGGTGCACATCCCCATGCTACATACTAACTTTGTGCCAAATTTCATGAAAATCGGCCGAACGGTTTAGGCGCTATGCGCGTCACAGACATCCTACAGATATCCTACAGACATCCTACAGACATCCTCCGGACAGAGAGACTTTCTGCTTTATTATTAGTAACTAGTGGCACCCGCACGGCTTCGCCCGTAATAGAAAAATTAAAGGTCTTTTGGTTCGCTTGTATATTTACAAATGATGTATGGTGAATTTTCTCGCCAATTGGCTTGTACCGACGTTACAGTTCCACGTTATGATAATTTCGTATCTCGCCAATTGGCTTGTGCCCATGTTACGATACCACGTTATGATAATTTCGTAATTTATGATAGTTTTTTTTTCTTAAAATTTGAATAAAAAAAGAACCACATCGAATTTTCGAAAAATCGCTTCGAGGTGCACACCCCCATGCTACATACTAACTTTGTGCCAAATTTCATGAAAATCGGCAGAACGGTTTAAGCGCTATGCGCGTCACAGACATCCTACGGACATCCTACAGACATCCTACAGACATCCTCCGGACAGAGAGACTTACTGCTTTATTATTAGTAAAGATGACTGTTTTACATCCAATGAAAAAACTCGCATTAACTCAGAGCAGTGAAGCCACTGACAGTTTTAAGATCATGATAAGTCAGATTGACTATTTTTTCAATTTCTCTTCTTTACCAGATTAATTAAAACTTTTATTCTGAGTTTTAGCAAATGCACAAAATGGATAACGTCAGATTTATGACAAAAAAAAAGTGAAAATTCTGATGATGTGTCTTCCTGTATACTGATCAAGAAAGCTCTCATAAAATGCAATCGACTTAAAGAACATTGAACGATCTAATCCAAGTGTGAAATCGAAATGGATGCGATGTAAAACACATTTGTTCCATTCCAACTCGTCCCTTATCGATTGCGAGGCTGTGCACAGATGGAAGATTCAGTGAGAGAAATAAAAAAGAAAAGAGAATTTCTCTTTCTCTCTTTTGTTCATCCCTTTTTATTATTTATTTTCCATTCTCATTTTCTCCTTAGGCCTTCGCCTAGGAAAGGGTACGGTTTTTCCCCAAACTAAAAAGGTCACACTAGGGTACACGTTCTATTTATGTCTTTTCTTTTCCTCCATTTTTGAATTTAGAACGAGACGAGATCATGTAAAGAAAAAAAATGGATGCGAGATTTTATTTCATATGGTATATTCTATATACATAACACTTGATTGATATATCAGTGAATATAACATACTGATGAATGGCTATATTTGAAAATAAGTAGTGGTTCAAAAAAAAGTAATTATTTAATGAACCATTGTTGCAAAATAATTGATGGAAAAGTCAAAAAGAGATTTATCTAGAGCAAAAGGTAATATTTACTTGAACATTATTTTTCTGTTTGCTTTGCATTTTAGTAAAGCAAGAGGGTACGGGTCTTTTTCAATATCTATTATTATGGTCATTGTAATAGTGTTAGATATCAAAAAGGAGTGCTTTATTGTTATTTTTTTATCTTCTTACGCTCTTTGATAAAGTAAATAGCTACTTGATTTGACTGAAAAATCATTACCTGTTTTTTCAGGCTTTCCCCATTGTTATGTTAGTGTTTTGATGTTGGTTCGGTTTCTTCGTATTGAGAAAAGTTTAGTCGCCTGTCAAAAACAAGTTCTATTAATTGAAATTGTAGCTTCAACTATAAAATAATTACTGACATTTTAAGATTAGTTCTACTTTCAGCATTGTTCTCCTTGCTATCCATTAAAGCAAGTTTCTAAGAAAATTAATTTCACAAAAAAGTTATTTTCAATCCAAATCCTTCAACAACATAAAACATTTTTTCCCCTCTGAGATCTTTCAAATTTTTTGCAACACGTTGCTATTATGTTCAAGTGATATATTTTATTATTTTCTTTTATGAAGCAACGGGACACCCGAATCTTATCCCATATTTGCAGGAAACATTTATTTAAAAAATTATTATTTTTAAAATAAGGTTAAGGTGATTTATCTGTCCCTCTACCCCATACTCCTGTTGTTACGTCTCCTACGACGCATTTTATGTTAGAAAAAGTACATTGATCCAGCATTGCTTGTGAATCTAAAAAAGTTTTTTTCATTTTTTTTCCAAATGAGGAAATGAACCAATTTTCCTTAAAAAGTGAGAACAGTTTTACTTTTTAAAAAATGCATAAGAAAATTTTGTTTTAAATTAAGCTCTTTAGAAATAAGATATTTATTACTTCTAAAGAAATCTTTACCAGTTTCCAATTTCGAAAAATCATATTTTCCCGCTTTAACATAAGTTCAAAATGGATTCTCAAATGATAATTGCACACTGTCGTAAAAACAACCATTAAATGACTTTTCTTTAATACTTCAACAATCTATTTATTTGTTCTTCACATTTGTTGCTGAAATAAGTCATTGATGTGTCAGTTTTATGTTTCGCAACAAACAGTTAAAACCACATTTATTGTCATTCTCAAGCCCAAATCGCCACTCCCTAAAATCTTATGTCCACAGCTGGTCTTTATACAAGACCCAAAGATTACCTTTAAATGAACCGACAAGGCGAAGATTAAGTTTATGGCACCTACAGCAAGTAATGGCGCAATAATAATTTGTCAGCGACGACTAGAAGTACATCAAATTCGCCATCATTAGCAATCGCGGGGCAGTTAAGACTGCCTAGTGATATTCCAGCCCCCTTTCTGTAAGCACCACTCTGGGAGACTGCAATAGCGAGGGGCTAATAACAGTGCTAAGCAGCTTAATAGTTGCAAAGACAATAACACGGATTCAGTCTCAACCGTGGTTTATGAACGCCTCCAGTTGATCTGTCCTCTGGTTGATATCCGGCACAAGGGGCTGTCCGATTCCACCGTCCGGTAATCACGGAGTCCGTACTGGCTACCACGCCTAATGCAACAATCGTGTCGCATTAGAGTCCGGCCGTTTGCCCGGTTGCATAATAACTGCGTAAAAGGGGCAGATTCAATAAGAGCGGCCGGAGGTCGAGAGACTTGATGTGGGCCGGACCTTGACGTGTGTAACGATTTAACAGGCCCTCGTTTACGCTGAAGTGAAGCTCAATTATTCAGCCGGTCGGCCGGACTCAAGTGAGAAGAGAAGGGGGGGGGATGAAATGCACCGGATCAAGCGTCAATTGGACCTCTGTGGATACCACTTGGTCATGCAAAAGGGTTTGCTGGGACTAGGAAGTCTGTCATTATTGGGTGTCATCCAAATGTGAAACTTCGAAAGTGACAGTACGAAATTAATTCCTAGAAGCATATAATGCATACATTTTCCATGTACTCTTTAACTTGAAAGTTCTCAAGTTTCTGAAGCAGCAGAAGTAGAGAAGTTTGAGTTAAATGTTTATTTTTTATTTGCACTTGTTATAAGTCAGCAAATCAAACACTATGAATGAAATATGGTTTTGATATCTTAAAATGTCTAAGTACTATAATAGAATAAAATAATCTATTTGCTACATATTTATACAAATTAATAACAAAATAAGTTGTAAATGTATAAAGATAATGAACTATTGTAAAATGTGTTTGTAGATTCAAATCAAATGTTTTTTTTTTTGCTTTGAAAACAATTAATTAGTTGTGATTCTGATTAATATTTAAAAAAATCTTGAATATCATCTCCGGAATTTCAGAGTAATGTACTGTGCTTTGCGTCTTTTAAAACTCGAAAAAATAACGAAAATTGTTGGTTCATGATTGACTGATTATGAATGATTTTGAAGATAATAGAAATTTTTTTGAAGAGTAAGATATATTTTAGAAATAGGTTTAAATTCTGACTTAGACGTTACTTCCATCTGCTTCCAGAGGTAAAACCAGAGGTAAACTAAGAGGTAAAACTATTTAGGTATGTTAGGTCAAAACTCCTTTTTTTTTAACTGCCTGTGATAGAATTTTCTAACTTAAATTTGATGTAACATTACTAAAATATGTCTTGAACCATTATAAACTGCCACTTTTAACAGTTTAATTTATTAGATCTGTTTATAAGAGTGTTCAAAAGAGCTGTATATTTTCAGTATTTTAATTTTTGTTGCGATTGAATAAGTATAAGCATAATTTAGAATGACATAGCTTGAGTTACATACCCACAGTTACGTAATAACAAACATGGTAAACGAAACTAGCTGCATGAAAAAAATAATACTAAATAAAAGTGTATGTCGTCAAGGGTTTTCTACCAAATATTTATTTAAAAAAATTAGTTTATCAATTAGTTGATTGAGATAATTACATTGAAACCAGGCCGCAGGCAGTCTTGCTTTTATATAAAACAACGTAATTAAGCCTTGATGTGTCCAAATGTATCAGTTCGAATGTATTTTACGTAACTTAATGAACTGCATATTAGTATAGCTATTCATTTGAAATTGTATGTGAAATTTATTCACAAAGAGAAAAAAAATCTGGAAACTTTCGTCCTATGCTAGAATAATAGACAATGCAGTTTACAAAGGATTAAAAAATATACATTGAAAGTACTACCAGCTGTCACTTGATTGAGAAATATAGTCGTCAATGCGTAATTGGCACTTCTGATTTTGATTCATGTGAAAATTGGTCTGATCAATAGTCATATTTTGCCATTTGCCACAGTGAGTCGTAATATGAGTAGCAGGTGGAGGCAAATTGCCGGTTTCGGGATGGACCAATTCTTCAGGGTGGATGGAGGTGGTGATGGATGGGCCGGTCATCTGGCACCACCGTAAAAATCCAGATGTTCCCTCTCCCACTTCGTCCACCCTGAAAATTGCAGAAGGGGAGGGGGAGAATCTTCGCTCTCCAGATTTACCCATGGGCAAAAATCTCAAATGTATGGTTTTTAAATCCTCCCACCTACCTTTGCCCCACTTCCAGTTATAAATGATCCGACTCTGCGCAGGTCAATGGTATCAGTTTCGCGTCGATTAGCACCACGAAAAAAGGGGGGAGAGGGATAATGAGTGTGGGATTTTTACGCTCATCAGTCATGCTTTTTCCGATTTCCTGGGGAATTTGTTTTTGTTCGAGGGATGTAGGAAATGGATGGTTTTTGAAGAACGAGATGGGGGGGAGGGGTTCTACGATCACCTGCCTCCCTCTTTCTGCCGAGACAAAACCATTTATGGAAAACGTCAAATATTAAGTGGGGGTTCGCTTGGATTCGAGAGAATGCTTTGTACCAGAGATTCGGGGATCTGCGTAATGATGGTGAATTTCAATAAGCGTCCATAACGGCAGTAACAATAAATAGCCGTTTGCTTATCGCTGGAATCCCATAAGCATTTCTCACCGATAACAAACTTTTTTTTTATTTTTCCAAGCAGTTAGCCTCGTCGATCATTGAGAGAGCGAAACGCATTTATTTCATTGATTTCCATTCTGAAATGTTTTGGTTTTATAGTGAGATTGATGCTTCTTTCCCAGAAGCGTAACCTAAGTCTATGAAACATTTATCTCAATAAACATTTTCACAAACTGCTTCTTTCTGACAAATTTGAATACATGCAATTGTAAGTGAACTACGTCAAAATAATGTTTTTCTGCCATAATCAGTGCAAAAGAAAAATATAAAACACCTCCGTATTACGAAATTTGTTTTTGTCTTTTTTAAAACGTGTTTCATCCAGTAGGTATTTATAGTTTTCATTTATTTATTTATTTATTATTATTATTTGTAAAATTGCCTTGAGCAGATGATAAATTAATAAATTAAATATAAGTCATTAAACTTTAAACTTATGCCTCAAAGATAATTGCGAAAACACACACAAAAAAAAAATTAAAAAAAAATCGACAAATCCAGTGCTTACCACTCATTTGCATTTGGAAGCGCATTGATTTCGATACAAGAAATTCTATATTGAAATCACAAATTACTAGTAGGCAAATATACCGCGTTTAGAAGGTTGATGTGAGGGAAATTCAGAAGAGTCACTGGAAAATATTTCGAAAAAAAAAAAAAAAAAAAAAAACCTCCTCAAACCTTTACAACAGTTCATGTGATGCAAAAGAATAAAAATGATCTTTATTAGCATTACATTAATAGTATAACTTAAAAAACGAGCATTGGAGATACGAGAACGAAAGAGAGTTTTATTTCTACCATTGGGTAAGCTCAGTAGCACAACGAGGGTTGAGGGGTGACAACCATCCCTCAGCCATTGATTTTAACATACATAGCCAATTTCAAAAAGGCAGTAACTGGTAGAATTAGAAACTGCTCTCAAGGAAAATCTTGGTTTCGGTAGTCTGGTAATCCAATACGCATAACAAAAAAAATATAGCTCCCATTTTATTATTTTATAATGTCATTAAGGATTCTTTACTAGTGAATTTAGTTTTGTCAAATCCAAACATTTGGAGAAAATCACTGTTTATGTAACTGATAACTAAATATTGACTGTCCCAAATTTTGTAGCTCATATTTTACTATAATATTTCGAACTTTCAGCACGAACAACACTGTAAAATAATGCTGCCCTTGTTTTCTTTCAAACCAAAAAGAACCTTCGTTTTACCCATTTTTCTGGCTCGCTTTTTCCATTTCTTGCTCATAGATTTGAAAATTATCTGTCGACTAAAGTTAACTCCAAAGAAACTTCACACCGTTCATATTATCAAGGTCTTTAGCTTCGTAGACCATTGCAAGTAATTAGTAGGTAAAAATAATTTATTCCTTCTTTTTCAAAAAAACATTCACAGTTGCGTCAACGGGTTTTACTTTCACTCTTCAATGAAAAATCTGCTCTTGGGAAATACATCGCTAAGGCGGAATATAATCAAAAGGAAAGACGATATCCCTGGAAATTATCCAAGATTTCTTTACGTAAACAAATCTTTCAAAGGTTAAACTACAGGTGTCCCAGTAGCCTATCTGAAGTAATCTTAGCCCACATGTTGAGGAACTGTGACGCGAAACATGCGTGAATTATTAATTGAGCTTCTGCCTTAGCCCTAAAGGGTTGACGCCTCTGTAGCTTAGAAGCAAAATTTGGGTGTGTTCGGCTTTTCAAGCGACGCCTACACCTCTTGTGTTTCTGTCTTCCCCACAATAAAACCATCTGTGCCATTTGAAACGTTTTTCCGCCATATCTCAAAGCAGAAATTCATTGTTCGAACTCAGCAGTCTTCTGCTTCCTATGTAATCCGTGATCTCGAACGCAAAGTTGCAATAACGAAATGGGTTCTTGCATAATTGTTCCATAATTCTTTTGGGAGTGCGAGCGTTTTCTGTTTTTAATGACCTCGTGATCATCACCGAAGAAGATTCAACTTGGTCAGAATTTAAATTGGTTTGACTGAATAATGGAACTAGGGTAATCATTACATTCGTGTATGTCTGAAATGTAAAACTACATCATTCATCCATTCTTTACTCTTATTTATTTTTTGACAAAGAAAGATAATTTACACTCCATTGGAAAATATTGCCCAATATTTTCTACTAATGCAGTAACCTTATTAAAATTTTAGTGCAAGGCTGCGTATCCCGCACCATCAGAAGTTTTAACATTTGAATGTAAGGCTGCGTATCATAGATAGAGCTTCTGAAAGGTAAAACTACATCATTCATCCAATCTTTACTCTTATTTATTTTTTGATAAAGTAAGATAATTTACACTCTATTGTCCAATATTTTCTACTAATGCAGTAACCTTATTAAAATTTTAACGCAAAGCTGCGTATTCCAGAGCTTCAGAAAATGGAATACTACTATCAAGAGCTTTAAAATTTGAATGAAAGGCTGCGTATCATAAACAGAGCTTTAGAAATGGAGGTGCCTTTATCAGGAGGTTTAAATGATGCTAAGAAACGCTGCCATTCTTGCTCTCGCAAGGAAAATTTTCAGAAATTGTGAGTGAAAATACATTTTTAAAGCATATGAGGTATGAAATTAATGAACCTGAAATGTAAAATGTTAGATATTTTTACTTTTCCTACCACTGTATCCCTTGGTGACCCCTGTGCACACGCTGCCAATCCCGTAGTTTAGTCAGCTGAAAGTAAAAATTATAGGTGTAAGACTTAAAAAAAACAGAAATTAAACAACTTAACAAAAATTAAAATGTATTTGCATTTTCAATTCGTTTTAAAAATTGTGCGAAAACTTCCTGGGTCTTAATTATTAGCACTATAATATTGTAAGTTATGTAGTTTTAAAATCGGAACTCAATTTATAATTTTATTCAGAACAAAAATGGAGCAATTTTGCCGCATTGAATTCTTAAAAAGTTGTGCGAAAATGCATAAATATAATATTGCATATGTATTGATTTGTACACTTTTAAGCAGCTTATGGAACAGTTTCTCACTTTAAATACAGTATTGTCACTTGTTTGTTCAATAAATATGCGTAGGAGCATGAGAAATAGATAAATAGTTGAAACGCTATTAGGCTCAAAGATCTCTTCCGAAAATTCTTACCATATTACTTACCATGAAAATTGAAGTACAAACAATTTGAAACATAAGAACTGAATGCTTGTTGAAACGTAAAATAAGATATAGCAATGTTTTATTGCACAAAATATCTTCCAGTTTTCTGCAGATACGTGTTTTGAAGTTTTAAAGAACTGATTTTTAAACGCAATTACGTAAGCGCTTTAAGGTGACTTTTCATTCTAAAGCTAACACTCCATTTATTGAAGAAGAGGTTCCTTGAAACCCCGAAGCATGTGTTTACAGTAATCTGAAAAAAAAAAAGCTTAGTAAGACGTTGTTACATCTTATTTTTAAATGAAAAAATAGTTCGCAAAAGATCAGGTCCGGTGGTTACTTTCCTGCTTTTACAATAATTTTAAGTTAACCAATGCATTAATTTTTAAAAAGAGTTTTCACAAACAACAGTATTTTTTTTATTTTTGCTTGTTTAGACTTTGAGCACGGCATTCTCCGTTCATTTTTTATAGTCATTGTTCAATTAGTTGTCAATAGCTATGTTTTAGTTCGTAATAGTTCAAAAAATGTAAGAGAACCTAATCGGCTGAGTGTCTTTCAGTCTTTCCGGGCTCTGTTTTCTTGAATTCGTTTTCATTATTTAAAATATTTATCATTGGTATCTTTAATTTTAGAACTGATTCAAAAATTTTGAAATAAAATGAGTTCTACAGCTGATAGTTTCAAGTGCGGTTGCATCATTAACAATATCTTCTTTTTTTAACATGTAAGTTTACAGACATGTAGTAAAATAATTTGTAATAAAATAAATATCTAAAGTTTACTAAGCAATCGCAACATATTGTATTACTTCATTCAGATGCACATATTCCACTTCAAAGTTCATCGTTGCAAACAAAATCAAGTTACAGTGTTTTTTTTACAGCAGTAGGGAAAAGTTGGGATGAATGGGACAGATGCATTTGTTTCCAAGTAAAATATTAAGTTTTTTTTAGTTTTACTAGTTTATGAATCAGCTTCAGATTCTTGCTCGAAGCTAATCTTTTTCTTTTTTCTTTTTTTTTTTTTTTTTACCGTACAAGTTAGACATATTTGTCTTACATTTTATGCCAGCATAAATGTAGCTGTCCCATTTCGCTCAACTGCTCCGAGTATTTTATGATCTTAAATAAATAATAAAAAATAATAATTCCTTCCTATTAAATGGGAAATCTTGAAGTTTGGAGGCACAAAACATGAAAATAAAAAGCATTTTCATTGCATGGACGATGCAGTCACAAACATATCTAAATTACAGCACTCTCCAATCGTATTGAACGAAATAGAGCAATGTCCATATTTTGTGAAAGGCAAAAATATCCCTCCGCACCAAGTACATAGGAAAACAGGAAGTAGTCATCGCTGTTCTTCTTCCCCTTTCTCAACTCATAATGGCCAGAACGAAATGATTTTATGCGAAGGACGGCGTTCTCCAACCCTATAACTTTCGTGAATTATGACTGCGGCCATGACCGGGGAAGCAATTGTCTTCATTGTGAACAAAGATGCCAGTTTGATGGAATGAAATGTCTTCCGTTCCTCACAGATGTCTTTGAAGAAATTTTCTTTATTCGCTGAGTGGTAAAAGTATTGGAATAGCGGGTGAAACACACAGGGCACCACTACCATCAATGGGGCCCGGTACCAATTTTAATTCTGGGCCCTTCCCCATGACCCCCCCCCCCCCCAACATTGCATTTTTTTTTTACCGTCACTTCATTTCTTCTCCCTCATACACTTACTAACTTCAGAATGAATTGTTTAAAATTGTATTCATATCTGATGTTGCATGGTTTCGTTGCTTATAGCTGAGCTTTTAAATTTTAATGTAAATTTAAAAACTGTAATTTGAAGTTTGCACAGAAATATGTTTTTAAATACAGTATCTTTATACAGCAAAAATTGTATAGTTTGTCATGTTTGAGATAAGTGAGATATATTAACTATACAGCGCGTTTCTGGTAATGCCAAAAGAGAAAATGCTTTGCAGCATTTAGTCCAATTATCTTTAATGAATTGGCTCCAAAAGGTAAAAATAGATCAAGTGGGTTTTCGTTTATTCGGCTTTTGACTCTTTTCGCAACAACCTTCGTGTTCTACCCATTGTCAAAAACTTGTCATCTGCAATCTTCTAATAGAATTTTGTGTCTTTTAAGGGAGTTTATAAATTCTTGAGTAATATCAAATCCCGCTTTTTCTGAGAAATTCAGAAACTCGATGAATCTTTCCTGAAAAAGCTTAATTTTTTTCCGATGAAATTATTAACATTATTATTGGAAAAACGGTTTCATAACCGTACGGGCCCCCAAAGCTCCATGCCCCGGTACTATAGGTCTGGTATCCCCTTCCAAACGGCGGCCCTGGAAACACATATGCATTTTTGACGTCTGTGGTTACTTATATTTCTGGAATTCAATAGATGAAGTATTGTGTTGCTAGATTGTAGTTTTGTTAAATGAAATATATTGTATTTGGTTAAAAAAAAAGTTTCCAAATTTATTCTTAAATTTGATACTGAAATTCGTTTCAACATCATGCGAGTAGATTAACGTGAACTTTAAAATAACAAATACAAACATTCCTGAATTTCGTTCATAGCTCCGAAAAACTTCAAGAAGTTTTATACAGATTTTTTTTTTCGAAAAAGTAAAATACTATTAAGACATACGACTACAAAATAAAGAAAAATGAAACAAAAATAGTTTCATTTATATTAACATCACATAGTGTTTTACTTTGCTCTGACGTCAAAGGTACATACGTTTTTTCACAACCTTGCAAATTATCCTAGGAACCAATTAACCAAGTATCTTCCTCCTTAATTATTTGAAATAACCCATGCTCTACTGCAAGAGTCAGCAACTGATACAAATGAAAATGGTCTGGGCTTCATGGGAATTAACGAAATAATAATATAATTCAAATGACCTCACATTATTACCAGTTTGGCAAAACAGCAGTCATTTTTATCTTACTACGCATTATTATATTCTGTTTTGAGCAAAAAAAAATAAATTTTGAACTACAATTTTCATTTTCTACAAAAAATGCTCTAGTTATAATCGGGGGAAAAGAAAACTGCGGGGATTCAAAACTTGTTATTTTAGAAGAAAAAAGCGCTGCACCTGCATATGTTTTACAAATTAATATGTTTAGAAGATCAAGATAAAAGCTGCTATATTTTTCAACTAATTTTTTTTACACAAGCAAACCATTAACGTTCTCATGACACCTCGTGGGTTTTGTAAAATGTTTTTCTTTTTTCGAAACTGAAACAGAAAAGCAATACTTTGCAGTTGAATTGCACTGTGTTCAGAAGACCAACGGGGGGAAAACATGCGATTATCTTAAAGATTTTTTAAAAAAGCTTCTATATTTGCGCTTGAAGTCACTTAGCATCTTACACGTACGTCACAATATGAACTTAAATTCTTAGAAATAGTCAAACAAAGGGGGAGGTAACATGTTGAGATTATCTTACCTGTGTCTCAAAAAACGTGATTGATTTATTGTTGCTTGAAACCTAGCATGTTTTCTAATTATTATTTTGAAAACAAATTTATGCAATTAAAGTTGCATTGAAAGCTACTGTACTTAGAGTAACAAAAAAAAAAGTCGAGGCTCTCCTAACAAGTTTTCAGAACAAGGTCACTCAATTTATATTCCCCTGAAACCACGTGGGTTTAATAGCTATAGCTTTTAAAATAAATCACCGTATTTGCAGTCACATTAAAAGTCTCTGTCTTTGGAAGAGAGAAAAAAAGAAAAAAAAATATTCTCACGCAAATTTTTTAAAACATGTTACAATATTTAAATAAACCATGCGGTTTCCTGTAACTACTAACCATTATTATTATTACTTCAAATAATTTAGCATAATTAAATTGGACAAACCGTGCAGATTGTGTAATTGAAATTTAAAACAAAAACGGTGTTAGTGGGAAGAAGTTGATTATGTCTATATATGTGTATATAAAATCAAATGTATCTACAAAACTAAATATTCATGAGGTTAGTAATTAAGATGTTTTAAAACGCATTTATATAACCTAGCTTTTTCTCTATATATTGAGTTTTAAACTCTGAATTTGAAAAAAATAATGAAATGACAGGAATTATTTTAGTTATTTCCTACCCCCCCCCACACACCCTACCACGATTTGTTTTGTATGTACTTATCTTATACATATAAAATCTGAGTATCTATCTATCTATCTATGTCCAAGCTTCTTCTCCCGAACGACAGTGAACTGACCATCGAACCAGGTATCGATGGATTCGTCATCTTCCCGTCTTCATGTTTGGCTATTTAACATAATCCTCCGATAATAATTAGCGGAGATATCAATTAAAAATTATTAATTATGACTCTTAGATTTCAAAATAAAATCCATATTTTTCGAAGGCTTTCCTCCATTCAAATTATTATTCAGTGCTTCAACTCAACTTTCCGGATGAACGCTTTTATTAAAATTTACAGCGTGAAGAAAATCATTGAGATGAAAGATCTGTTGCCATTTCTTTTTCTCGAATATCAAGAAATAAAATTAGGTTTTCCACGTGTATAGTGATGACCACGTGACCACGTGATAGGTGTTTATTAATGCAGTATGTTGCATTAATAAACACCCGGGCAACGCCGGGTAGTAGACTATTTTATGTAAAAAGCGGATTGTTATTGTGCATAAATATTTCCGATATAGTCTATCAGATGTAATTCAGTGTAACGTGAGTAAAGATTATAGTTGATAATGCATATATTTTCCCCTTTTGTGCTGACTGAAACTGTACTCATAACTTGTATCATTGATAACGATTATTAACGTTGATGAGGTGTTTTGGCAAAAATATGTTTTACTGGTGTTTTGCAAACCTTGCTTTACGCGCATTTATTTATTCCTTAACGCGTTAGAAACTAGTGTCAGTGTACTACAAAAGCATCAACTGGACTGCTCTTACATTTTTTAGGTAGCCCGTGCAACGCCGGGCACGCAGCTAGTAATTATTATGTTTTGCATCGTTTTGAGTACCTGGTTGAAAATTTGTAATTAATTATTTCATTTAGCATGAATTAATCATTTACTATTATCCTTTTAAAACGCAACAGGTCATCAGCTTTTCCATTTCATCTATCATAAAGGATTACATTTTAAGATTGAGATAATATATATGACGCAAAATCTTTTTTCTTTCATTATCACCATCACGACAAACTGCCGTGACGCTGCATCATTTACAACGAATCGCCACTGTTTAAACGAAGCAGAAAACGGCATTATTATTTTTTAAGTTTTATTAATTGCATCAAATACTTTGGAACAGAATCAATCAAACCTGAGAAACTACCAAAACCATTAATTTTCATTTTTTATTTTCTGGACTATTATGTATTCTACATACATTACATTTTTGCCGGCTATCTCATTGGAAAATATCTTTGATTATTTACTTCATTTACCAAGAATTGTATCCATTAAGAATGCTACAGTTTATCCGTTTTTGTCTTTCAGTAGAGGATTAAATCTTAAGATTAAGATAAAAAAATACGACTGCTGCTTCTTTATTTATTTGTTTATTTATTTATTTATTTATTTTTTGGTACTATTCAAACTTTTTCCCTTTCTTCACCATCACTACCTTGACAAAATGGCATGACGCCGCATCATTTTCAACGAATCGCCACTGCTCAAAATAATCAAAAAACGGTTAAAAGTTTCAGTCACTCTTTTCTTAGTTTTATTTATTGAACTAAATAATTTTTAACAAAATAAATTAAACCTAAAAATTGAAATAAACCATTGATTTTCTTCGTTATTTTTTCGGTTATTCTGTATTTTACATAGTACATTACATTTTTGTTGGTGGTCTGATTGGAAAATATCTTCGATCATTTATTTCATTTACCAAGAATTATTTCCATTGAGAATGCAGCAGTTTATGAGTTTTGATCTTTCAGAAGATGATTAAATCTAAAGATTGAGATGAAATATACGACTGCTTTTTTTAGTACTACCAAACTTTACTTCTTTTCTCACCACCACCACCACGAAAAACTGGCGTGGCGCTGCAACAAATCGCCACTGTTCAAGCGAAGCGGAAAACAGCCAAGTTTTTAATGCGATTTTAAGTGTTATTAATTGAATCAAATACTTTTTTGACAAACTTAATTAAACCTAAAAAACTACAAAAAAACATTAATTTTCTTTCTTAATTTATGGAGTCGTATTTTACATATATGACATTTTTTTCTGTTATCCGATTGGAAAACAGCTTTGATTATTTATTTCATTTACCAAGAAATATATCCTTTAAAAATGCAACAGGTTATCAGTTTTGGTCTCTCAGAAGAGGATTAAATCTTAAGATTAAGATAAAATATACGATTGCTGCTTTTTTTTTTCTTTTTTTTTTTGATACTACCAGACTTTTTTCTTTCATCACCACGACACACTGGCGTGCCGCTGCATCATTTACAACGACTCGCGACTGTTCAAACGAAGCAGAAAATGGTGAATGAAATATAATGAGTCCGTTTATTCAGCCGGCTTGTCGCAAAAAGATCTCACGAATCTTTTAAGTATTCCACGCATCAGCTTTTGCGTGAGGAAATCTCCTTTCGCTGAGGGAAAGTCTTCAGTTTGGGTTCCTTACTTTTTACCAAAGTGATTAAGAGGCGTTGTTGCGCAGTTTTCTATCTCTTGTCAAATAAGTCTAGCCCTCTCATTCGTATGTTTAATGTTTTGGATGGCGTCCAAGGCTCACTTGGCATTTTTGAACGCATTGGACGAGAAGTTCTAAAATCTTAGTTGTATTTCCGAATATGTATTTGTGATATCCATCTTGTTAAAATTTTTCAAATTACTTTGCTGAACATTAGGATAACGGGAAAAATCTAAATTTTGCTTCCAACATGCTTTCAAATTTTTGTCTTTAACTATAATTAACCATTGATAATTTTTTGTTTTGGAAGGTCCGGGTTTGAATCCCTGCTCGGGCATGGACGTATCTTCTCTCTCCTTTCTTGTCCTTTCTTTGTGGGAATGTGTTGCTGTGCTGTGAATGTTTGCCTAATCTATAAACAGGTCCTTATGGCATGTGTGTACTGAAGAAGTCGGACTTCAGTCTAAATTACGGTACAGTTGGAAATGTGAAACAGAGCACCCCAAATTGCCAGCCTAACTGGTACACGACAACAACAACATTACTTCTACTTAATTTTCGTTCAATCTACCCTCTCCGTCAAAAATGATTACATTAAAAGTAGTAATTTCCCTAAACGGGATTTTCGTTACGAAATATTGACTAGACCCTTTTGACCCCTTTAAAAGAATATTTTGCCATAACTTTAAACAGTTACTATTTTTAAAGAAAATAAATATTCCGAATTGATGATATATATATATATAGTGAAATCACGTTACAACGAATACCAATAGAACGAAATATCCGCTTCAACAAAATAAATTAAAAAAAAAAAATTCAGTCCCGGTTTAGTTGCCATTCTATTGCTTGAAATCCATTGCAACAAAGTTTCCTTTCCAACGGAAAAAATTGCGTCCCCTTGAAGTTTGTTGCAACGGGATTTCCCTGTATTATCAAACTCCAACTAAATCAGCCTATACATATAAATGCAGAACGATTTTCTTTTCAATAGTAAACACATTTGTTCTGAAAGGTCAAGAATGTCGCCTTTATATAATATATTTTTCTTAATCATCTGTTTTAAGTACAGAAGTTTATCCCCAAAATACAACAGGCTCTTGGCCCAGCTAGGCTGGGCCTAGACAATTTATAAGTCCACAATGAAGATCAATGGCCCTCTTAAAGCTATGCACCCCCTTGCTCATTACCACCTCTTCCGGTAAGCAGTTCCAAGTGCCCACAACCCTACCAAAGTAGTATTTTTTCCTTATTTCCAGGTTAGGCCTGAGATTTGAATAGCTTAAAACAATGACTCCTCGTCCTGCTTTAGGTGCGAAAATTTAATCCATTAACATCATTCATTTTGATAAATTTAAACAACTGAATCATGTCCCCTCTGATCCTCTTTTGCTCCAGGCTATACATATTAAGCCTATTAAGTCTGGTATTATAATCTAAATCTGAAACATTTTTTTTTCTTGTTAAAATACAATAATCAAATAAAACAATTTCCAACCCATTACATTCATCTTATTATTCAAGGGTTTATACCACAGTATGACCATAAGTACCACTTTGCCCCTGAACCGCCAGTACGTCCTGGATATCACTCCCATCCTCCACTCCCCCTATGGTAATTCTATAGCAGAGGAGAGTCCTGGAATATTTTGTTGTTGTTCCATGGGGCGGAATGTTCGCGAGACAATATCGTCTGCACCGGTCCGTAAGTAAATAGCCGGAGTGTGCACAATTAAACACAGCAGAAGGGTCTCATTTTTCTTCACTTGCTTCACTCCCCCCTTCCTTGAGGCTTTGCTAAATGTCCAAATTGAGTTTTCAGAAATTCGATTGAGTTTCTGTGATGTAGCAAATAATTTTCGGCTGATCTCATTTAAATCGTGGGGTGTTTTCGCTGATTGAGTTTTGGAAATGACTGGTGCAGAGATTGTTCTTGTAGTTTCAAAGAAATTCCTTTGAGACATAGATGCTGGAGGTTTTTTCAGAGTATAATTTGTCTCAGAGACGAACGCAGTGGGATGTACATGAGTTTGCAACATCCCTTCTGAACTAAACTAGTCTCCAGATTTGTTTTATATTTCCTTAACCTTTTTTTTCTATATATATGTACAGTGGAACCTCGATTATACGCATTGTGCCGGACTAGGGATTTAAAACGCATCAAGTGGGAAAACGTAAATTGGGGGTGGAATGGAAAATCTAGCCTATTGCGTTAAATTTGACTTTCCCGATTGACTTGTGGAAGAAATTTGCAAACTTTGCTTTTTTTTTTCGTTTTTTGGTACAACTTCAATTACAGCATGTTCTATAATAACATTTTTTTTTTTTTTTGTAAATTTGCTTCTTGGTTTGCATTCAAAAATACAATTGAAGGGTTTGCAGTAACAAAGAGTTAACTCCATTTTTTGGTCGTTTGGTTCAACAAGGAGTTATCTCCGGATAATAGTTCTCAAGTTATTTCCTGCTTGAGTTAGCTGTTATTCGCTTGAGGCAACATGGAGTTAACTCCAGGAGATTTCCCAACAATCAAAAAATGGAGTTAACTCTTTGTTGCTGCAAACCCTTTTTTTCGCTTTAGACTTTTTGTACGTTGACAATAAATACAATAAGCCAAAACGGAACGAGTGCCAAAAACAGCTTCAATCAGCTTTCAACAGCTAAGAAACAAATTTTTCAAGGAAAAAAAGACCAAGGAAAAAAGATGTAAGTCTTGCAAAGGGAATATGACTTGATTTGTTTTCAGAAAAAGTATAAAGCTGATTTTCTGAAAAAGGGTAACTCAAAATCCAGAATATGTATAGACATTACAGGTAAAGCATTTTTTAAAGGAACAATTGAAAGTGACGTTGGAAGCGGGATAATGTATGAAACGGACATTGTAAAATCGGGGTTCCACTGTATGATGAATCTTGTTACAGTGAAACCAGTAAGTTCTTAAACTTCTAACCACTCAGTTCTTTAATTACGTAAACTAAGCTTTCAAGAAAAACTAAGTATTTTTTATATTAGTTTGCTGCAGTGAACCATGAAGACACAAAATTTACCACTAAGTACGACCAGCAGTTTATATAACACTCTTTAGTAATAATTGCAACTATAATTTTACTTGTTCATAACAAACTGCCTGTTGATCACGTTTTATCATCAGTTAGTCTTTATGATGACGATAAATCATAGTCTAGCAAATTTTTGCTATCTCACAACGAAAAAAAAGATTTTGTCCTTATTGATGTACATGTCCTTATTTGGCGCACCCACCTTATATTTTGACACTAGTAGCTAAAATATTTCATGCAACTTGTAGCAATTCAGGATATTTTTTAGGAAAGAAACTTCATTTTCATGGAAAACTGAAGCAATCTTGTGAAATTCAAGAAAGTTGCACCAAAATAATGTGCGATGTTTCGGAATTTTCCTACACTCCAGTTTAAAAAAAGAGTCGATTACAATTCGTGTGTAAAATTGAAAGAATAACTAAAACATCAATTTATTGGTCTATTAAAACAAGTGAATCAAGTATGAAATATGTATTCTTCTTAATTTTTCACTAAAAAGAAATACTTATTAAATACTGAAATGTTTTGGAAAATTATGGACAAAAAGTTGATGTTTGTTAAACTTGATTTTTTAAATTAAAAAGTTACGATATTCAAAATTTAGAAAAAAAAAATCTTATAAATTGTATCAGCATTATGAACAAGACATTTTGAAAAATAATGTAATACTGAAGGGATCTGAACACGACAAATGAAGAAAAATATTAAGATTTTTTACGCTTTAAAGTATCGCGACAGAAAAAATAACTGGCAATTTCTATACAAAAAAGTTTTTACAAGAGATGAAGATAGCAAATAACCGTGTGTGTAGTTACATAGTTCTTGTGTTTAGTTAAATAGTAAAGTTCATAATGCGCTCTTCTTTTTTAAACTTAAAGCGAAAACAAATGTTCACTTGCTTTACAACTGCCACCAGAGAAGGAGAAGTAAATTTCATTTGTGAGTAAGAACAAAATCATTAAAAAAAATGCCAGGGACACATTGTTTTAGTTGCTACTTGTCATTGCAGAGGAAAAATGAAATAATTATTTTGTGCATAAGTAACTGAACCTAAAATGCGACTATTATATTTTAATACTTTCTAAGCAATGAATAGTGGAAAGAGTACACAATATTGCACGTTAAAATTGTGTGTGTAACAATTATATCTCCGCTTTATACGATAAAATACGAAAAAAATTGAGGAAAGTTAATATTTTTTTTGCTAAAAATTAAGCATTAGATGAGATAAATGCAGTGCTTTAAGTGTAAAAAAATATATAGTAGTTATATCAAATTCACTTGTTAATTTCGTGGTTGTTTATTTCTTAATTTATTTGTGCATCGCATACTCAAATATGGGTTATTTCTTTCTTTAATAATAAAATACTGATAATTGAAGCAACAAAATGAAAAAAAAAAATTACTTAAAACCAATTTACTAAAAGAAAATGCTGTTTTGTGTAAGAGCATATAGGTAATGAATTTTATTGCTTTTACAGGCTTTATAAGTAAGTGTACAATTTCGATAATTCATCTTGTCACATACATATAGTTAGAGAAGGGAGAACATTTTTTTTTTGATGAAATTGGCACGCAACAAAAGTAAAATACGTGTTTACATGATAAAATATCCTCACAACAATGGAAACTTACTTGTTTATGTGATGAACTATGGACATAAAATTAGAGACTTACTTGTTTGCATGGTAAATAACGCTCATAATAATGAAAAATACCTTGCTTTCTTTACATGTTTAGCACATAACAAATTGTATGCACATAACAAGGGGAAAAACTTTTTGGCATGATTATATATGCACGTAACAATGAAAACTTATTTGTTTGCATAATAAAATAAACACATAGCAAATGGAAACTTACTTATTAAGAAAGGGTTCTTGCTTATTTTCAAGGTAAAATAAGCAATGAACCAGCAACGTAATTGACTTAAAACTACCATTTTGCTTTCTTTATTTATTTTTTAGGATTTAATTGTATACATAAAGGATATGTATTATCTTCTACAGGGGTGCCCACCTAGGAGTTGGGGGAGGGGGGGCATGGTGCAGACTGCGCCATTGAAATTTGTAAGGGGTGTTTTGTGGAGTAATTTTCACTTTTTTTTGTGGGGGACTCTTGCTTTTGGGGAGGTCTTTGCAGAACTAAGGGGGGGGGGGGTGTGCGCCTTTGCACTTAAGAGGTGGGCACCCCTGTCTTCTACATGGAAGAATAACCGTAAAACAAATATATGTTTGCTTGTGCAGATAAAATTAGCTAGTAAGAAATAAGGAAAACTGTTAATACGTATTTTCTTTACTTAAATAACCAAACAATGAAGTTAATATGTTTGCTTTGTACGTTAAGAAATACACCCAACCAATTTCTCCAAAATAAATTTCCCGTGACGTGAAGAATGCTTAATAATGCTGAAATTTCTTCCGGTTGATGATGTTCAACCGCTAGAATGTATGGCAAGAAATGTGATGTGAATTGCTGCTATGCGATTCTCAGCCCATTTGCATAAAATAATCGTTACCAGCCCCGCGAAACAACGGACAGCTAAATATTGACAAACAATTTTGGCTACGACCCATTAATGGATATAAGGAAACAAAATGAAGCCGTCGGGGTGGCAAGTGGTTGGTTCTACCCCCTGTCCTGGTAGGAAATAGGCTGGGCTGGTGGAAGGGAAATACGACTCCTAATGAGTTGTAAAAGGCTGTAGGGTTAATTACCCGTTAGATTGGGAAATCGATGAGAGCGACGTCATAAACGTCGATTTTTGAAATAGTTATGTTATATATTGTCGTGAATTCAATGGGGTCAACGCAAAATCCTACAAGTTGTAGAGGATGAATTGGTTTTATTAAATTTTGGAAGCTGGTGCTAGAATCAATAAAGAGAGCGAAAGTGGAAGTTGTTCTAAGTTATAGGTAGGTAAATGGCTTAATGCCAATATAATACCGTACTTCAAGTGATTAATTTATAAAAAATAAATTAAATAAAAGTGAAATACATGAAATCTATTACTACTTTATTCATTTCGGTAACTTTTAAAGTTTTTTTTTAAACAAGAAACTCCTTTTGAGTTTTCACTTCAGTTTAAAAAATTGTATTGCATTAGACAAACCCTATTAAAATTTTTAAGTTTTTGAAACTATAAAGAAAAGTTTTTCTTCTGGTGCTGTGTTCATTCTAGTAATGAATACTTAGTGCTTATATGCTTAAATTTTCTTGATAAAATTGTCCCTCATAAGTACGCAATCTGCTTGCAGTAATAATGTTGTGTAAGCACATTTTTTACATGGTAATATTGACGTGATTTTATGACAAAATCGCTTTGTTTTTTTCCAATTTTGAACATTGTATTTATTTAACTTGTTTCTATACATTTCTCTAATGTTTTCTGTATTTTATAATTAGCTTGATTCGTGAAATGTTCCGTACGCAATGTTTGAAAATAAAACTTACTTGAAACAATTTACATAAGTCATCTGCATTTCAGTTTAATCAAATACAGAATTATTCAATGTCTAAATAGAAAATGTCGTAATTAAAAAACAAAATCTCATCTAAAAATGTCTTCCATCAATGTTTTATACTCCTTATCTCACGGCTAATCAAAACAGCTATTAAAAGCACAAAATGATTGTAATTATGTGTTCGATTAAGTAGTTATCGATTATTCGATTAAGACTCGTATCAAAATCTCGGCAAACTGAGAGAGGAAGATTAAATCATCTTCCCAAATTCTTGTCGTATACCGTTTCTGAGAAGATAATGACCAGAGGAGAGGAACGGGGAATTAATATCACTAAAAAACTACTTTAACCCCTGCGACTATTATTCGGTCCTCACGGTCTAGACGACATCAATCACTTCCTTTGTAGGTCAATTACACCTCATTAATGATTAATTATCGAACTATCAGTATTCTATTAAAGTGCTTAACGTTTTGTTCTTATCTCTATTATGACTCTAGGTAATTGGGGACGATTCTTGAACTCCTTAATGGTCGACAGGGGATTGCAGAAATTTTGTAATGTTCTACTTGATTTTTCACCAAAAATTCTGGAATTTGAGCTAATAGTGTACTGTTTTGAAATAACGTTGAT
This sequence comes from Uloborus diversus, assembly GCF_026930045.1. Classification (NCBI taxonomy): domain Eukaryota; kingdom Metazoa; phylum Arthropoda; class Arachnida; order Araneae; family Uloboridae; genus Uloborus; species Uloborus diversus. The sequence goes on along the minus strand of NC_072736.1, from coordinate 152,101,967 downwards.
GACATCTTACTTTATGCTATCAATTTGAAATCACCACTAGCATTGACGATTAGTTTGATCTAAGCATTTTTTTTTTTCATTTTCTTTTATTTCTTCCTTTTTTTTGTGTGTGCATTTATAAACAGTTTGAACTACTTTTAACGCAAATTCATTGTAAAAAACTTTATTTACCGACCAATGAACAATGTCTAATTCAACTCCCTGTCCTTTATAGTCAGATCCAAAATCAATCACCTGTATATAACGCATGCTACGAACTATATTTGTTGTTATATTAGTTACAATAATATACATTTTTGCTCTACTTTTAAAAGAGAATTTAGTTCCACAAATATTGTTATTTCATTAGCTTCTTCAAGGATACATTCTAAATTTCCAAGTACATTTTTTCCATGTCTTTCTTTTTGTAAATTTCTCATTCCTACTGCATCACTTGTGCTACACGTGTTTTTTTAATCTATATATATAACGTTTATGTACATCTTCCTTTATGCCATCAATTTGAAATCACCACTAGCATTGACGATTGATTTGATCTAAGTAATTTCTTTTTATTTTCTTTTTTTTCTTTTTGTGTGTTCTTTAAGAAATTTAATATTTTTTAAGCGTTAAATTTTTGCAAAAACTGTATTTGCCTACCAATATGTCGTGAAGAACTTAGCCCCCACTGTCTTTTACAGCCAGACCCGAAATTAACCACCCTGAATATAACGCAATTTATGAACTCTAGATTAATATGAGTTATAATAAATGATAATATAGAGTAACTTTTTAAAGAGAATTGAGATCAAAATCTCGTTATTTCGTTTGCTTCTTCAAGGATACATGCTAAGTTTAACAACACAGTATTCCCATTTCTTTCTTTTCTTAGATTTTTTATTCGTACTGCATCACTTTCGAAAATCAAGACTTTGAGCTAAACTGACACTATGATTTTCATTTACGATATTTTTTTTCCAACTTATAGGAAGAGAAGACGGCGGACTTATTCTCCCTTGATAAGGAAGTGGTCACTTAAAGCTCACTTAGAGGAATCCCGACAAAAGGGGATTACATTCCATATCCACAACGACCACTGTAATTACATTCGAGATGTCGAGTCCGCATTTTTCTGGGGAGCCATTAAAAATAATCTTGCAAGCTAAACACGCTGTCGCTGATGAAGAAACTTTGCTGTTAGATTGTTTCTCGCCACTAATTAAGGGAAACAGGGACTGTAAGCATAGATTGTCCTAATTTCTAACCTGATGTCTTACGTTTGCTTTTCCAAGAAATTAAATTGTTCTCTTTCTTTAACGAATGAATTGGACGTGGTGTGGGCTAATGTGTGGTTGTTTACAAGTCCGGGGTTGCTTGCTTCATAAAACGAAATCTGTTTGTCGGAGTCGGTGTCATTTAATTCAGCGATTGCGATTACCATCAGGTTGATTTCATGGTCTATTTATTTTAATATGCAAGTAAAGCTGGAATTATGTCGATATTTTTCTTGATTAGCTTCTATTTTTATAACCAATTAAAGCGGATATCACTTGCACCCAAAAATTTATCAACTTTAGCTAATTGTACTCATTTTGCTCTCAGTACTGGATTTTTATCTAACATATGTATATTTTCTATGGCAATCGGAAATTTTATAAACATTAGGAAAATCTTTACTAATAATAAAGCTGAAAGTCTGGATCTCTGGACATCTGTTACGTGCATAGCACCTAGACTGTTCGGACGATTTTCATGAAATTTGGCACAAAATTAGTTCGTAGCATAGGCATGAGCACCTTAAAGTGATTTTTCGAAAATTCAATTTTGTTCTTTTTCTATTTCACTTTTTAAGAACATTTTATCGAGCAAATTATCATAACATGGACGAGTAAATTTACATAACATGGGCGAGCAAATGAACATTGCAAATTGGCGAGAAATTAATCGTCCATTATTTGTAAATATACAGGGGAACCAAAAGACCTTTTAATTTTCTACTACGGGCAATGCCATGAGGGTACCGCTTGTTTAAAATTAAAAGATAAGATTGCAAAAGAGGAGGAGGAGGGAGGAAGTATTTATGACGTTGTTGATCTTAAATTATTTTTTATGCATTTATTCATCTACTTTTCACTCCTTTCATGACAATGTGAACATAGTAAATACATCCCAAAGTCCAAGTATTTTCAAGAACAAGTATAACCAACCTTGTTCACAATTAAGTACAAATAATGAATAAATTGCAACTTTAAGTAATCATATCTTCAATGAGTTTCTCGAAGTTATGTGACTTCTGCAAAAGTTCCTACCATATACTTTTGATTGGATTTTGTCTTATTAAATTACTGGAAACTTTCCCATTGGCATTCCTGATAAAACTGCGAAGAAAACCGACAACGGAAACTCGCTTTCTTTGCTTAATCGAAATTTCTGATTTTCTCCACCAAATCCATTCATTGTTTCCCGATTCACACGACTGCTTCTTTTTGAGCAAATATCCTTCTTTCGCTCGCTTCCTGTTTTTATATCGGCCTAACCAGCTTGCACTGTGTGTGTGCATTATACAAGCATACAGCAGTAACGAAAACAACGAAAAAGCAAAACTGTCTCGTCTCCAATCCCCACAATGCAGCACTCATAAAAACCTCGCAACTTTCGTAGATTAGGGCAAAAGAAAAATATTTACCATCCGAAGCTAAGGCGAGAGACCTTTACAGGGACTTTCTTTGTGTGTGTTTTCCGGCTAGTGGAAAGAATACGCCGTATTTACCGTAAAGATTCTGGTGTATTTTTCTTGCAGTACGCCGGGCTGCATGAAGTCATTAGTACTAGCAGATAGAAAAATCAACATTGTTTTTCTTCGATTTCTTTGTTCCGTGATTCTTTCGTAGCCTTTAATTGTGGGTCTTATCCGTAACGATCTTTTTGTTTGAATTAGTCATTAAGGAGTCAAATTCGTTAGTTTCTTTGTTAAACTTTTAAGCCTCCTTATGTCTATAGTTTTTTTTAATAGTACATATTTTTTCTCATTTCCATGAAAAAATTAAATATCGCTGCTTAAAAAGACTATATAGGTTTCAAAAAGAAAAAAAAAGCATTTAAAAGCTATAAAATGTTTTAAATGCTATTTTATAACCAGGTTTAGATATTAATACTTCTTTTGCCTTAATTGTGGGTCTCATCCGTAACGATCTTTTTGTTTGACTTCGTCATTAAGGAGTCAAATTAGTTAGTTTCTTTGTTAAACTTTTAAGCCTCCTTTTGTTAGATATCTATAACTTTTTTTTAATTGTGCATATTTTTACACATTTCGATGAAAAAATAAAATAAATACCATTGCTTAAAAAGACTTATAGCTTTCGAAAAGAAAAAAAAATACTAAAGCTATCAAAAACTTTAAATACTATTTCATAACCAGGTTTAGCTTTTAATATTTTTGTTGCTTTAAATGTGGGTCTCATCTGCAGCTATTGTTTTGTTTAAATTAGTCATTAAAGAGTTGATGTCATTTTCGTTGAGTTTTCGACTTATGTTTTAAGAAAATTATGTTTGGTGGAAGTCGTAAAACGTTTTTCAGAAATTGAAAAATCTTTTGTAGTCAATTGAAACAGCTTTATCAAATTCAGTATTATTTTGTAAAGATCAAGTACTCATTTTGTATGTGTACTCAATTCCATTTATGTGTTTTACGGGCATCTCAGTCTGAAAAATAAAAATAGCTTTTTATGTTTAATGCAGTTGCAACTTTAACACAAAAAACTCTGTAGTTGTTGAACTTAAGTTAAATTATTGACACATTTTTTTGAATAATGATGTATGTATAGTATCAAATTATTGATAAATAAACTAACAAATATTTCTTCTTTTTCTTTTAGGTAAGTGAAAATTTCTATTTCATGAGAACTGTATTCGGTAAGCTTTGACATGTTTAATCCTTATTTTCCTATCCTTAGACTAGGGATAGGGAGTTTAATACTTAACAATGTTAAGTGCCGTTTTCCAACAACTACCATAACAATAATTACAAAATGAATAGTAACATATGTTGCCAATAGAAACACGCTTATTTGCATATTTTTATTTTATCTGATGCAAAAGTTACACTTGTACTTCTTTGGGAACACTTTTCTTTTTTTAGTTCTGAATTCTGAGCAGCGATAGTTTGAAGAAGAATATTTACGAATCACTCCTTGAAAAGCAGGGATGCGGAGTCTGAGTCGGACAGATTTTGGGATAAAGAAGTCGGAGTCGGAAGTTTGAAGGTTTAAAAGTTCAGGAGTTGTAGTCGTTTACATTCCTTCAAAGTCTGCAACTCTGCCAGCGCTTGTGGAGTTCAAGTCGGAGTCAGAGTAGGACTTTGTTTGGTGTAAATGAGTCGGATTCAAAGGCTCTAAAATTCCCGAGTCAGAGACAGAGTCGGTCCTTTTTCTTCGACACCGCAAACCTGCTGAAAAGAATTCATCTAAAGAGAGCAAAAGATGAAAAATAAATACAAAATACACAAGCGTAGATGAGAAACAATGCATTAAATCACAGGCTAAAATAATTTTCCTTTGGGTCGCAGAATAGAGTATCTTAAGAAAAAGTCATAAAGACTGAATTTTACAACTGCTTCTCGGTCTGAATCACTATTCTTCTTCCAAGAAAGAAAAGTTTTGGAAGCGCACCATATTTCTTGAGGATTTACTTCTCCAAATCGATGTTAATATCAAAAGTTCTTACCAGAGCACGTTGCCCGAAAACGTTAAGCATGTAAAAGCTAAAAATACCATCGTTTTTTCTTCTTGCACTCTATATCTCACGGAAAAGAAACTACTTCCGCCATTACAAGAAGAGTTACCGCCACATACAGAGAAAGTAAGAAAAACAAAAAAAAAGAAAAATACACCCCATCTGCGACAGGAATGGCAGAAGAAAGTCGTTACGCAGAGGACAAGTTATTACAGGCGCAATGGTCTTCGCTGTGCCGGCTAATGCATTGTCACGCAGCGTGAATGGTCAATCATTTGCCACCTGTCAGAGTAAGTGCGAGATATTTCTGTGTGGTATGGATCTGCTGTTGTCTCGAGATAGAAGGGCCATACTTTTTTGATAGACTAGCACAGTAGCAAACATTTCCATGAGATAATGAACGACTCGTGAAATCATTAATTGCATTAAGTATAGTGATTAAAAATAGTTGAAGGCCAAGATTTAGTTTTTTTTTCATGGTACAAGACAAAGAATACAATATTTGACGGAAGAGTATGTAAAAATTATTAATTTAGTTGTCTCTTATTTTTCAATTTTAAGTTAGCACTTCGTGTTAGCATTGCGTCTATGAAAATAAATTCAAACTTACTTAAAACAACTTTCAACTACAATAGTATTTGTTTTATAGAGATCTCTGAAGGACTTAAAGCAATTAGCAGCTAGAATAAGTATATGAGTTTAAAGAATTGTTCCGTTGAGTCAGAATTGCATTTTATTGGAAATTTTAAGCAGTAGATCTCTGGTGCATGTCTAATTTTGCCTTTCATAAAGAATACAGTTCAAGTTTGAACGCACAGTTTAAATCATAAAAAGCAAATATTTCAAACCTCAGAAAGAGAATTTCTTTGGCATGGAATAAATGCCTACCTCAAAAAAAAAATTGAAGTAAATTGTTATATGAATGCATTACCAAAAACTGAGATAGTGGCTGCAGATGTCTAAAGTTGTTTACCTGTTATTCTAACGATTCTAATGGTTATTGTGTCAAAGGTATTTCTTTTTTTCACTTAATTTAAAATAAAATCCCGGCATTAATGCTTAAAAAGAAGTTGAAAAAAGCAAGGAGTGAAAAAAAAAGGAATATTGTGCAAAATGTAGTTATTTTTTAAATTTTTACAGCAATTTTGGATTTTTACAAAACATTTTTCAGAAAATATTATGATTAAAATTGGCGTAAAAAATAACTTTAATGCTTCCGTTAACAATGTCTAAAGCTTTTAATTCAAAATGAAAATTAAACAGTAAGAAAAAAAAAACACACCGAACATATATTTATTTAATTCATTAACTTTTGAAAATTTAAAATATTCTGTAAAATTCTAACCGGTAGAAAAATCCTTAAATTCGTTTCACCGCTAATGTGTTTCCTGAAGAAATCTGAAAAATCCTGTTCACATCACTGGTAATTACAGATTATATTGTTTTATTGAAATTATTTTTATTCGTTTTGTTTCTGCTTTCTTTAATTAATGCAGAAAAGAGCTCGTTGCCATAGAGGACGCTCAAATGAATGGCTTTGACATTAAATGTTGACATTTTAAACTTGCTGCAAATTAAGACTTAATCAACTGTTATTCTCTAGTGTAACTGGTTTGAAGAAAAACTGGCAAAATATTTGAAAACAAATGTGTGGAGATAACTATTTTAGTAACAATTTTAGTCTCTGAAATTGGTAAAGAAATGCTTTTGGAAAGATTTCAAGCATAAATTAAATGAAATATATGAAATAAAACTAAGACTACTAGAAACATCTCTCAATAAAGTTCCATTTCGGTTTTCTTTCAAAATAACGAATGAGTTTGAATTCTAAATAACAGCAATCCCAAAACGATAGACATGATAATTTATTTTTTGTTTGCAACAAAAAGTGTAGTTTATATTCAACTTATTATTAACTTACGTTATTATTAATATCTTAAAGAACTATGAAGCGAAAAAGAAAAAAAAAAAAAAAAAAAAAATATATATATATATATATATATATATATATATATATATATATATATATATATATATATATATATATATATATATATATATATATATATATATAATTCGAAAAAAATGAACAAAATATTTATGACAGAAATATTCCGAAATTTTGAAATAAATGATTTTCACCATGGAATTTCAGTTGAAAAAAAGTAAATTATTTCTATGTCATCAATATATTTTTCTAGCCGTTTTTTCCCCTTAGCTGTGAAATTTAAGTTTATTTTATAGAAATTAAGTATTTAATGCCCGTTTAATTTGTAGCTATAAGTATTTCAATACGAACCGCTGCTTGTGTTAGGGGTTACAAGGATATGAAATTGTTTGGTAGTTTTCTTAAGAATAAAGTAAATATTTCTTGAAAGTGAGTATTTAAAATGCTAAAAAAAAAAGTAACGAGTTTGAATGAAAAGGAATACCTGACCTACAACAGATTTTTCAACAAGCATTTCTCGAACATGCAAAAGCTCCTAAGTAAATGCTGTTAGTTGTTTCTTTATATTTATCCAAGAGCATGCAGCAATGAACATTTTTGTCCACTCAAGTAAATTCAAACAAATCGCGTGACCCCTGAATGGTGATCCTTAGTAACTCCTCTAGTTCCTCTAATACAGCGAACTGTCTCATCCACTAATGGTGTCTGGATGGAAATCCGAAGTGGATGGGGACAGCAATAAGATGGGAATAAAAAGAAAACTCGAATAGTGTACCTCGTTCTAGTTCAATTCGAGATGGTGTTCTTTTCCGATTCGAAGGGAAAACCAGAGTATGTTTTTCTCTGGCTTTTTTACACGGTTCGTGTTACGAGTAACTTACATTTACTTTTTCAATTTTGATACCTATCAAACTAGTTACGTCTTCAATTTGTTCATTTTGATTCGACAAAAGTAAATTAAAAAACATTTTCAATCATTTTTTTTAAACATTGTGTCTCTTTCTTTATCTGAATAGCTAGACAGCAGCGATCATTTTGTCCACTCAAGTAAATTCAAAAAAAAAAAAATCATTCGACTCCTAAATGGCGATCCTGTATTAACTCCTAGTTCTTCTAATACAGCGAACTGTCTCATCCACTAATGGTGACTGAATGTATATCCGAAGTGGATGGGGACATTAATAAGATGGGAATAAAAAGAAAACTCGAAAAGGGTACTTCGTTCTAGTTCAATTGGAGATGGTGTTTTTCTTTTGCAATTCAAAGGGAATACCAGAAAATGTTTTTTTCTGGCTTTTTCACACAATTTGTGTTACGTGCAACTTAAATTACATCATTTATATTTTGTTGTCCATTAAACTAGTTACATTTTCAAATTTGTTCATATTGATTCGACAGAATTCAAATCGAGAAACATTCGTTTACAATTTTGTTTTAAATGTGTCTCTTTCTTCACCTGAGTGGTAGACAGTAGTTAGTGAGCATTGTGTGAGGGGACAGCAATTAGATGAGAACAAAAAAAAAAAAAAAACTAGAGAGAACGGAACTTAGCTCTATTTAAATTGGTGGTGATGTTTCTCTTTGCGACTCGAAGGAAAGGCAAGATTATGTTTTTTGTCCTATTTACCTGATTCATGTTACGTTTAATTTGCCTTTTCCTGTTCAACTTTTGACGTTTCATAACCAGACACAGTTCCAAATTTGTTCATTTTTATTCGACAGCAATTGCTTTTAGAAAATCTTACTGAGTTACAACTCCATCTTCCATGCGAATCATATCATATTTTGCAAGTTTCTCATAGAAGTTATTGTTTGGGATATCATGTCACTGATTCTGCTTAACCAGAATTGTATAAACTCACGCTATCTCGTCAGTAGTATAAAATTGCTAAAATTCGTCATTTTCAATTGTTACAAAAAATAAAACTGGTTTGCTAGTGTAAAAATCTTGTGCTCATAATCATACGAAGCACAAATAAGCAAAGGAATACGTGCCAAAAAAACGAATCGGAGCTAACTAGTGAAACTGGTAGGATAAACTTTTATGTCCTTTCTGGCAAAATATGGTAACAGTAGCTTTGGCAGGTGCTGCTATACAACTTGATTTAGGAAAAAATAGTTCAATGAAAGCCTGCTTATATTTTGAATTTGGCAAGTGTCTTATTCAGAACTTTAAACAGTCCACTTAGACCTCTTTGCTTATCACTACCCCGAATGTTCTTAGATTATCTAAGATCATTGTGTATTGTCATACGTGGAAACCAAAATAGTTCGAGGTGCTTTGTTTCTGTAGAAAACTTACGCACATGCAAAGAACACATTATGTATTTTAATAACATCCTGGCTTCCTTTTCTGCTTCTGACAGTTAATTTTCAAACTCTTCATCATGAAAGACAGTTTTCAATTGTGAGATAGTAAAAACCTATTTGTGTACCTTATTCGCCGCTTAAAAATCTAATTTAGTTCTTGAGATGAAATAAAGTCATTCCTTATTTATCTGGGGCTTTTAAAAACATTTTCATAAGCCGAGTTTAATGCGCAATGGTTAAAAAAGCCACATTGAAAGTTAACAAGTTGTTCATGTGACATATTTTAGCTCCAAAAAAAAAAGTTTAACCAGGTAGTTGTTACAAATTGATTACGAAAGAAAAATAAATGCGTAAAGAATATCTTTCGGAAAATGGGGCATGATAAACAAAAAATAAGTGCAGATTTGTTTTTTTTTTTCGCGTAAAAAATGTAACAAACTTTTTAAAAATCTAAATAACATTTTTTATACTTTGTCGTGTTATTAAATTTCAAGTTACATAATGGAGTACAGCGTAACATTTATTTAGACGTCTGTTCCCAGAGTACTCAAACCTTTAGTACATGGTAAGACTTCGAGCTAAATTAATAACAAAGGCGAAATGCGTGCAACTATTGCTTTTTTGCAACTATATACTTCCTATTATATTTTTGCACTATTTGTGTATTAATTGCGTTGTATCTTAGGGTTACTTTGTTCCACAAAGGTATTTAGTCTTTTTCAATTACTTTTTTGTTATTAGAAAACTATACCTTGTAGTGCATTAGACTCTGAGTTAAATAACTGCATAAACCAAATAATACAATGTAAAACTTCATTAATTCCCTGCCCTCTTGTACTCAAGCCTGTAGCAAGATGTCAGACTTCCAGCTACATTAGAGCAAAAACCAAACGCTCCCTGAAACATAAAAGCCTCGATTTCCCTGCAGTTCATTCATGACCTGCAGAGCAGCCGTCAATACCGTCTGCCCGGCCATCATCCCCCCCAAAGGAGATGGCATACTATTCCTCCCTCGATTTCCAGCCCACACAAATCACTGTTCCCGTGCAAACAATGGGCCTCTCCAATGGATCGACTCTGTTATCCGTCTTTAACAGTGGACTGCATCTCACATACGTTAATGACTACTGGATGGATGCAGGGAGAGGATGTGCCGAAGGAGAGGGAGCTTCGGTGCCAGCTTGTTAATTCCGATTCCGGGGAATCTGACAAAAAGTTCCGAATTTTCGGACATCGAAGTACATGTCCGTTACTTTGCAGTGCTGGTAAAAAAAATTGCATCACCCTCGCATTTTCACAAAAATGGGGTTATGTGAGAAGTTTTAGCTGACCAATTAACGATGAAAGTATGAAATTCTTCAAAACTTATGAAAGAAACATTTAACAGCAAGAATCCGATAATTGTTTACGTTGATCGGGGCTGTTCCCGGGCCAAAGCAAAATGCTGACCCCGTGCTAATTTTTCCATTTCTGAACCTGCGTGCGAGTTTAGAGAAAAAAAAATTACTTAACCCCATGTCAATTTAAGTCTAATGGCAGGATAAAGGTTTTTAAATTGTTACTTACCAGTTTTGCCCTATGTCACGGAGCAGAATCATCCTGGAAAATGACGTTTGGAACTGAAGTAGAGTGATCCCGGATAGTAAGAAGCAATTTCTCCTCCAAAATGCCAATATACACCTCAGCGTTTACTGTTCCTTGCACAAAATGAAGCCCACCAACTCCTTGATCAGAAATACATCCCTAAATCATCTAGGATACGGGATGCTTGACTGTGTGTTGAATGCCGTTGGGATGATTATTCCTCTCCTTTGCGGCAGGGGAGGTGCATTTTTTTTTTTACCACCACTGTACCCGTATTTATACATTTTCTTTAGATAGGATGTGCCGAAGAAAGGAGAGCTTCGGTGCCAGCTTGTTAATTCCGATTCCGGGGAATCAGACAAAAAGTTCCGAATTTTCGGATATGGAAGTACCTGGCCATTACTTTACTCGTATTTATACATTTTCTTCAGATAGGATGTGCCGAAGGAGAGGAAACTTCGGTGCCAGCTTGTTAATTCCGATTCCGGGGAATCAGACAAAAAGTTCCGAATTTTCGGATATGGAAGTACCTGGCTATTACTTTAATCGCATTTATAGATTTTCTTTAGATAGGACATTGTTTTGTGAAAAGATAAACATAAACCGTATTCGAATTATGTTGTTGTTACATGTGGCTTTATTCAGAAAGATTAATTCATTTAAAAGGCAGCCAAGAACAAAAAGTAATTACAATAAACAATTGAACATACAACAAAAGTAACAATTTAAAATCAGAAAGAAATCTAAATTGGAGGAATTCACAATTGTAGCAGAAGTAAAGAGAAAGTCATTTCAGGGAGTTTATGACAGATCACGCTGACCAATAAAGCTTTCCGAGTAATTTTAGTTTTTGATCAGTTGGGTCAAATTTCGAGTAGGAGAGGAGATGCGTAGCATAAAAACGTTAAAACTGCACAGTTATCAAGAGTCTGCAGATTTTCTTCTGGTCTCTTCCTCGGAGTGGGCAGACGGGTTGGCCAACAGAATGCCCCCATAAGCAAATTTACCGATACCGATTAATCGGCTGTTGATAATCGACCGATTAATCAGCAGAGCCGGTTAATGATCATGATGATCATTTTTAGTGCACACAAATTCGTCCTTCACTAGTTTTTTCTTCTTTTAAAATAAATAGTTAATAGTTTATTTCTACGAGACAATTTTTCTCCGTTTTCCTAATTTTCACAAAATGATTTCAAAATTTCATCCAATTTCTTTGAGCCAATTTTGATATTGTTGTTTAAAAAAGTTACATTATGTTAACTAGACATGAAAGTTAGTTTTAAAAAACGTTGAGTTGCTTGTAGTCGGCTAATTTAGGAGCACTTTTAATTAAATTATTTTTATAACTAGTAATTACGTAATCTTTTACAATTTATAAAAATAGTGTTAGGGCTATCTAAAAGCGCTATGCTAAAGAAGAAAAGTATCGACACATGAAAATTGTAACAATATTGTTGAAATGAGTGATTCTCCAAAATCCTAACAATATTATATCCTAGGAGTCTAATTCAAAAATTGTTTGAGCTGGAAAAAATTTTCGGTTCTTTAACAGCTAGAAATAACTTTCTGGTGTTATTCCATTCTTATTAAAACATTGACCTATTCTTTCCCCTACAAAATTTTTGAATAACAGGAAAGTCTGGCGTGCGATGCACTGAAAGATGCAATACTTTTTTTTTTTTCATTTCGAGCCACATGCATTTGCTGCTTTTAAAAATATGTATTTAATGCTAATTTAATGAGTAGCAGAAAATAAGACTAAAACAAAAATTATTTCTAATAATTTATTATATTTATACTTCATATATTTATACTATATCATATATTTCATGATTTAAAATACACTGTGTTTAAAATAAATATTTTATGTCAAAATAGTAATTAACCAAAAATGCTACAACTTAGCTCAAAATAATTTTCAATAAATAGATACAAAATTTTAAATAGTTTAAGAAACGAACACTTAAACACTCGAAGTAAAAACTATGGTATTTAAATTTTTGTTCTCTGTATAATATCTTGGCCATCGAGTTATATTTAGGTCAAAAGCAAAGTTCAGTTTACAACAAAACCAATAAATCCTATTTCTTCTTCTTTATCTTTATTCAAAGGGACTCCATGTCAGAACCCTGCAAAGAAAATTAAATTTACTGTCAGTTAATTTTTCAAGTGAGCTTTCGAGAGTTTTTTTTTATTTATTCCTTTAACTTGCGTGGAAAGTTCTTTTGACTTGTAAATGTCTGCCCTAAAACAATTTGCTTAAGATAAGGAAGAGAAGATCGCAAAAAAAGAAAAAAAAAAAAACAGACGATTTCTAAATATGTGATTTAAGAATTTACCGTCTGCTTTTTTCTTTTCGTTAGAAAATGTAAACTCAATAATGTTATTAGCGTTAAGCTGCAAAATACAAACGACTTTTTCCGTTAAAACTTGATGGGTCGTTTCAGAGGTTAACTTCGTTTACGTGATCAGATAAACATCAAATAAAAAGGTTTTCTTTTGAAGATTTCAAAACAAATTTGAAAAGAAAATATGCTGAAAAGGTTTTCATAATGAAAAGTGAGTTTAGAAAAAGTTGAGTTTAAGTTATTCCAAATGTTTATTCCTATTCTTATTTTTATTATTGAGTGTTTCTGCGCTTTGTAAGTACTGCAGGCGGTATAAATAATTTTACGTAGTGAAACTACTTTTTTTTTTAAATATTTTATTTTGTATTTTATGTGCTTACTTGAGATTGTACGTAGTATATGTGCGAGGGAAATATGGAAGCCATATAAACTATCAAAATAGGGGAAAAGGCATGTTAATTCAAAGAAAAAACCAAAAAATATTTCTTTAAAAAAAAAATTAAGCTATTTTCCAAACGTTTGCAAAATGTTTGTTTTCTCATGAAAAGCATTTATTCACTCTGTCAATTTTACATGAAGGAAAATCGAAGGAATTTTCAACTAATTTTAAATGCGAGCTCTGAAGGTTTTTTACTCTCTTATTCATGCCCAGAAGCATATTTAGACTTGAAGATGTCTGCCTGAAGAACAGTTCCCACCTCCATCGATCTCTAAAGTGATATTTAGCTTTAGTTTTATTCGCGAGTGTGTGAAAAAGTGTAAATACCCTTCTTGATGTTTTAAATTTAGATAAAAAGACCGGTACAAAATGATTTGCTTTTTAAAGGATCCACTTAGAAGATTCCGTACTTGCTTACATAAAATTTCACGATTACCTTTTATACACGTTACAGGATATATTTTTCTAATATCTAAAATGTATCAGGAAAATTACAGGAAAGCTCACTAGAAGAGGATACACACAAGAAGCGGATAAAGTATTTGAAAAATAAAAATAAGACATTTCCCAAGGTTAGCCCCCCCCCAAAAATAGGGATTAATTTGTAGGGGGCGACCTAGTTAGAAAGGAAGTCTTATTATCTGAATTTTTTCAAGACGTTATCCTCTTCTGGTGTAGTATTCACCATAGGTGCACTTACCTTACAGCTCTTACTAGTGTGAAACTAGTTCAAAAGTTTTCACTCGTGCTGAATCGACGATCTTAAACGTAAATAATTTTCTCGGGTACATGCATTAATAAAAGTAAGTTAATCAAGAAAAATGACAAATATTTCTTGACTTTTATAGTTATTCTCAGATAAAATTCGTCACAATTCACATCAAGCAAGATGCATCCCTTTATCCTTTCCTTTTTATTCTTTGCACATACTTCTCTATCCGTGGAATGTCCATTTAATTGCCATTAGCGGACAAGACAATCTTCCACAATTAAGGAACTTAATTTTTAATGAAGTGTAAAAATAATGCAAAATAACACGTTTCTTCTGAAGTCATGACCAAAAATCTACATAATTTGTTTGGGTACATACATTGAATAAAATTTAGGTAATCAAAAAAAAACTTATTGACTTTTATACCTATTATAGATAAACATTTGTCATAATTCACATTAAGCAAGATGCATCCCTTTATATTTTCCCTTTCATTCTTTGCGTATACTTCTCTATCCGTAGAATGTCCATCCAATGGCCCTTAGCGGGCAAGACAATCTTTCACAATTTTGGAACAGAAATTTAATAAAGTGTGAAAATAATGCAAAATCACGCGTTTCTTCTGAATTATTGAACTAAAATCTTAATAATTTGCGCGGGTTCATACACTGAATAAAAGTTAGATGATCAAGAAAAATAGACAAATACTTCTTGAATTTTATACCTCTTCCAGAGATACATTCGTCGCAATTCCCATCAAGAAAGATGCATCCCTTTATCTATTACCATTTCCCCTTCAGACTTTGCGTCTACTTCTCTGTCCGTGGAATGTCCATCAATGGTCATTAGCAAACGAGACACTCTTCCGCAACTGTGGAGCTGAGTGAATTTTTAATGAAGTGTAAAATTGTTCAGAATTTCGAACTGATGTTCCTAAATGTCAATAGTTTCCTCTGGCAGCATACATTCAATAAAAGTAAGCTGATCTAGGAAAAGGAGCAAATACTTCTTGACTTTTATACCTATTCTTACCAGGAAACATCACGATCAAGGAAATTCAAAAAAATTCCAAATTGGTGGCATTCGAAAGAGCATTGGAAAACATGTTTATGGCACTGAAACTACGTGCCCTCGTGACCACGTTATCGAAATATGATGTCTTAAAAATTGCCGAAATTTTTAGTAAAGTCGCCAAATTTAGCGAGTTTTGTTCAGAAATGGAAGGTACGGCGCGAATTCAACATCTGCATCTGACAAGACATTTCACTTCCATATTTGGTCACCACCAAAGCGCGTGAGATATATCGCATTATTTCTTTACTCGGGGTGACTACCATGGCACGGGGTGTCGTGGCACAGACTGCGGCATTGAAATTTTTAGGGGCTTGTGTTCCGGGATATTAACGTGCAACTGTATAGGGGAAAACACCACAGCCCGAAATATTTGTTTTATTTTATTGTAAAAACAAAGGAATTTTTTGTTATTCTTAAGACTGTCTGTTAAAAAACTGATGTTTAAAACTTTTATGCTTCTGCGGGTGAAATATTTCCACTGAAAGAGTTTATTCGATGATGAAACTGTTTTGAAAAAAATATGATAACCGTAGAGAAACGGTAAACACACTTTAAAGTTTTTTTTTTTTTGAAAAGTCGTAAATCTGAAGTCTTCAACAGTATCTAAATACGAAGAAAACGACATTTTTAAAGATTTCAAACCATGTTCTCAAATTTAAAAAAAAAAAAACGATTTCTGTCAGTTATTTCCAGTGTGTTTTTCGTTATGTGTATCGTTTTCAAGTTATGTGTTAACCCTCTAACAAGTCAAATAAAATAAAAAAAACTGTATTAATTTTTATTTTGCTCGTATTTGAATTCCCTTTTAACGTGAAACATAATTGGTAAAAGTGACTTCAGTATTTTTAAAAATGACTAAATAACATGCAATATGATGTGCATTTACGTTATAGCGACTTTCAGTTGCAGTGACAGACTTTTTCGAACTACAGGGGTTGTTGTAATGAACGTCGACAGTAAAATCTTTGATAAGAATCTGTTATGAAGTAATTTCCGACATCGTTAGTTTTGCTGTGCAAATTTTTGACATTTACTATCCGTTGTTTTCTTTTTTTAATTATTATTTTTTTCGATTTTAAATTAAACATTTTCGCTAGCAGTGGTCAGACAATAAAACTTCATGAATGATAATAACTTTTGAAAAAATAAATAAGAGCTGGGATACTACAATCCATGATCATGTTCTTTCAACATCAAAAACTATCCATTTTATTTTCAATATATAAGCTTTAATAAGCATGTTTTTTTTTACTTATTCATATTAATTCTCGTACATAATTATTAATTACTTACAACACATTTCCTTACAAGAGTACAAACTTAAATTAGTTAAGTAAAACACACTTGAAATGCACTTAAATTCTGAAATGCATTATTATCACGATTACAAAGTTAAATCCTACGTTCAATTTCGTTATAAAGTTGTAGCTCCTCTGGATAAAGCTCTCTAGTTTCCATTTCACAGGCTTCATAGTTACTTTTTAATTTTACCCACACAAGTAAAGGATTAATTCGAAACATCGTTTACGCGCTTTGCAGATGACCAGAAATGGAAATGAGAGTCTTGCTAGACGCAGGCGATGAAATCACGTGGTATTTTCCATTTCTTGCCAAGTCTTTAAATTTGGCGAATTTTCGTAAGATTTCGACAGACTTTGGCCCCCCATATCTCAAAAACAAAAGGACGAGGGCACACAATATTTGGGTTAAATTTTTTTCTAAAGATACTCTTTCGAATGCGACCATTTTTAACTTTTTTCATGATTACTGAACTCGTGATATTTCCTGGTTAGATAAAATTCGTCACAATTCACTTCAAGAAAGATGCATCCCTTTATCTACTACCATTTCCCTTTAATTCTTTGCGTCTACTTCCCTATTCATGGAATGTCCATCCAATGGCCATTAGTGGACGTGGCAATATTCCGCAACTGAGGAACTGAGGAAATTTTTAATGAAGTGTAAAAATGTTCAAGAGTTCGAATTGATGATCCTAAGTGTAAACAGTTTCCTTTGGGAATATACGTTCAAGAAAAGTCCGCTGATTAAGAAAAAGAAACAAATACTTCTTGACTTTTATACCTATTCAAGAAAACATTCGTCACAATTCACTTCAAGAAAGATGCATCCCTTTATCTATTACCATTTCCCCTTCATTCTTTGCGTCTACTTCTCTATCCATGGAATGTCCATCCAATGGCCATTAGCGGACGAGACAATCTTTTGCAATTGAGGAACTCAGCTCAGAAGGAAAAGTCATTATGCGCGAAAGAGTTGCCTCGGAAATTATTTGGAAGTCCTTCTAGTTTGATGACAGCGACGCTTCGATCTTTTTCCTACCAAATTACTTTAACCATCCTAACTATGGCTAAAATTTTGGTAGCAATAGCCAAGATGGCTTCTCTACGCTTAGCAGTTATACGGGTTTTAACTGAAAATTGATTAAAGTTTCAGGTGGTGTGATTGGATATTTTGAAACAGTAGTTGGAATAGATCGCTAAATCACAATTGGAAATTCCTCAAATTTTAAGCCATGCCGCTTTTTTTTTAATTCAATAACTTAATTGAACTGATTGAAGTTTTAATGAGAAGTTGTAGCTTCTTTCAAGTGTAGTATTCTTAGCTTTCCAAAGCTTGGATGAAAGTAATGTGACAAAATTTACTGTCGCTATGTTCATTTGAATCTCTTTTTTTTTGACAAATTTCCTGAAAAAGCAACAAAGAGAAAAGAAAAAAACGAGGAAACTTATCAAACATAAGTTTCATAACTCAGAAAATAATGAAAACAATTAGTTAAAGTAGACCTAAAAGATCGGATAAAGGGTGTCTGTCGGTCTACCAGCTTGCGCAGGACTAGTTTGACTTGAACATTTTGTATTTTTGAAAGATCTTTGTCATTGCACCTCAATTTTCAGAATTCATTTCCTGGTTTGAACACTTTTTATTCAATAATTTAAAAGTTCCCAACTTTGAAATCTACTTTTATGTAGGTCATTAACTGACAGACGATCGATGCTCACTTCACTTAAATAATCTGAAACTTTACTTATCTTAAGTTCAAGTCTTAGCTTTCATTGCTGAAGACAATTGCAAATACTCATATTTGGGATTAATAGTATGATCGCTTTTTATTATTGTTGTTTTTCTTACGATTATTAGTATTCGAAAAAACAATACATATGAAAACAATATTTTCGTTTTCTAAAAAACGACATGCTTTAAACTATATACAGTAGTACCTCGTTAAAGGGACACCTCTGAATAAAGAATACCTCTACTTAAGATAAACTTTTTCTGGTCGCAGTCCCTTTGAATAGGAACCTCCATGTATTTACCTCTAATTAAGGACACTCTGTTTAAAGGACGGTCACAGAGAAAAATTACAAAAAAAAAAAAACCGCATCAATGTACTAGAAACATCGAATTTTTGGGGGCTTAAGGTTCATTTTTTGTTCAAAAATTAACTGGTAAAAGTTTGTTTTGACATTAACATAAAAATAAACCAACATGTATTCTAAAATTTTTGCCGAGAACTACATTCATGCTTTTCCCTCTCACTAATATCTTCATATGGTCTCAGCCCCGTAAGATAGTGTGCATGTTCCTCCCCTGTCAAGCTTTGCAAAGAAAAAATTGAATGTGATCACACTGTTTTGCGTTGTAAAGTACATGACATCAAACAAATCCATGTAACACATTAATCAAAATTGTAATTTATGAAAATCCGTTACCAAACTTAGATACTATAGAACGTGATAATTTTTTTTCCAGGTTGAAAAATTCTGAATTTTATTTAGTAAATATGAATCCTTTTCAATATTTTTAAATGTTATTAGTTTACGTTTATAATGAAATTATTCTGATTTTATATTGCATGCATCAATTAATCTACCTCCGAAGAAGGGACAATTTGTCCAGTCCCCTTAGTGCCCCTCATTGATAGATTCTACTGTAGAATAACGATAAGTTTTTACAACTGTGCTAAAAGATTTATGCTTTCCCATTTGTAGGTTTAAAAAAAAATATCCCTATTTATAATTAATTTTATGATACTATTTTTTATGAAAATCTGTCTTTTCGAAAGTGAAACATAACAGGCTTCTTATACTTGGCTTGAATTGTCGAAAACGATAAACTTTAAACTTTCAAACAAGAGGAATTTCTTTATGAAATAATGAATTTTTTAAAAAAATGTTCAAGATTTAGCTTTTAGAATTTTCAAATACTTTTTATTATTAATTTTGTGATAAATCTTATTTATTTATTTATTTTTTTTTTTTCGAAAATAGAGCAGTATGAAATAATTTTTTGCTTGATGTGTTTTCTCAAAAACGGTACATTTTAAGTTACAAATATTCAAAATGATGTGAATTTTTAAAAAATTGAACCCAAGACTTAAGCTTTTACTGTAGTAGGAAAATACAAATATTAATTTTTATAGCCAATTTTGTGCTAAATCTTTTTTATTCAAAAGTATTTTTGAAAATTTCTCAGCGTGAAACAGTGTTTTGCTTGACGTCCTTCCTCAAAAATACAACCCCCAAACTGCAACAATCCACAGCTTAGAAACAAAGCGTTTCTATCGATCTCATCATCTTAAGATGCTGCTTTCGGAAGAAATAAAAATAAAGAACAAAACAACACAAAGGGATGTCGGAGGTTTGAGAAAAAATATAGTTTCCCGAATTTATTTTTGGAGAAAAATTTTCCGCCAGGATTTCTCCTTTGCGGTTAGAAAATGAAGGACACTTAGTTGCTTTTCGGGAGAAGACTGGAAAAAAATGACATCTTGTAATTACTGTAAAAGTTCGTTAACTGGAGTAACCTTTGAAGGGATCAGTAAAAAATGGCTGAGAAGCTAAAACGAAGAAAAAAATTCAAGTTTGTTTCCTCTAATTAACGATTCGCATCATTATTTCGTAATGCTTTGGACGGACAATTATTTTGCGTTAGTATTAAGAACTTTTCTAGGATTACAAAGTTCGGTCAGACGGTTGATATTTATTTGATCGTTAAGATTCAATTCTTTGAGTTTTTTAAACGTGGAAACTGCCTTCGTCTTTTTAAAAGGACATTTCACGTGTTTGTTCTTTTGTAAAATTACGTTCGAGTTTTAATAAAGTATATTTTTAGATGGAGATTATTTTAAGCGACGGGGGTACTGATTAAGTCTTTCATGATGTTTAGTTACTTTTGATGGATTGTTAATTATAATTAATGTGGCCGACATTTGGTTTTAAAAAGGTGTTTCAATTTTGAATTTAATGAAACTTATTTCATAAAATGAAACAGGGTTCGTACCATTCATACTTCTTTAAAATTGTCCTGTTATTTTTATTCCTACTTCCCTATTAAATTTATGTTCATCTTTCTGACTCAAACGTTTCCTTTTTTTTTAAAAAAAAATAAAGTCCTTAATTTTGACGTGCACTTTTTTTGCAGTTCTTAACCCTTTAAAGCAAAAGTTTTTTTAAAGACAGAACTGACAAAAAATGTTTTTTTTTTGACAGAAAATAACTATATTGGTACAGTGTAAGTTATTTTCTACTGTTTCAGTTGGTTAGCCTGGGTGATGGGCAAAAAGCGCAGGGGGAGGGGGATGGCTAAAGTCATAATGTTTTTTTTTACAACCAAAGTAGTGTTTTGACTGCATGCTTATTTTGAATTTTAAAATATCAAAATCAAATTGCCATATTTACAAGCATTAAAACTGCCGAAAAATTCAGATTGGCAACAAAAATGGGTACATTAAAGTTTTCCGCACTTAAGAACTACTTACTTTGCAAAAGAAGACGTGGTTTACGCAAGAAAAATGCAGTATAGTTGTGCAATCTATGGTAAATAAGTTAGCTAACAATATAGCCTTTCAGTTTTTAATCAAAAGGAACTGAGATGGGCATTAGAGGTACAATATTGCTGGTGCTAAACACAGGCAGATGCTTTAAGTGGTTAAAAACTCAAAATATTCAGCATTTATCTTTTACCAAAACCGAAAATAATCATTTTTACAGTTTAGCACTTAATGAAGACCATATGACCATTTGCTATTGTGCTTTCGTTCTTTTGCTGTTGACTCATCAAATGGAATGAAAAAATTGTGCAATTAGTCCGAAAGTTCAAAAGAAAATTTTAATCGTACTGTTCTATTAAAGTAGTTTGCAGGCAACTTTTGAATCTTAATCACTACGTATCAGATACACGAGAGTTTTACTTTGTATATTTTCTTAGCAATTAACTTGTATAAATTAACTAAAAATAACAATCCAGTTATTTTAAATCACAGATTAACACCGGCCAACTTTGTTTTGTTCTGACTCAACATAACGATTTAGGACATTCATTTGTCTTATCTCTTAGTTCTTTCATTTTCAAACATGCGCAAGCTTTTTGAGTACAAGTAGAAAATACTATTGAATACGGGATACCGGATTTTGACTAGAGAGTCCACAACGTTCTTGTAGCAACCAAATGTCAGTAAATAGAAAACAAAAACAAGAAATAAATATGAAAAGTAAACATATTTTTAAATAAAAATTATTATCCAGTTTTTTCAAATATTTTTTTTTCTTGTTAAAAACGTATTTTTATTTCCTTACTTTTTTGACGTAACTACTTGCAGTTTTTCTTGTTAAAAACAGTAACTTTCTGCCCTTTATTAAAAGGTTTGATAGCATAGATTTTTTAAAAGTAACTTTCTGCCCCTTTTCTAAAGACTTGACAACATAGATTTTTTTTTAAAGTAACTTTCTGTCCTTTATTTAACGACTTGACAGCGTAGATTTTTTTAAGTAACTTTCAGCCTTCTCTTTAAGACTTGACAGCATAGATTTTTTTTTTTTTTTTTTGAAGTAAATTTCGGCCCTCACTTTAAAGACTTTACAACATAGATTTTTTAAAAGTTACTTTCTGCCCTTTCTTTAAAGACTTTTCAGCACAGATTTTTTTTAAAGTAATTTTCTGCCTTCATTGACTTAACAGCATGCAGTTCAGGACAGTCGTTTACGTTGTCACCTAGTTCCACTATCTTCAAAAATACCTTGAAATTATCTAACTGTTTCTGAGTAGGAATAGGTTATTCGAATTAACCGATTCCAGTAAGAGATCAATTACTCCAAATGGCTGGTTTTGATTACCCTGTGCTATACTCAAACAAAAGGGATCCAAGCTGCCGCAGTTGCCATTCTGGCCAAGAACTTAGCATACGAACAGAAAGCCCCCGCGACGCAGCGGCTGGCGGGATATTAAATTACGGCTCCCGTAAAAGTAACTCATTTTATCAAAATTAAAGGGAAAAGCAACTTTAAAAGCAGCAAGCGGCCGCCTCGAGCACACAATGCAGCTCCAATTTCGGGCTCTGTGTTCTCCAACGCTTCTTAAAGCGTTTCTGTTAATTACTTGTAGCAGTTGTTAATGGAGGCAGAGGCTTACAGTTTTAATGTGTCCCTCGTTAAATTTTCGAATCAAAAACTAGGAAAGAGTTGATCTAGGCGCAAATCTGCCACTCTGGAGGTGATTTAGGGAGAGTCCAAATGTGACGGTAGATTTGGAAGTTGAGAACAAATTTGCTAGATTTGACTTGTTTCCGCATAAAATTGCGTTCCTTAAGTTTTAACTGAGTTCCATTCATCATAAGAAATGAGCAAAAAGGGAATATTTCTTGTTTTAACTGCTTGAAAGTTTATTTGGTAGAATGTGAAACAGATATATATTCAGAACTTAACTTTTACGTTTCTCTTAAATGATCCTTATACTCAGTTGAATATTAAATAAATTTTTAATGTATCATTTACTGTATAAACTACCACAAGTTAGACTAAATTTGAGTTTAAGAAAATTCATCAAAAAATCAGAAGCAAACGAGATTATTTGAGAAGAAACATATAAACTAGTACCCACCACATGCTTCGTTGTATTACATATTTAAAAAAATGTAATGAAAAACCAACAGTAATGGATCTTTTTTTTTTCTTCAGAATTTAATAATTTAACTATCTTACACAAACACAATGGAGAACGTACGGAGAATGAAATGATTTTCAGTAAGATCTGGTCAAAATATTCTAATATGGAACTGTAAATGCAAACGAATTTATCCATTATATTAATGGCTGCACGGTTGCACTCATTATACTAATGGCTGCAGGGTTTAAATGAAGGATACCTTAAATGCATGTCGTTTTGAAAGAACACTATCATAATGTATAGAAAATCTAAACGAAAAAAAAATAATTTAAAAAAGTCAGAAAAAAGGTTTTTTTTTTTTTCACAATTGTCTGTCAAACTAGAAACTGTAGTAATAGATCAACCAATAATTTTTTTAAATATGCAATTTTTTTTTTTTTTTGGTTTTCAAAATAAGAATCTGCTTATAATAATAATCAGGAATTATTATTATTATTATTATTATTGATATTATTATTATTGATAATATTATTATTATTATTATTAGTATTATTATTGATAATATTAATAAAGTTATTGTTCTTATTATTATGATTTTTCTATAATATTTTTTATTATTATTACCATTAATATTGTTATGATCATCATTATTATTATTATTTCAAGATTGAATCAAAATATTACGAAAAAATACATATTTTAATATTTATTCGCTTATATATATATATATATTTTTTTTTTTTGCTTCAAAACCTTGACTTTTTACTGAGGGCAAAATACTGTCCAGTAGAATAAATTTTGCATTTCACGAATTACTCGGTGACGCTAAAGATGCTTTCGCTCTAATAACCTGAACTGAGACATCACAAAACAAATATTGATTATTTCAAAATAATTTTTAACTATTTTCATAATACCATTTGTTCATAGCCTTACGTAAATACTAGTATAAAATGTTTAAAATATAAATTATATATCTGTATATATTTATTTTTTTGGAAAACGGAGATACATTTTTACCCAAATATATATTCACTGCACACGTTTGAGCACTATTTTCATCGCTCAAAAAAATCTTTCAAAGAGGGGAAAAAAGAGCGCTTTTGTCCCTAAAGGCCGTTTTTTTCTTTCAGCTTAAAATGGCCAATCTACTCGTCTTTTTTCATTCTCTTCTGGCTGTCGAATATTCCGTTATTTCGCTGTTAAAATAACGGGTGTTGCATTCGCGTGTGACTGCAGGGGCGGACGTGTGTTACGGCTTGAATATTTTAAGCTCTAGGGCAAACGCCCCTGTGCGCACCTCCCATCCTTTTAAGCCCGGCCTTTATTCCATTAAAAGAAGGGGCTTAACAAGGTCCGAGCTCTCATTTAGTACTTTAGTTTTTTAGTCTGTGGGTTAAAATAAAACGGTCTTTTGAGGAATGAAAAAATAAAAAAGTAAGAAAAAGCCGTGCGGAAAGTTAAATCGATCGTTTTTCATTTTCTATTCTGAGCTTAAACGGAGGTGTGGTTCAGAATGTGACACAGTGAATTATAGTCATCAATAAAAAGAAGCGAAGGAAAATAATTTGATAAAAAGACGAGTCTTATTTTTTGGAGAAAATAGGATTAGAGAAGATTTGGACGGAGTGTTTTGAAATATAGTGTGAAATTTTCCGATAATATTAACCCAAGCATTTCCCTGAAAAAGCAAGATTTTTTTCCCTTTAATGTTAAAAATAACTTTAATAAAGAAGGAAATGAGCGGAGACATTTCAAAATTCGCTATATCCATATTCTACGGAGTCCAACTTAAGCAATATTCTTTAAAGTTGTTATCCTGCTTTTTTTAAATATGACATTCATTCACTTCAAAATTGGATTCAAGTATTAAAAAAACATGTATTGAAAACTAGTTGCCGGTAAAAAAAAAATTGTCTATTTGTTATTTAAACACCGAAACAAAACTCCAAATTAGTTAAACTGGATATAGCAAGTTTCGAAACGTCTCTATTCAACTTCAGAAACTGACTCTTTCTAAATTCAGCCTTATTAATTGAGTACTGACTTTTCAAAACTCGCAATATCCATATTTTATAAAGCTTAATTTATGCCATGTTCTTTGAAGTTATCCTGTACTTTTAAAATATGACATTCATTCACTTCAAAATTGGATTCAAGTATTAAAAAACATGTATTGAAAACTGGTTGCCGGTAAAAAAAAAATTGTCTATTTGTTATTTAAACACCGAAACAAAACTCCAAATTAGTTAAACTGGATATAGCAAGTTTCGAAACGTCTCTATTCAACTTCAGAAACTGACTCTTTCTAAATTCAGCCTTATTAATTGAGTACTGACTTTTCAAAACTCGCTATATCCATATTTTATAAAGCTTAATTTAAGCCATGTTCTTTGAAGTTGTTGTCCTGTACTTTTAAAATATGACATTCATTCACTTCAAAACTGGATTCAAGTACTAAAAAACATATATTGAAAACTGGTTGCCGGTACAAAATTGTCTATTTGTTATTTAAACACCGAAACAAATTTAGTCCCTTCCAAATTAGTTAAAATGGATATAGCAAGTTTCGAAACGTCTCTACTCAACTTTAGAAATTGACTCTTTCTAAATTCAGCCTTATTAATTGAGTACTGACTTTTCAAAACTCGCTATATCCATATTTTATGAAGCTTAACTTAAGCAATATTCTTTAAAGTTTTTGACACGCTCTTTTAAAATATGGTACCCTCACACTTCAAAACTGGATGTAAGTATTTTTTGAAAGCTGATTGCAGATACAAAACAGTCTACATAATCTTCAGACGCGGAAACAAACTTAGTCTCATCTAAAATGTTAAAACGGATATAGCAAGTTTTGCAACGTCACGAATCAATTGTAAAATTAAAAAATAAAAAAAAAAAAGATCAATGCACAAATCTATCAAACAATTAAGTGCTTAAACATTAATTTTTTTACCGATTTATTATATTAATTAAAAGCAGGTTACGTTTCAGAAAAAAGTTAAGAAAAAGTTACCTTTTTTTTTTTTTTTTTGTTCTTAGCAACTTAAGTGTTAATTATCATAAGACTCTCATTGCTTTCTAGAGAGAACGAAATATAAATTGAATTATTATTAAAAATTATTTTCTTTTCGATTATTATATTTCGTTTCAGTAAGAACTGAACAGCTATTACGTTACAAATGATTACACAAAGGAAACATTTTATTTTATTTAAATATCATTGAAGTAGAGTTCGCAGAGGGAAATTGTTATAATATCTTGATAAAATAAAACACTAACTCAGAGTTTGTATTTTCGGGATAATTTCGAAAACCACCAGACTAATCTCGTTGAAATTTTCTAATTTTGTGTTGGTTAGGGCTAATAAGGTTTCTTGATCCTTTCGAGAAAAAAATCGATGAATAGTTTTTTTTTTTTTTTTTTTTTTTGTAACACGGCATTTAATTTTAGTACACATTTTTTTTCACTTGTAGCACGAGCGCAGCTGTGCCGGTAAAACTAGTTTGATATACAAAGTCTTAAAATGACTTTTTAAAACTATTTTATGTAACTCCTGTTCAAAATTAAAAAAAAAAAAAAAGACGAACTGTTAACAGTTGGAAAGAAACATGCAGCAACACTTTTTACAAATCATATATTGTATTTAGCTTTATATTTATTCATGATATTTTGTTCGATCACTTATGCGTTAATGTAATCACGAGTGCAGGAATTAATTACTGCATAAATTAAGCGCTTAAGTTTTGAAATGTTACTTTTAATCATTGATGCCGAGGCACCACTCCACGTTCTTAAAAGATTTATTAACGTTTGCAACGCACGAATAATTTCGGAAGACGCTGGAAATTGTATATTATTTAAAAAATTAAAAGGAATACTTGCTTCTCTTTGTCAATCAAATTATCTGATACATGTTTGAGTGAATCACTTGTTAAGGTTGATAAATTGTGGGATTTTCATTAAAACCATCATATTTGAGCTCCATTTTCTCAAAAATTCTTTGCTAAATTGGTGGAACAAAGAAATCCATCTTGAAATACAGGGAAGATAATTGTTTTTGCTTTATTTAATTATGAATTTCTTCTTCTGCTTAACGCTTGTTGATTAAATTGTTATCTATTAAAACTTTCTTATTTTATGTCAATACATTTGGGTTTACACTCTTACCCGACAATGTTTGGGTCATTTTTTTCAATTTTAAATTCATATTTTTTTCACTACGTTTATAAATCTTTACTAATAATAAAGCTGAAAGTCTCTCTGTCCGGAGGATGTCTGTAGGATGTCTGTGACGCGCATAGCGCCTAGACCGTTCGGCCGATTTTCATGAAATTTGGCACAAAGTTAGTTTGTAGCAAGCGAAAATTCGATTTTGTTCTTTTTCTATTTCAATTTTAAGAGCACTACGGAATTATCATGACGTGGAATGGGAGAGCGAATGAACATAGCCAATTGGCGAGAAATTCATCATCCATTATTTGTAAATATACAGGCGAACTAAATGACCTTTTAATTTTCTACTACTGTCAAAGCCGTGCGGGTACTACTAGTATAATAACATAAAATCGTAGCAATGTGATGTAGGGGAAAAAACAAACAAAAACTTGTAATCGAGAGCAACAACTGGACAAAACAATAATTTTGAACATATAATAAAAACTAGTCGTTACAAAACAAGTTTACGAGAGTATGTTATTGTACATAAATCTGCTGCAAAGATGATCGATTTGACAATTTGATTGACACCATTTAAGGCTAGAGAAGATTAGATTAAAAGTAATTATGTCTTCTAGTTGGTTTCACGTATTGAATTTAAAACCTGAAACATTATATTCTCTTCAGGGAACAACTAGTAAGCTTTCGTTGGATATCTTCACATACATAATCTTTTTGCATGGGAGAAAAACGTGTTTTCACGCAAGAACATGCTATTTCCTAGTATCTATGACACACGTGTTTTCAGTTTGAATCACATTTGCTAGTGTTTTCGAATCACGGGTCTAACGTGTGTTGCTAATTTGTTGTGAATATGTATTTACATTTTAGTTGGGCGATATTTCTTTACTTCTTAAAACATCTTCAGCTTATTATACATAAAGCAGACACGCAAAATGCTTCTAAATAGGTTATTCGGAATTTATCTACGCATTTCGGTTAAAACGACATTTTCTTATATATGTTGAACTTGTGTTGGAAATTAAGTCTTCGTTGCAATGCTACTTCTTCACAATGCCCCAAAATTTGGATATGACTAAAATTATGTAAAGTAAATGTTTGCACAGTAGGACAGATTTATTTAAAATTGGTATGCAAAAAAGTTTTAGTAAAATACTTAAAAACTGTTATCTGTAAAGTGATGGGAGAGCTGCCGTTTTGCAAAAAAAAAGTGACACACTTGATGTTAAATTATTGTTACGGTATTGAATGCGAGGAGGAGGGGGGGAGGGGGGGACTTTTTTTGTTTTTCAGTTTTTGTTCTTGGCGTTTTTATTTAGTTCGAATTAAAACTAACTTTGAAGATAGGTCGACTTTAAAATTTTGTTATTTATTTTGTGCTTATTACATTCACATTTTGATGTCAGTGCATCAAAACATTATTTTGTTGAAAGAAAAAAAAAGACATTTAAATATTATGAAAGACTATCATGTGGGAAACGCCATATGAAAAAAAAAACTCCTTGTCGCTAAGTAACAATTTCTTTGAATTTATCGCTATCGATGTGTTGATGCCTTTAAATTTGAACTAAAATAATGGTGATGATATCCTCCCTTCCATAGAATATGCCTTTAGGGCTGAAGTAGATTCTCAGAAAGATCCACAATTCAATGAAGCGCGAAATTGGCGCCATCTAACGGCTCGTATCATTTTTACGTGACACATTGCTCTGTTATGTACATCCTTTCTCTGGCGAATATATTTTCTTTGTTTCTTGTCACTATTCAACTATTTCCTATTCACTTCAGTTCTTAGATGTTTTTTCTTACTTTGAAGTAGGCGTCCTAAAATGTTATTTTAAAATAATTGAGAGTTATTCAAGTATTGAAATGCCGAACTGTTCAAAACTAAAACTTTTTACCTCTTCAGAAAGATAATGGACATTTTCTGCGTTGAGTTTTCTTATAGTTGTTACTTTTATGACAAGTTTAGTTTAACTTGAAAGAAAATGAGCTTTCAACTACTTGAAAAAATAATATCTGAAGTTGTTTCTTTTTGAGTAAATGATTCTTAGCGCAAACATTGTCTAGTTTTGAGTGCTGTAAATACTGAGTAGCATTTTTCGTTTCTGTTACACAGAAATAAGTACAACATATCGATGTGTTGAATATGATATGAAAATGTGAAGTTATTATATAAACAAGGCGCATTTTCAAGCCAACACAAGCCTTGTGTCTAAGAAGAACTTAATTACTATTATTTAATTGGACAATACTTCATTTAACTTCATTTGGAAAAAAAAAATATAGATTGAATCTAAATGAAGTGTTTATTATTTAGATGAAAATTCGGTCACCGAGTGTAAAAGATAACCGTTAAGTCTCATACGGACGAAAATATATGTAAAATAACTTTTAGATGGTTATGTAAATACTAACAAATATAAATGTACCTCAAAGTCATTTTATAATCATATTGCACTAATGAATTATGATAAAGACTTGCCTTTATTGACAACTAGTGGCAACCGCACGGCTTTGCCCATAGTAGAAAATTAAAAGGTCTTTTGGTTCGCCTGTACATTTACAAATAATGTATGATGAATTTCTCGCCAATTGGCTTGCCCATGATACGGTTCCACGTTATGATAACTTTGTAATTTACTCGTCCATCTTATGATAATTTTGTTCGGGAAAATGTTCTTAAAATTGCAATAGAAAAAGAACAAAATCGAATTGCGACCCCACGTTATTACAATTCGGTAATTTACTCGTCCACGTTATAATAATTTCCTCGATGAAATGTTCTTAAAATTGGAATAGAAGAAGAACAAAATCGAAATTTCGAAAAATCGCTTCGAGGTGCACACACCCAAGCTACACACTAATTCTGTGCCAAATTTCATGAAAGTCGGCCGAATGGTCTAGGCGCTATGCGCATCACAGAGATCCTGACAGACAGACAGAGATCCGGACGGAGAGAGATCCAGACAGAGAGACTTTCAGCTTTATTGTTAGCAAAGATGTAGTTCATTAGAAGCGCTTTCATGTTATATTTCTTCAGAAACCATTTAATAAATCAGAAACCATAGCAGCTTAAAACAGAACAACTGAGATCATCTCGAAATAACATTGACAAATACTTTTTAAAAACAGAAATTAAACAGCTAGATAACTGTAAAAAAAAATCCTCATCATTTTTAAACAAAGGATTAGTTCGGTTCTAGCTGTTTTGCAGCTTTCAATCACTCGATATTAACATCAAAGACTGTTCTTATAATCTGCAGCATTGCTGTGACTGTATAATCTGTTTACCTTGGGTTCAAGCCATCCGTAATCCTGGGCAACCTCTCCTTACACGGTTCTACAACGTTACGCATATTTTCAGTTATCATTCACTCTACATTAGACACATGAATTTAATGAAATTGCTTCTAAAGTCAAATGAATACGATCTTATATAGGAAAATATTCCTGTATCGCATGAAGAAACCAACTGGCTAACTATAAGAAATGCCTCATCATTTAGTTTAGAATGCTTTTAGTCATTCGATATTAACACTAACGACCCTTTTTAGGATCTCCAACACTGTCGTGTTTGGATCCCCCAGGGAGGATCTCCCTCTTCACCCAGGGTTCAAGCCTTCAGCTATGCTGGTCCTCCACACATTATAAGAATCTACAACATCATGCATATTTTTTGTCTTCCTTCACTCTACACTAGTCACATGAATAAAAATCGCTTCAAGATTTATATAAGTACGGTCTTCTCTAAATAATATTAGAAAATATTCCTCAATTGCATAAATAAACTGAATAACTATGGGAAAGTTATCATCCGTTTGCAATACCTAAAAGATTTGAATTGAACTACTTTAAGAGTCAAATAACTACACTCTTCTTAAATTGCACAAGAAAATATTCCCAAATCGCACGAAGAAACCAACTGGCTAACTATAAGAAATGCCTCATCATTTAGTTGAGGATTGATGCGGTTCTAGATCTTTACATGCTTTTAGCCACTCGATATTAACACTAACGACACTTCTTAGGATCTCCAGCATTGTCGTGACTGGATGTTCTCTTCACCCTGGGTTCAAGCCATCCATTACGCTGGTCCTCCTCTCATTATATCTGTAGTTGATGTAGAGCCACGGAAAATCTCCTCCGCCATCCCCCAACTTGGGCGTTTTTTCCACGTCGGGTGCTATGAGAAGGAATTATTCCTTCTGTAATAGACCGGGATCTCTCGAATGGGATGGGGGCAAATGTGAAGATGTGAGTGTGAGGCAATGATCGGAGAAAGGGAAAATGGTATGAGTCAGTGCTTGGCGGGAATAAATATAGGGAATATCTTTCAGGCTATATTGCTTATTTTAAACTTATGGAAGATGAAACGAATGTCGCGAGAAATGAAAATTCTTTTAATAGAAATTTTTAAAATTAGTTGCATTTGTCTTTTATGTATTAAAAATCTTTACTAATAATAAAGCTCCAAGTCTCTTAGTCAGGATGTCTGGATCTCCGTGACGCGCATAGCGCCTAGACCGTACGGCCGATTTTCATGAAAATTGGCACATAATTAGTTTGTAGCATCGGGGTGTGCACCTCAAAGGGATTTTTCGAAAATTCGATTTTTTTTCTCTTTCTATTCCAATTTTAAGAACATTTTCCTGAGCAAAATTATCATAAGATGGACGAGTAAATTACCAAAATATAGTAACGTGGAACCGTAACATGGGCAAACCAATTGGCGAGAAATGCACTATACATTATTTGTAAGTATACAGGCGAACCAAAAGACCTTTTAAGTTTCTACTACGGGCAAAGTCGTGCGGGTACCACTAGTTAAAAATAAACCTCAGATATTTACTCGAGCTTATATTCGCTTGTTGCATTTTTAATTATATTTTAGCATTACATGATGAAAAATAGTGGAAAAAATGGGAATTGCAAAGGTATGCATTCGACTGTTTTGTTATCTTTTAACGTAATACCTTGTCTATAGTTAAGTTTTTCATATGAAATTAAAAGATAATTGAGATTGCATTATTCATTGCAAAAATTTATAGTTGTAAGATCTATTTCGTTTAAAAAGGCTACTTTCATCATATGTATTTTACAATTAGTAAAATACTGAAAAAATTATCTTGGAAACAGTTTTTTTTTTTTTTTAATTTTTTGTCCTAATTTCTTTGAAAAGTTTAAAAATATATCGATTTGAATTGTTTAATTACATGGTTTACTTCGAAAAGGTAACATGTCTTAGAAAAATATATGATTTATGACAGTTTGAAGAACGTTACCAGTTTTATCGTTTACTACTTTATTTTGGTACATAATTGCAATAATAATGTACTTAATTAAAACGAGTTCAAGTTGATTTAGCAGAAAAATCAATTAAAACAAAAATTTCTAAACTCTTTTACGAATAAACAATCTCGTTGTTTTGTCTAAAACTATACAAAATCATGAAAAGCATTAAAAGCTTTAGGCAAAACTATGATTTCTTAAAACATTTACATAAAATTTTTTAGCCTAATCCCACTTTCATTCTAAGGTTTTAGACGTTGGCTTAACCGCAGCGTCTCTTGGGGTTCTTTGTATAATAAATATCGTATGTCACGCTTAACATGGGCAGCTTAAAGACTGTTCGTGACATTGAATTCCGTCCATGTTTAGTTTCGGGAATTGAACGTTGGGAAAATTTCCAGGCAATCTTGTGTGGCCCCCAGGTATCAGCTATTTAGTTGTCGCTTGCAGCCGATGGATGATATTTAGAAGAAGCGATTCGTTTTTTCCGTGTTACCTAGGGTGAACTACAACGACACGCAATAAAAGAATTTGTGGAAAACGTTTTTTGCCACTAAAAAATTTCTCTGCAATAAAAAAACTAATGAACTTCTCAAGAGTTCTTTAATAAGATTTTCGATTTCTTCATTTTTCTGTGTCAAGTTTTCGTTTAGTGAGATGAAAACAAGTTGGATTTCTATTCAATGGTGTAATAACTTTTCTTACGTAATTTTGCTTTTTTCATAAAAAATAAACGATTTAGAAGTATTATCTGACAGGCGTTATGCATAATTTCACACAATGTTCCAATTTGTTTGAAAATCATTTTTTATCGAATTTAAAGTCAATTCAGGGTAATATATACCAGTTTGAAACTGCTTTGTTGTACTTTACTTAATTTACAAAGTACTCGTTGGTGGGATTTTTTAGAATTATTGTATTTGATGAATGGATTTGAGAACCGCTGTATTGTTGTAATATATTGTTGGCCGTTTTTACCATATATAAAATTAAATTTTTTTATTGCATTTAGAAAAATTGATCATAGTTAATCTAACTTTATTTAATTTATTTTTGAGATTAAATTAAACACAATAAAGAATTTGTTATATATGAATATTTAATTGTTTTCATTTTGTGTTCATATAAAACAGGGATTAACAAAGGAATGTAAGCGAGAAAATTAAAAATTTTCACATACGTAATACTCAGATAAAAGAAAAAACTCTCATAGGTTTTTGAGCAAGATAGCTCTGGTAGTATTTCTACTACATGCTGTACAATATGATTTAGAAAAAAAAAATAAAGGGTAGCAACCTATACATTACACTTTGCACACGTTTTACTCAAAACTTAAAAATAGTCACATGACTTTTTTTTTTGCTTGATATCACAATATACTTTGAAACTGAGCACTAAATTGACTCAAACACAGGTGCCAAACTGAGCAATATAAAAAAGTGTTAAAAAATAATAGTTACTGTTAAAAAGTGTCGGCATTTCATTTCTCCAACTCTTCAATTTCAGAACAACATTTGCCTTGGATTTCTGCGATTGTCCATGCCATCGGACTGAGATTACGACGAGATTTTGAGAGGAAACCCACCCGAAATAACAATTTGCTTTTAACGTTATGACATCCTTAGAATCTCTTTTTCTACTGCGTTTCAGTTGGAATAAACGTAGCTGTTAATAAACAACTTCAGTATTGAGCACTCTTCAAAAAAGTGCTGCCCAAAGAAATCTCCCAGCTTTCAGAAGGTCTACGTGCTCAGGTTCCTGGATAAGAGTAATTTACCAACATCCTTTTAGCCTGAAGTAGTTCCATTTCAGCTTTCTTTGTGAACGAAATATTTCACTTAGATCTTCTGAGAAGCTTTGATTCTGCTTGATTCATTGTATTTTATTTGATCGATCTCAATATGTGTGTTGAAAATCAGAACACAGTATTAAAAAATACAGTTTATAATGTTGCTGATCCTTTACATAAAATACCATGAGAATTAGTCAAGAATTTCGCGTATGAAATTTCATCAGATTAAGGAAAAATTAACTGCTCCTATGTGTTAAAAACATTTAAAAATTATAATAACAGCTGCTTGAAAGAACAACGTTTTAACTCATGATCAGGTATATCGCGAATTTTGTATATTAGTTTTGATTTTCTTAATGGAAAAGGCAGCTTTATACCACGTACAACAAAGATGTTCATCCCCTCAAGAGGAAGGGCGCATCCCCCCCCCCCCAAAGTACCACGAAGCCTCCTCCAAAAGCAAGAGCTTCCTGCCCAAAAAAAAGAGAGATAATGTTGCTCAAAACAACACCCCTCCTAAAATTTTGATTGGTGCAGGCTGCGCCATAACCCCCTCCCCAAAAGTGGCCACCCCTGCTTAAAATCTATGGTTTAGATTGCTTAGAGGACTAGAAGCAAAAAATAAATAACATAGATGGACAACCTTTCTATTAAGCTTTGTTTTAATCATTGGTTAATATCATCCGAAGTACAAAGCTCATTGTTGGACCTTCAACTGCAACTTAAAAAAAAAAAAAACATTAAGCATATTCTGGTAACTTTGTTAACGAAGTGTTCTGGCAATTGTCGATTGAATTAATAGATAATCCTATTTAGGTATGACAAAAGCATCGCTGCACACTATCATGGAGCTCATTAGTCCTTATGTAACCTAACTAAATTTTCGTAATCCGAAAATCACCCACACAACTAGGTTCATAACGAAGGTGGGATGCTTCAGCGGTTGGCCACATGCTCTGGGGTTAAACTATGAACTGGGTGATGTTCCGATTCATTGAGTGTGGAGGCCCTGTCGGAACGAATCAACCCCCGACAAACCCTAGGGGTGAATCCACAGTGATATATATTGGTGGCAGTTCGGTTCGTTTACTTCTGTCCCCAGATAATTTGCGAGTGGTTCCAATCCCTTTGTTTCGTCTCAATCCAATAAGCGTACTGAAATGATTGGAACTAATTAGGTGACTGAGTAGAGGAAGAAAACAATTTGTACCAATTTGTTGCGATTTTTTTTTTTTTTTTGGAATTTTTTTTTCGTGTTATGCTGCTGTGACATTTAAAATGATATTAGGCCTCAATGAGCACATTGTTGCGATAATATAATTATAAAAATTTGCCTTAATTAAGTTTAAACCACACTGAAAGATATGGAGTGCAATTTATGATATTAGTTTCTACTCTTGTAATTAAAAAGTCTTTTCCAAAGAAATGCAGCAAATAATGTTCGTGGATGATGGACATTTTTGAGAAAACCTAAATGAAATGGAAGGAGTGATTTTTCGCTATGGCTTAAAACAAGAATATTTTATGAAAAAATAGTTCTTTCCTTGACACTTACACTCACTGGCAAAGATCTCAAGATGCCATACAATGTTTCGTTTTCAACTGAAATTACGTTTTTTTCTTATACCTTATTTTATCTTAAGCCTAAATAAAGCTTTAGTTTTTAAACCGCTACTTGCTAAGTACCAAAACACGTATACAAATCTTTCAAAAACGTTACTTTTTGTGCAATTTTTAGTTTTTTTTTTTTTTTAGTTTTTTTTTTTGGTAAAAAGCAATGCTACTACGTAATCAATTTGTCTTTTTGTTATATATGCGATGAACTTTTATGTTCAAAAGCTAGAGTACGAATTTAAGATAGATTATGATTGAAATTAATAAGTAGTGAAAGCATCTCAATCTCTAAGTACAGTTAAAGACAGGTGTTCATCTGAATTCTGAAGTTCATCTTCTACAATTTTCTGTGAAATCTCTACTAAAATATCTTACAGTATTTGACCAAATTTTCTGCTTAGCTATTGACCTTCTCATGCGTAGAAAAATATCTATTTCATATAGTATTTGAATAGCTTAAAAATGGAAAATTATTTAATTATCATCGCTAAAAGTAACTGTTATTTCTTAACTATGTTGAAACTAATCAAGCATTTTTGTTAAAAGTAGCGCTTCTGCAATCTAAAACTAATGTGAAATTCATGACTATAATCCCATAAAATATACGAATGGATAATAGCTTAATGCTGTCATTAAATATACATTATCCATAATTGAAAATCTATTAAGGCTTTAATGCTTTATTTGTTTATTCATTTTTTCCAACATTGTTTGCAAAAGTAAATCAATATTGATTTCCTACCGTATATAACACTAAAACCTCATGTATTTCAAATAACCAAAAAAATCGTCTGCCTAAGTCACTTTTCATCCAGTAGCCACCTTCTTAAGCCCCCTCTGAAGAGGATCAATGATTCTTTACCGGTTATTCGAAAATAAAGTCCGGGTCGTTGATGGTTTTGGTGGGAATCGACAATTTCACCAGGTGGCAAGTTTTGGGAAACTTACCCCAGGGAATATGGCAGCTATTATAGAGGACCTAGTGCGTGCTGCACGCTAAGTTCGCTGAGAGGGAAGAGGAAAGTGACAAGTGCTAACGAAACGTCTAAGAACACTTTTATGTCCAGCTTCTTTTTTAGTTTTTTTTATATTTTTATAATACCCTATGTTCTTGTGTGTGAGAAAATCTCGAATACAAAAATCTGTTGAAGGAATAATGATTATTTTTTTCTACTTCTCGTAATGACTACACGAGCTTGCAGTCATTAGGAGAATCATCCTTTCAAGATATTTGAGGATTCGAAAACGTATACATCTGTTGAAGTAAAATGTATATTTATGACAACAGGAATTTGGACGCCATTATTAGATGTTTTTGTTTAATGATATCTGTTTTGATTTGAATAAATAAATATATACTACATTAAATTTTCCACACTTCATTGAATTTTTAATTTAAGGACCAACTCAGGCATTCCTTTTACTGTGAGTGAATGTGTATGTATTACCTGTAAAGTTTGAAATCCATTATTTGATTAAATACCTAGGTGTTCCATGTTATATCTAGACGAGTCAGTTAAAGCAGATACAAATATTGAAATCTGCGATTTATCAAGATATTGTAAGACTTTAAAGTATGAAGTACGGCACTGGAAAATTCTTTGAACTGGTTTTAGCTGCTTTTAGTCAGTTTTAAACTACTTATAATAGGTGCTTTGCAATGACGTGTGTGTGTGTGTGTGTACGCTTGATACCGTTGTTTTTAGACGTAGAATTTAGACGATGTTGTGCTAGCGTTGCACATTTTGGATTATTAAGAAATATTTTTTCTACCTGTTTTCAAGCAATGACTTCTGCATGATAGGTATAACAGCTAAAACGTATTTTTCGAGAGATTTTAGCTATTTATGATAAGGTTAAAGAATGAAATACGGCACTGGAATGTTCTTGTAACCGGTTCTAGCTGCTTTCAGTCAGTTTTGAATCGCTTATAGTTGCTTTGCGATGATATGCATGCGTGGTGTACGCTTTATTCCGTTACATTTAGACATAGAATTTAGGCGGTGTTAGCATTTACATTTTGAATTATTAACAAATATTTTTTCGAACTGTTTTCAAGCAATGACTTCTGCGGAACAGGTAGACCAACTGAAATGTATTTTTCGAGATACTTTAGCTATTCATTACACATTAATTTGTAAAAAATAAAAAAAGAAACGAAAAAAACTTCAGATCATTTTCTCTTTAACAGTTCATTATTAGTTATTTCGTACAATATCCACGTAAAGTATTAAATGTTTTATCTTTCATATACTTTAACTGGCATGCAGACTCAGTTATTTCATGAAATACCTAGTTATTCTATGAAATAACTGATATATACTTAAACGGCCGCCTCAGTGTAAGGCTTCTAATCCAGGAATAACACTAAGATATCCTACTGTTGCTCTGAGGCGACGATATAAACAGGTATTTGTAAGGTTTTTGAAGCACCTTCTTCGAAGCTAAAGCTTAAAAGTAATATTTATAAAATAAAAAAAACTTGCTGTTTATAAATAGACTTGATTGTAATATCTTGGGGCATTAAATGGCGTATTTACTCATTGCTTAATGTTAGTTTTTTTTTTTCATTCTCAATATAATTCTTTTTATTTCCTTACTTTTTTCTGTGCAATATTCTCCTTTCATTTATTCATAGTTTCCTTTATATTTTTCTTTATTTCCCTAAATTTAATTCAGAAACAGATAAATTTTAAAATTTAGGAAAGGAGTCTTTTTTTTTTCTTTCCTTAAAAATGAGTAAAAAAAAAACGCTTTAAGTCCTAAGGTGGCTTATATTTCAGAAAAAAATATATTACTTGTATCAAACTGCTTTTTATCTATCTTTTCCACTTATACTTTTTTCTTGACCGTTTTAAAATTCTGAAATAAGTAATATAAATAAAGACGGAATAAAAGTGCCATCACTGAAACTCCGAAGACTTTTGTTCACGGCTTTCACCATTTTTTTAAAAAGGAAATGAAAATTAATTTCAAAATTGTGTTTAGCGTTTGAAAGCTTTTAAGTGAGAGGGGAAAAAATGAAAAGAAAAAAGGAAAATTTGAACTCAGCTCCCGCAAAAGATGTACTCATCGCAATGCAACGGTTGACTTAAAAAGTCAATTTTAGTTTATATTGAAGGAAATGCTTATGAGTAAAAATGTGTTAACAAAATTGAGATATACGATACCAATTTAGAACATTTCTTCTTCTAAACACTGCTATCTTAATCTTTCTAGTAAAATCTGACACTTATAAAGAAACTAGTAAATTAAACGGAGAGTAAAGGCCTCAAAATCATCACAAAATTATATGAAACTGAAAGCATTGCCAACTCTTAAATAACCATTTCAAATTTGTAATTTTTGTGCAATTTATATTTTCTCAAGTTATTTTTTTTTTTTTTTTTTTTGTAAATGCTAACTACAATGACCGTATCAACTATTGGTGGGGTTTTACGATACACTTTTTTAAAACACCACATTAGAGTAGTATACATGTCCCATTATAAGCACCCCATTTAAGCTATACGGAATAATTCAGCGTAATAATATCTTTCAAACAACAGTTTATTTTCACGAATAGGAAACTTATAGATATTTTAAAGTTTATCTGCTATAAA
Organism: Uloborus diversus; assembly: GCF_026930045.1. NCBI lineage: Eukaryota > Metazoa > Arthropoda > Arachnida > Araneae > Uloboridae > Uloborus > Uloborus diversus. The sequence goes on along the minus strand of NC_072736.1, from coordinate 152,062,455 downwards.
AAACAATATTATTTCTGTTATCTGGCCTAACTGCACATTTGCTCGCCAACTCCTTGTTCATACAATCCTTTGTTCGTATGAGTACAAATTATAGCGGTTTATTTGACTCAAATATCAGTTATATTCATTTTTCTACATTTTATAATGAAAGTATGTCCCTCAAATAAAAATTCACATTTCAAGCAAACAATTTTATACCAAAATCAAGTTTTTCTCTAGAACTTATAACGATGAAGCACATATCATTATCGTGGTTACCCTCCATTATTACATCCCCATTTGCATACCAAAAGTCCCTACCGAGACAACAATATCCTGTGACTTCAAACTTAATTTGTCTCGGAAGGTTATCAAGTAAAAGAAATCCATCGGGAGTCTAACTTAATTACATCCCTATTAAAGATATTATGACCCCCTTTACGGGGAAGACGAAAAACAGGAAAGATAAAATGTTTTCAACACCGATAAGGTAAGGCTTTTATCGGTGATATTCCTGTAATGAAACTCGTCCTTTGCAACATTTCAGCTAAGAGCCCCGTTTGCAAATTGTCGAGAATTTTACAGCTCCAATCTTTTATGGTGATTATACGTATGAGTATCGTACTGAGATTTTTATTTGTCTGCTTATATTTTTTGAAAAAAATAATATCTGCTTGAAAGTTGAGTCTGTATTTAACAGTGTTTTAGTAAATGGCGTGCAGTAAGCCGAGTGAGATATAAAAAGATTTACAGTGGAGAGCGAAGTTTTAATGCATTTTTATCAGCTTTAAAGTCGCGTAGAGGCAGGAGGATTTTAAATTTTTGTAGTGATAAACTGTTATTTAAACTTGTTATCTCGAAGAAGCGGGAAGGAGTAGAGGAAAGAAGAATGGCAATTCAAAGTAGAGAACTCATGAAATAACCGAATAAAATGTTGGAGTTGTAGTTGTTGCGCAGCTATGTATTATTTCCTCGTTCTGAAATATTAATTCTATTTTGCTTATAATACATTAGACAGTTTTAAAGAACGTTGCTGAGAAATATTTATTTATTAGCTGCTTAAATCGTTTTAACCATAGAAGCTTATGTGATTAATATTTAGAAGCAATTAGAATTACCTGTTGTTTCTACTTGATTTATTTATTTACAACAGGTTTTTTTTATTTAGAAATACAAGGAGATAGAGAGGTAAATATTCTCAGTTGCACTTCTCAAAATATGTTTCACACTACGAGGAGTTGTTGACTTGTAAACAAAACGCTCTTTTTTTTTGATAGAGAGAGAGAAAAATATTTTCAGCCGCACTACTTAAAACTATACTCAAAATATATATCGCAGTACGCAGAACTGTTAACTAATAAACAAAATGCGCGTTTCTTTTATTTATTTCTTCAAAAAAATTTAATTAATAACTAAATAAATCAGAAAACTTCAGACAAACGAATAAATAAATAAAAAAAAAGTAGTTTCAACACTGGTTAAAAAAGTACCTTAAAACAGCAAATTTTAATCTTCATAATTAAGGATATAACATAAGAAAAGACAAATTTGAAACCTTCAAAGAACTTATTGCTTAACTTTTTTGGAAATCAGTATTGATTTTTAATAGGATAGTGCTTTACGTTTAATTCATTTTATGTGAATTCCTTTGCAAAAAATGTTTTCTGAGATTTCGATGCAAATTAATTTTACGAAAAAATAACTTCTCGACTAATGCATAGAATGCCCTAGAAAATGGATAAAAAACTGTTTGACACCTAAAGAATATTATTAATTTTGCGCCGTTTGCCTTTTTTCTTTTTGATTTTTCTTGTGTCATTTTTTGTATTCCCTTGTACGACATTCTTGACATTATAATAGTTTGCTTTTGCTCATTATCAGCAAAATTACTGCAAACAATTCCAAAATTTTTATTTGGTTACACGGTTGTTTAACATAAGACTGACTAATGCAAACTAAATATGTTTTTAAGCTATGAAGCAATATTTCTGCTGAAATATATTCGATTGTATGTAGTTTATCAGCACAAATTAATACTCGGATTAATGAAGAAGTTTTTAAAAATCGACTTTTTTTTTTAATTGATAAAAAAAATTATTTTAAAATTTCTACTTGTGTATGTAAATGTGAGAAAATATGCAATTTATTAGCAATGTTCTGCGTCATTTTCCCCCCTCTCATTCAGTTTCCAGAAAACATTTAACACTTAATATAGTATTAAATGAAATGGATAAATATTTTGAGCAAACACACACACACACACAAAAAAAAAGCCCTTTTTTCTTTCTTTCCATGATATATGTATATGCATATCTATGTATACAGGAAGTACAAATACTAAACTTCCGAGTGTGCTTTTTTCATTATGGCAATAAATGCGTCCAAGTGGATTACTTAGTAGTCGTAACAACTTTTTATTTTTCCCTTTCATGGGGCTGCGCTCTTATTTCTAAGAGTTTTTTCGCCCACTTTTTATCCTTCAGTGTTAATTCTTTTTTCGTGCATAATCTCCCAAGCAGAATAAGGAAAACCAAAAAATTATGAAGATCAGTTGTTTTATTTGCCTTTGTTGGACGCTGCGCGTGTACTTAATAATTTTTTTCTTTACTGCAAACAAAGAAAATCCATAGGAGGCGGTCTTTTTATCGTGTTTAAGTAAGTGCGCAAAAAGGTTTAATGACGCTTCGCATTATGATCCATTACAGCATGTTTTCTCGAAATTGCGTTCTCATTTTTGTAGTTGAGGTAATGTTTGTATGTTGCTGAAATTGAAGAAAACTTTTTTTTTTCCTTTTTCAATTTGTTTCTTTTCTGTTTCCAAGAGAGATTAATATATTCAGCAGTTTTTTGTGTGGTTGTTTTAAAATTAAGTATAATGATAACATAAACGATTGCTAGTACAATAACTTTGAATAGTGCATATTAACTCCCTTCACTGTTGCGTGGCATATGCACTTTCAGCTAGCACCAAGTTAAAACTTTTAACTAGGTGAAGTAAGTGCATATAATTTCTTCTTGATTACATTCGGAAGCAAATTTTAGTTGAAACATGTTTTATTACAGTCCCTTTAGTAATAAAGTCAATAATTTAATAATTTACGTATAAGCAAGTACATTGACTTTTAGTGAGCACAAAATTATTAATACAATGCCTGACTTTGTAGTTTCTGGTTTAAAAAAAATGGGATTTTGAAAAATGTTCACGTAATATAAAACATATTTTTCAAAACCACATTTTATTTTTCTCATATTTAAAGAAAAACTTTAAGTTTGACAAAAAGCCAAAGTATGAAATAAAAAAAATAAAAAATAAAAAACGATATTCGAGCTATGGAAACTACCTACAGTGTATAAATTGAACAGCTTAAAAGGAATATTTTCATGACTTGAAACAATGTAAAGGAATACAGTAAAACCTCTCTACAACGATACTGTTGGGACCTACAAAAATATTGATATAGACAGGTTATCGTTAGAGACGGTTTGATTATTTATGCTAAAAGTTTGCTGCTTCCAAGGGAAATATGGTTATAGACAGTATTGTTATACACAGGTTTCACTGTACCTCGCTTTTCGCGGCAGTACTAGAATCGACATTGAGATAAGAAACTACGTTTTCGTAAGGCAGTATGCCCCAAACCCCCACCCCTCAGTGTCTCTGACATTGAGACAATTACGGAGCTAGTAATGAAAGAACAATGTAACAATAGGAAACGTAGCGTTGATAAATCACAAATTAGCGAGCTAAATTGCAGTAGTTTGCTTCGGGGTTTCAAGGAGTCCCTTTTTCAATGTAATAAAATGTGGGAATTCGGGTGTAATTTTTTGCGTTAAAAAAGTGGTTCCTTGAAAACCTGAAGCACATGTTTGCGATCTTGCGAGTGGTTTAATAATTTTCGTTCCCTGCTGTTGCTGGAAACAAAATTGTATTTTTTTCTTTGTTTGTAATGGGGCTGCATATTGGTTTAGCTAGTAATATGCTAAGATTATTAAGATTACTGATTATTAACCATTAATTAGATGAGATCTACATTTGGACAATTACTTTTATCCTAATTAATAAGTAAATGCGATTCGGTGTAAGAAAAACTTTGTTATTTTTACCCGTAGATCAATGGTGTCAGACCTTTTTTTTTTATCTGAGTGCCACACCACATATTAAAATTATTCTCGCGGGCCAAGACGCATATAAAATTTCAAAATATTTGATAGTTTTCTAAATAATTTGAGAAAATGTGGAGAAGGATAGAGAATTGCAAACCGATCATTGTTGTTATGAATTACTTGATGCTTATTTCATTAATTCTATCTGTTTTCCAAAAACCAAGGCTTCCAAATTTGTAACATTGTGAATAATCATGATTTTCGATTTATAACTTTGAGAAATACATCGGGCCACACAGGATATCTCCGCGGGCCGCATGTAGCCCACGGTCCGTAGGTTCTGCATCACCGCTCTAGATGAATCTCTAAACAAATCCAATCATTTTCTAACCAATAACAATAACTGTTTGTTTACTACTCTCAAATACAACTTGTTCATATGCATTAGATCCTAATAAATAGATAGTAAAAAAGACTTGACATAAGTATTTTATATCTCCTCGGATCCCATCTCCAACTAAGATGGTGCTATTTTTAGGAAGTTTGTCCTATGTTTATTATCCCATTACGTTTGTGCCTCCGAAGATCTGTCATCCCTTTCTTTTAGGATTGGGTTTCTATTTTTTTTTTCTCTCAGCCAATCAGCGGCGACGGCAGCCGCGATAAGTAATGATCAACGTGGCCCGTCACTGGTAAACAACACTTTATTCGTGTAGACGGGCGATGCTGAAGAGATTTATTAGGTGGATGATGTGTTTTTTACCGTTCTATGACGCGTTCCACAGCCAATCTGAGGAATGGTGAAAAAAAGCGCCAATTTTTCTCTTTTAACTTTTCACAGCCTTCCGAAATATAAAATATCGGCAGGGCATGGCACACAGATTGATCTGCGATTTGACTTTAGGGGAAAATGGATTTTGGGGCAGACTGATTATTTTCTTGGTATGCGGTGGCAGCATCGGGACTATGACAAATAGCAGCTCTTAGCAAGAAGTTTAGAAAGAAGTGAAGGAACGAATTGTTGGATAGGTTATTTATCACGAAAATAAGCGAAAATAATCTCTGTAGTAAAGTCGATATTCTTTTTTTTTTGCTTTTTGGAAAAAAAATGCTGCTTTGATTATTTTTCCAAGTAAATTATTTTTCACAGACTAGTAATTCACACTCAAAGCAGACATGTGGATATTGCGTTAGCTATGAATTAATTGCCAATTCGTACGTCGTGATTTCAAGTATGACTCAAAGGTATAAAGTGGATAGATTTAAGGTTTCATACTAATTTGCGTCGCATTTTAAGTGAGCCAAATTTATATTGAAATAAAAAAAAAGTTCAAGATGTTCCTAAATACTTCCGGTTCACCGCACCCTTAATTAGTTAGAATAGGGTACCGTGTGAAAATACTATCTGTGTAGTTTTGTTGTCTTGTCCCAGCTGGGCCGACAATTTGAGGTGCGCTTCTTCCCTTTTCCAACTGTACCATAATTTAGTGTGGAGTACGACCACGGTACACACATGCTATAAGAACCCGTTTTACAGAGTGCGCAACCATTCACAGAATAACAACACATTCACACAAAGGAAGGTCAGGAGAGAGTAAGTACATCCATACCCGGGTCGGGATTCGAACCCGGGACCTACCCATCGCAGTAAGACTTCTCTAACCACTAGACAAAGCGATCGTAGGCTATTTGGATTAAATTTGAATATATTGAAAGCATGGACATTTAGCGGCACCGCTGGGTGTGTGTCACCCACTTTGTGTACCCTTTTCCTAGGTAATAACAAGCTTTTAATTTACCTTCCATTCGTATTAGGAAAATTTTAAATTTTATGTACTTGAAGACACATAGTAAATCTATATAAACTTTCCCAATGACTTGAATAACACTAAAACCCGACTCGATGTGAAATCCAAAGAAATATTATAAATAAAAAAACTATAATAAATAAAACTTCAGTGCTGTTTATGCTGAGCTATTCATTATGATGTGGTTCGTTCTCGCTTATTCAAAGACATTACAGTGTTGTCTAAAAATAACTTTTTAGTGGCAGAATAAAATAAACGTGAAAATACGCGCTTAAAAGCTAATATTTTTTCATAATAAGATCCATTTAATTCAATTCAATGTTTTGAACGATCAACCAACTTATTCATTGGCTCTTTAAATTCGATTTTGAGAATGCTTTTTAGCACTTGTGGGACGATTCCTTGAGTTTAGAAATATTTTTCTAAAAAGCTCCTTTCATTGCAGTTCTCAGTTACGGGAACAGAAGAAAGTCACACGGTGATAAATCAGGCGAATGCAGAGGTTGATCGAGGATAGAATACATTTTCTGTTCCCAAAACTGAAAACTGCAATGAAATGAACTTTTTACGATGATGTTCCAGCAATTGAAGCAGCCGTGAACCAAGTTTTAAGAAGCCTATGGATAAATTGCTCGATTGTTCAAACCGTCGTTTTGAGTAAAATTGACACTATTTTGAATAATTATTAGGTTTATAGCATATATCCATGCTTATATCATTACAAAGTTCGACTATTTTTAGATCACACTGTGTATAATGCACACAGTTCCACACTGACTAACGTTGATCTAATGTGATATTTACAAAAAAAAAAAAAAAAGGGAAGAAACATTAAAAATCTAATACTTCTTCCATTTGTATTGCAAGATTCCACGTTTTACTTATTTTGAGGCATTGTACTTTGATTTAAAATTCTACTCTGACGCAAATCACTACTCAGCATCATCCGATTTGCCTTCAAAAGAAATATGTTCCACATTAAAAATAAAATAAATAAATAAAGTAAAATATTTTAAATTTTTTTATTATGTGTTTTTTTTATTCATGATATTCGGTTTGATATTAGAAAACGTGTAACACATTTTGATGGGACTAATAAATTGTGCTCAACGAAGCTTCGGGTTTCAAAAATTTCAAAACTCTCTGTTAATCCACGTGAGTAAACAGGCTAATTGTGCAAATGTTTACTCGATTTGAATACCACATTTACTTTTAAAAAGTCGTAATCCTTTCAAAGGTGGCAAAAGTGTTGCTTATTTTCATTTTAACTCAGCTTCCAATTAAAAATATCTTTATGTGGGTCATTTAATGAGTTTTAAAGTTCCTTCATCTACATTTTATCGTACATTTTTCACGAATCGTTAAATAGATATAGTGGAAGGGATGGGAAAGTCTGGTTGGAAAACAAAATGTTTTCATATTTATATATGATCAAAACTCATTTTATGATTCTTGATTCTGAAGTAAATGTTGATCTCATCGTCCAGAAAAATACCCTTTTATTAATACAGGGTTAGCATGAAAGAACATCCCGGTTTTAAGATTTTATATTTCATAAACTTTTTATTTTATCTTTCACTTAGCACTATAAATGCTACATAAAAATAAAGATGAACTATGAAATGTTTTTGTCGTTCATAAATGTTCCATGTGCGCGTCTTTTGTAACGCGACACACATTTCTAACATACATTTTTGAGTGTTTCACGGTGAATTTTTCGTAATGCTACACATATGCGAACTTTCATGTCTTGCAATGTTGTTGGTGGATAAACGCTGTCCTTGACGAAACCTCATAAAAAGAAATTCAAAAAAATCACATGGGGTTAGGTTTAGGGATCTAGCTAGCCAACGCATAAAGGGTAAATCATCATCACCTGCACGGCCAATCCAGCTCTGCGGAAGGTCAGTGGCACAGCGAGCTGGAAGAAGGGCTGCTTTTACTCCCCTACCCCCGTTTGAGGGTAACCCCCCTCCCGCAGAGGTCTTGGGTTTAACATTGTTGCCAATCCTAATACAGTAATGAATACACGCGTGAAGACTGTTGTGACCAAAAAAAAAATCCCTTTCGGAAGGAATTTCTGGCTGCACTAGTGGGGAACTTGCACGTTTAAGTAGTTACTTTCGTTCAAAAACATTTTCAGTTTACCTTTATTTTTTATGTATTATTAATAGTGGTAAGTGCAATAGTTTACGAAATATAAATTTGTAAATCCGGAATATTCTTTTATGCTAACCCTGTATGTAAATCAGCAAAAATCATTTTATCAATCTATGCATTTTTCGAAATAATGGCTGTGAGAAATTTATTATTATTTTATCAAAGAACACAAATTGTGCATCTAAGAATTTGGCTACAAATTAGTCTTTAATAAGGTAAAAATTGCTTGTTTTAGGAATAAAATCTAAACAAACGTGTTTGAGTGTTCCATTGAATGACAATAGCTGCTAACTTCTTTTTTTTTAACGAAATATGGTTTTAAAAGAACTCCAAGTACTAATAGTTTTTTTTAATCAAAACTGAAGGTTTTATGGAAATAGTTTGCATGCAATAAAAGCTAAAATTGAAGGATAATATATATTATTTTAATTTAAGCGAATGACGAGCTTATTCAGTAAAAAAACTATGATTTAAGTTTTAAAAACCTTGTAAAAAACATAAAACGGGAAATGAACGAAAGCATGAGAAGAATAAACTTTGCTTTATTTCTACCTTTAAACTTGATTTAAATCTCTAAACAACTGCACATTTTGTCAATAATACAACAAAGGGCAACATTTCCGATGCAGAAATGCTTATTATTATATACTTACTAGAAAATTGTCTGGATATACCAGCGAATTTCTAAGACAAAAATCCCTCGCATATAATATCTTCCAGAGACCAAATTGCCTGCGCATCCCCTATTCGAACAAAAACCTCGTTAATTTCCCACTCCCCCGAAAAGCCGGAGACAATGCAGTTTGAGGCTGGTGCAATGCAGACGGGCTTTGATCGGGTTCGTTTCGCGGTTCACTGCGGCGTAAAATATGAAATATTATCTCCCTATCTAGGGTCAAATCATTGGATTTACAGGGTCTGCTTGATCAGGTGGAAGATTTTCTTTGGCAGCGTAAGACCTTTGTCATGCGAAATAAATTAAGACTGGGTAATGAACGCGTGGGTGCATAATGTTTCCGCAGCCCTATGTCAGCAGCTTGGAATATTGCAAAAATGAGAGTAAATTGCATTTAAACAAGTTTAGCAAATAAACTAAATAGTTTTATTTTGAAAATGTAGACATTAAATATTTTTTGAAGAGCGAATTTAATGATGGGAGCATCGGACCTGGGCAGGGGTTAAAAGGCACACTTAAAAATTGAGGTGAATCAAATTAATTTAAAGATTGAGATAAATTTATTGACATTAATGGTTACGATGAGTTCAATGAATTTAATGATTAAGAAGAATTTAATAACTTCAACTATTAAGATGAATGAATTCCACAACTTTAATGATTACGATGGATTTGATGACTACAATGAATTCGACGAGTTTAATGATTTAGATGAATTCGATGAATTAAACGATTCAGATGAATTGAGTGAATTTAATGATTAATATGAACTCGGTTAAGTTAAAGATTTAGTTCCCTTTCTATGCGCAATCATCAGGCATTGATAAAGTTCGCTTTACATTATATTGCGGCATAAGTTATGAAAAATTATCTCCCAATCTAGAGTCCAATCATTCGATTTATAGGGTGTGCTTGATCAAGTGAGAGAGTTTCTTCGGCAGCGTAAGACCTTTGTCGTACGAAATAAACTAAGACAGGGTAATGAACGCGTGGTTGCGTAATGCATCCGCAAATCCTATGTCAATAGCTTGGAATAGTGAAAAAAAGGTAGTTAATTGCACATTAACAAGTGTTTGAAACAAACTAAATGGTTGTATTTTGAAAGTACATACGGTTGAAGTTATTTAAAGAGAAAGTACGGATTACGATATGGGATTAATGAACTTTGGGCGTAGGAGGGAGGGCAATTGAAAGGGGCATGGGAACCGAGCAGCGGAGGGGCGAGGGTGGGGAGTCTAAGGCACACTATAAATTGGATGCTTCACTTGCTAAATCGAGCAACTCCATAAAACAAAATGTCTAGAAAAGGGATGAAGAAGATATAGTGTTATCCATAGGAGTGAATGGGCCCTCGTGTTACATTTTCTGCCATCGTAGGATCAGAAATGTACTGAACCAAAACTTTAATACAAATTCACACGATAAACATTGATTAAGCACTATTAAAGCAAAAATAAAGATTTTTTTTAAAAGTGGAGTTAATCGATTTGGCAACTGCGGCATTCAATTAATGATTAAGATGAATCCTTGAAATTTAAAGGTTAAGATGAATTTATTAACGTTTATGATTCAAATGAATTTAATGATTAAGAATAATTCCATAGCTTTAATGAGAAAAAAAATAATTTCAAAATGCTAATGATTACGATGATTTTAATGAATTTAATTTAACGATGAATTCTATGAATTGAATGATTAAGATGAATTTGGTTAACTTAATTCTGTTCTCCAATGCAGACGGGCTTTGATCCTGTGAGTTTCACACCTCACTGCGAAGTAAAATGTGAAATATATATTGTCTTCCAATCTAGAAGGTTAAATCGTTGTTTTTTCAGGGTCTACTTAATGTCTTGGAGGATTTTCTTTGTCAGCACAAGACTATTGTCATGCGAAATAATTCAGACCGAGTAATGAACGTCTGGGTGCATAATACGTCAGCAGCCCTATATCAGATCGTACTTTCTACCTCAAGACAACGAATTAATTTCTGCCAAAAATGAAATTTGATTCCATTATATTATAAAAATCAATCAAACTTTATTAAATGAACACATAACGTTGTTGCACCTCAAGAAGTGGTCGCTCAATTTTTATTTAAAATCTATCGATCACGATCTCGTACGTCTTTTACATTTTAACAATTTTGTTGCCATTCTGCAGTTTGTGTTAAAGTGAAATACAGTATACTCCCGATTATCCGCGGACTAGGGTGGCACGGTAACTGCGGATGAGCGAAACCGCGGATAATCCGAATTATAGATAACAAACGATACTTGTGTACAATAGCTACAAAATAGGAATAAAACTCACACATACATTTAAATTATAGCGAAAAACAATAACATTGATTGTAAAAAACATACGTAAAAGCTAAAAACAGACAATAACACATTATTAAGTCATCACAGTTGAAGAAAAAAATTGTGAAGAGACCCGCGGATAATCCGAACCGCGGTTAATCAAACCGCCGATAATCGGGAGTTAACTGTAAATAAATAAATTTAACAATTGAAAGGCATTACAAATATGGATGAGGTGTTTCCTAGAGAATAGAAATTATCATTACTTGGGGAAACATTATTAATTGAGAATGGCACCTCAAATACATATAATCGAAATTTTGCGTTTGATTTAAAGATTTTTTTTTTCGAATATATTGTAGACAGTCGTAGGTATAATGTTTTAAAATTAATATTCTTTCAATTGTATCCTATATTCATCAATTTAAGACTTACTGCTATAAACAATGCTTATGAACTTGAAAAATGTGTAACACGATACAAAGGTAACAACACCGTTAGTTTAACTGATTCCGCAGTATTTCAAGACATGGTAGAATGGATAATATTGCATGTTCATTTGATAAATTTATTTCAAAATTTCTCTTAAGCTTTTTCAAGATTTTAACCAAAAGAGAAAAAAAAAATCCCACTTAGCCAGGGGCGGACTGGCCCTAAACTTTTAATGTGGAAAAAAATTCATGCCGGCCCCATCCAAAAAAGTTTGTATGTAGTTTTCCAAACCTAAAAAGTTTCTAGTGTGTTTTTTCAACAAAAAAAAATTTCCTCCCCCCCCCCAGCACCCCCTCACCTCTCTCCCCCCGCTGAAATACCAAGATTTTTTTTTTTCAGAAATCCTAATTTAACTTTTTATTTCAAGCAAACTAGTGAGCAGATTGATTTAAACCAAGCGTACAGCAAACGTCCATAATATACAGGTGATATTTCAAGGATCAAACTTTCTAAAAAATATTTGCAAGCTTAAATTACTCTCCGCAATAAAAAAAAAACCACTGTGAAAACTGTGTGGTTTAATCCGCATTTAAGAGTATCTCGTTTATGTAAAAGTGAATAAAAATCTTATTTAAAACAAAACGTAATACATTTGAGGCAGTGAGAAGCAAAGGGGTGTAAGAAGACATTTTCAAGTTTTGAGTAGAACTCGTATAAAGATCACATCCTAGGTAGGCTTTCATTGAATTTTTTCTCTAAATCATGCTATACAGCGGCACCTACCAGGGCTGCTAATGGTACTATCTCTTGCCCCAAGACAGAGAAGGGGTCCACCTACTATTTGTACTGGTTATCTCCAAATTTTTAATTTTTGCCTCTTGCATCCCTTTGCTTCTCAGTGGGAACCAGACATAACGTCCAGATCCAAAACGTCCATGGATATAACGTCCAGGTCCAAAACGTCCGAGGGACAAAACATCCGTTATGTCCGGCAAAATCTTCTCACTACCTCATATGGCCATGAGCGGTACTATTTACCCTTTAGAAAAAACTCTTTTTTACTTTCTTCTATATCTAATATATAGAAGAAAGTATTGGATTCGTGCAAATTTTCGAATTTCGAATTTTGACAGATTCGAACGTTTTGAGGTGTGCTGAGTCCATTTCGACTATTTTTGGAAAATGTCTGTCTGTCTGTGTGTGTGTATGTGTGTGTGTGTGTATGTGTGTGTGTCACGTCTGTGTGTGACCAGTTTTTGTGGCCGCTCTACAGCAAAAACTACCGCATGAAATCGAACGAAATTTGGTACACATATGTGCCGTTATGTGAACTTGTGCCCATTGGTTTTTGGCGCGAATCCCTCCAAGGGGGGTGGAGCAATGGGACGTTTTTTGAGTTACGCGTGCTTGCTATTCCTCAGGAAGTAACTGGCGGAATCAAACAAAATTTGGTCCATATGTTGCCATTAACAGGAACAGGTGCTGATTCAATTTTGGTGTCAATAACTCAAACGGGGGTTGAGCTATAGAACGTTTTTTGTCGTCAATTGTGACTGCTGTATCTCAAGAAATAATGAACAGAATGAAAGAAAAATTTATCGGCAAGTAGTCCTTAGTGGGTATAAGAGCTGATTTTATTTTGGTGTCAACAGCTAAAAAGGGGGTAGCGCAATCGCCCGTTCTTTTTTTCCATTGTGAGTGCCCTATCTCAAGAAGTAATGCTACGTTCTGGTTGAAATTTGGAATATATGTGAATCCATGTGTAAACAGGCTTTGGTTCAATTTTGACGCCAATCGCTCCAAGAGGTGTTGATTTTTTTTTTTTTGAATAAAAATAGCTTTATTAATGCAACAATAAGAAAGATAAATCGTAATAGATTGTCGTCTGCGTATTTCTCGTGATTTTAATTGAATGGAAATGATCGGAAATATTATCTCAACGATTTAAAATTTTTAACTGTTGCCATCTTATATTTGTTAATAAATAAAATATTTGTAATTAATTTAAGCAAGGCTTTTAAAATAACTTTCGCTTTTTGCTTTGCTTTTGCAATAATTCAGACATTGGAATGGTCGTCAAGTTTTTTCATGTGAAATTTTGTTTTTGTTGGGAATATTGCTTCCTCATCAAGCATGGGGAGGGATCAGAAAAAAAAAGAAAAATATAGAAAGTTTCGTGATGGCCACAACATACTAGTTTTAAAAAGTCTTTTCTTAAAATTGTATTGTACGTATTCAAACTAATGAAAAATTTCATGTAAACCAAACGTAATATATCAGTTCCGAATGAATACATCCCAGATCATGAGACAGTGAAAACTGATCGGAAATATCGGATAAGCCCGAATTACTCTACGAAAAAAAAGAGTTTCGCTCGAAAAAGTCGCCATTTGTCTCAGTGAGAAAACTGATTTTCAAAGGTATCTCTAAATGTTATCTAGTAAATGAAATTTATTTGTCAGGTTCTAGAACTAAAGTGAAAATCATGGGATATACACTTGGGGTGGGGGAATTGCGGTCTCCTCCCCGGGCCCTTGGTTTTAACGTAGATTTAGATTGCCAATAATTTTAATACGGTAGTTTATATGCATATAAAGATGGTTATGACCAAACTCCCCTCCCCTCCTCACAGAAGGCAAGTTCTGGCCGCGCTTGTACTTTATGGTATATGTGTGGCCTATGCTACATATTAACTTGCCTTTAATAATAATATTCTACTGACTCTCAACGTTCTCAAGTAAGAACAATTTATTTATCAGCTTCCAAGATTTAAAGTGAAAACGGAGAAATGTATTGGGAAAAGCAATAAGATGTGCGTATTCTTTTTCGCAAGTAAATATGTTCAACTAGAGTTTAACCTTACACTTTATTAAGCTGTTTTAAGAATTCATTAAGATTGTTTATATGAAACATAAAACACCAACTTAATATAGGAAATTATAATTGGTTACTGTAGCGTAAACCCTTTCTCACTTTCTCTCTCTCTCTGTTTTTTTTTCTTTCTTTAACTAATTTGTTTATTTAACAGCAAAACTGAAATTTACTTCAGGAATGTTACTACGTCATAAAATTTAAAGCTAAATGTAAAAACAATTCATGAATTAAATAGATCAATAGATGTATCTAAAAATGTAAGACATTTTCTCTTTAAAAATCAAAACAAATCACATAAAAGCTTATGGATAACTTTCAATATGAATTACAAATTCTATAGCATAATTGCTGATTGTCAACTGAAATTTTAAGTTGATATTCATTTTGAAACTAACAAAAGTTCTCAAGAGAACGTTATGAAAAGGATATTTTGCTTTTTATTTCTAATCAAGTGAAATATCCAGTATATTTTAAATCAGTGGTTTCCAACCTGAAGCTATTATCCCCAAAAGGTTGATTTGGTTCCTTCAGGGGGCAATGAACATTCAAAACAAAAATTTAAATGATAATAATAATAATAAACATAAGTAATAAACATAAATCATTATATTTTTTCAATTTTTAAATTCTAATAATTTGTGTTTATTAATAATAATAAACATAAATCATAAGAATTCAAAAATTGAAACAAAACAGCAGATATTGAAAGTGAAAACGTATGCAAAATCGATGGTCCAGAGTTTAAACAAAAAATCATGAGTTTAAAAAAGAGATGAATTAAATTCAGGAGGGCCATGCACATCCTCATATCTTGGACAAGCATACGAATTGTATTCAGGGCAGGTTCTGGACACCAGAACAAACCATTCTCTCTTTTCTTTTTTTTTTCTTCAAGTTTAAACTGCCAAAGTTTTTTATTCTTCCAAATCCTAAATTTTATGCCAAAAAAAAGAAAAAAAAAGGAAAAAAAAAGACAAATGTTCTGCTATCTTTGAAAAGTACATTAATAATCTTAGTTTATTATCTCCCTTCAAAAATTAATTACTCTTGAAAAAAAAATTAAAAAAATTGTGTAACAATAAGTGGATCAGATTGGTACAGTATTTAGGCTTTAAATTAAAATTAAGTACAGTAAAATCTGTAAAGTTGACCACCCTTGTAAGTTGACCACCTGTCTATGTTGACCTATTTTGTCAGGAACGGAATTAGTCCTATCTTATAAAATGAAGGAAAACCTCTACTTGACCACCTGTCTATCTTGACCACTAATGTACGCTAAATTTGGTTTGGAGTATTGTAAAAAACCCTTTGTAAGCTTACACTTGGTTTATTGTTTTAAACTTTCTTCGGTAAATTATTTTATTTTATTATTTATTAATTTATTATTATTGTATTATTATTATTATTTGATAGCTTTTCAAGAATGTTTTTAATGCTTCGATGACGGACTAGCATTTTACTAACTAAACAGCAGCATAAAGCTTATGCTGCTCTTTATTCTCCAACCTTATTTTTCTTTTGTTGTTCTATTTGAGATAGTTTTTTGTACTTTGTTCAATGAAAATAGGTGTCAGTAGAAAAGTACAAAGTGTTTTCTTTCAGTTGCAATAGGTTGTGGCAATACTGGAATTGTGCTAAGGCCCGGGGCTGTACATTTTGGGCCCTCTGCAACAAAATGGGTAGGGCATCTCCCTAGTGGCCAGCAGTGTTTATTTGTAAAGTTAACAAGTCTTAATGCTAGTTTTTCTTTCTTTTTTCTTGAATTTCTAGGGCCGTTAGCCCCCTTGAGGAAGTGAGCCCCCCGCACTGCGGGTACGCAGATATGAGCTTGCTAAAGAGCCCGTCTGGCTCATTTCGGGTGCAAGGGATTAAGATATAGGACATTTTAATTTTGCCTTTATGAACTGAGAGAGTCGAGCTTGTTGCTCTTTGTGCTATAAGTGGTACATAAAAAGACTTCAAAAAGAAAGTTAGTTGAACTTGAAATTAATAAAAATTATGAAATATTAAAATGAATTGAAAAAGGAGAAAGCCAAAGAAAATTAGCTGGCACATATGGAATTTCTAAAACTACGGTGTCTAATATAGTTTAAAACAAGGAAAAAATAACAAAACTATTTGAATAGTATTTTTAATTATGGTTTCACTTTCAATAATGTTAAACAATGAAAGTTAGTTGACCAGAAAGAGCAATAAGGGTGAATTCCTCGAAAAATGAATACACGGTGCGAGAAATGACAAAAAAATATTTTAAAAAATCATTACTGCCCTTTATAAGTTG
Source organism: Uloborus diversus (assembly GCF_026930045.1). Classification (NCBI taxonomy): domain Eukaryota; kingdom Metazoa; phylum Arthropoda; class Arachnida; order Araneae; family Uloboridae; genus Uloborus; species Uloborus diversus. The sequence continues at coordinate 152,045,841 of NC_072736.1, read as the reverse complement.
ACCACCGGTCTAAGTTGACCACCAAAGTACTGCACCACGAGTGGTCAACTTACACAGGTTTCACTGTATGCAAAAAATACTAATATCGATTTTACGTTAATCTAAAATTTGCTTTTTTCAAGAAAAAAGTAAGGGGGCGACGGATAAAAAAAATGTTGGAAATCACTGTTTTAAACATTTATACTGTTTGTACTTTTGTGAATTTTATATTTGTTAAACGAAAATAGATGAAGTGGACGGTGATATACAAAAATGAGTTATCCAACAAAAATTTTCAAAAAAATAATGAGTTATTCACATATGTTGGCAGATAAACTGATACACTACGGGGATACAAAGACAATTTAAACCAAATTCTGAATTAATATGTCATCTATGAAATTCAGCTTAGAACTCAATTTACTCAAAAGTACTGCTTGGTGGGTTGACTCATTTTTGTGTAACAAAGTCAATTTGTTATAATTATAACCGATAGTTCAAGTTCTTATTACTTAAAGTGCTGATGACAAAAAATAAATAAACACATGATGATTAAAAATATTAAACTTGCCTAAAAAAGATTCTTGTCACCGTTGGATTTAAAACACATGCAATCCCATTGAGTAGTCAACACGGTGTATAACAAATGAGTCGTTTTTTTCCTCGGAGACGAAATTGAGGAGATCTCAAAATTATCTAATTGGTTGAGAAAGTCATGGATCTATCTATTGCAAAGTGCTGGGAAACATAACAAAAAAACGAAGGATGAAAATGAAAAAAAAAAAGCTTTTTAGCAGACGTTTTGCTCCTATACATTCTATTCTTAGGATGGCGCCTTTCTCTTATTTCATTAGAAAAAGGTTTAATGTAATCTTTTCCCAGACAGTCTCAGATCCTCTCTGATGGCCACAAAAAAAGATCCCCACCCCAATAAAACTCCTTACCAGAATTCTAGGAAACATCAATCCCGAACAGATACGAGAGACACCCGTGGACCCTGAAGGCTTCGCTTCGGACGAAGACCACCCAACAAAGACATTGTTTCGTTTTCCCTACGTAACAAGATATGGTAATAGTTATAGGCAAGAACAGACTAACGTCCTGAGAGTGACCGTTGAAAAAGGAGCGGCCGTCCTCCTCTCCCTCCTCCCCCCCCCCAAACAAAAAGAGCAGTTCTGGCTGATGCAGCCCTCGGCACAAGAACGGCCGGCCTAGCTAAGAACTTTTTTTTAAAAATAAAATTGAGGAAAATGGTACGTACACATTGAATGCACAGAAAACGGCCCCAGTTAAGGACGGCCCATGTGGAATTTTCCACATTTCACACGTGGCCAGTCCGCCCCTGCACTTAGCCTGAATATTTTCTGCCGCCTGGTTATTCAGCAAGCGGGACGTACTATTGATCAGTATCCATTAACGTATTCTTGCACTTTGTGGCTGGTCCCTTCTTCATCGTCCCCCTTCTTGCGCGCTGTCGCGTTTTCTAATCGAATTCCGAAGGGGTCGCCTCCTTTGGGCGCGATATTGAATATCGCTTTTCGCGCGGCGCCCTGGCCTCGCTATTAGAAAGATTGGCTGTGGGAGGAAAGGGGCTGAATTAAAAGTATTTTCCACATTTTTATTCTTCCCTCCGAAAACTTTTTCCGCTTTTCCCTTCTCCCTTTTTTTGCACAAGGCACTCTTTTCATTCATTTCCATAGAGAGCGCGGAGGGAATTTTTCTGCTGGGGAATTTCCTGTAGACCCAAGTAAGGGTATTGGTTTGTAAGTTTCCGTGCAAAAGGGAATTTTCTACTGACATTAAAGAGGGAACTTTGCCTCGGAATTTCTTTTGAGTTTAAACTATTCTCTCATGTTAGTTTTCTTATCTTTTTTCGATCTTTTCGGTAAAGAGAAAAGAATAGCAAATAATGAACCTAACGAAAGTTTTAAATATTTTCTTTCGCTAAGTAATTAAATTTCGTCGAAGCATGAAACAACATCATTAGAATTTTACGAGATTCACTATATACAGTTAAATCCTGTTACAACAAGTTTCGTCGAAACGAATATTTATTTACGATTGAGAATGCTCATTTATTTCGTTTCAATGGACTTTTCGTTTTATCGATAAAATATTTTGATATTTTAGGTATCAAATTGTTCAGAACTAAGGCATAACATATCTTTTTTCCAGAAAATCGAACATTTTGAAGGTTAAGGGTCCTTAGACCCCTAAGTTAGACAGTTAGGCAGAAAACAATTTTTATGCGTTTAAAATTGCAATGTGTTTCATCACAGATATGTATTAATTTTATGTTCGGTTTGTGCAGTATAAATACATAAATATTCCACTGTTTATGAATCATCTAGAGTCTTTTCTTGTTGCATTCAGCTCAATTTCAATACACATTTTTAAAAATTCTTTTGAATATTACGAGGTAAAAACAATAAAAGATATATTTTTTATACGATATCTTTTATTTTTGAATTTTAGTTTTAATGTTACTTGCACATTTTGATACCTGCACATTGATTTTCAACACTTCAACGATTTCCATTCAACAGAAACGGTTTTGTTCAACACCGATTTTCATTCAATAACACGAACAACTTTTAATAATTTCTAGTGTTTGCATTTTTCTGATCTTAATAATCTAAATTCTAAATCGGCGTCCATTAGAGCACGTGCATTAGTTATTTCTGTTTTCGTTACCATTGCTTTTGTCGAAAGTTCAAGAATGCAGCTGATGTAACCAATCGCATTAGCCAATTAGAACATTCAGACACCTTCAATGATCCTACTTAGCTTAGTAAAAATGCAATCACATTTTTAATCGCATGCTCATTGGATATATCTTCATTACATTATCAAAAATTACGTTTTAGTAAACCTATTCCATTATATCATGAAATTTTTATTCCGTTATTATAACTAGCAAGTAGCTGCTGTAAGAAAGTTAGAGCAACATTCCATTAAACTACACACAATAGGTATGACAGCCGGACGGTCATTTCAATATTTTCCATAGAAATAGGCAAAGTTTATAAGCATGATGTTTATCATGCGAAAAAATAATAAAAATCACGATGACCACGATATTTATATTCATTAAAACCTTAAAGCCAGGGTCAATCGCACCCTCATGACTCATCTCCCTTCCAACGACGTTCCCGAATTGCAATGAAATATTTAAATACCTAAGCGGATAAATGCGCATCTAACAATACATCTCATACGATTCCTTAAATTGTTTTTAAATTCTTTTCTTTCTTTATACCATGAATATAATATGATATCTACTCAATTTTTCATTGAATCAAAAAATGCGTGTTTAAAAAAAAATCATATTTCGTTTCAATTTTTGTAAGTATCAAGTAAAAATTACTTTTACAAGGAAAAATCAAATGCGCAATAAATCATAACGAGAAAAATTATCTACTGAGAAAATGCTGAATTTGAGATGAAAGATTAAAAGAATGAAACTTTTTAGAAAGAAAAATTTAAAGATGAAAAAAAGAGTAATTGCTGTCATGGTTAGAAATTGCGTATCCTTACGGCAAGCAGAATAATTGGATTGGTAAGACAAATACGAAGACCCGTTTGTCTTTATCATAAGGCTTAATTACAACACGCAATCTTTTGAGCACGCACCATACTAATGGATGGAATTCGAAGAACTAATTGGGTTTTTTGGCACCTTCTCTTTTTTTCCCTGTCAGAGAATTTTTTTCTTTAATTTTTGCGTGCATTTCAAAATTAGCATGCAATTATCATTTTATGTCTACCTGTAGTTAAAAATTTGTCGTTCATCCGTTAGTCAGTTTTGTTTTGGAATTGCTTCTGCACGTTGTATTTTTCACCAGATCTTAAGATTCTGGAGCAGTTAATTTGCAACCTACGACTAATGTAGTGTAAAACATTGACGAATGTAGTGTAAAATTTGTTTTGTTCTTGAAAATTACTATTACAGTATTGCTTTGAGCATTATCACACCCAGAAATGTTTTTTTTTACGTCGTAAACAAAAGTTGTGACATTTTACTCGTATAAACACTTTTTTTAAAATGACATTCACAAAAAAAGTTGACTTGATGGAAACAAAAGTGGTATTTTTCAGTTGAAGGTACGTCACTTGGTTTGGTGACTTGCTTACTTTCAACTTTGACGTCGCACGATGAAACATCTTGTTTTAGGAATTAACATTCAAAAAAATGAATAGAAAACTAAATGTTGGGAAAATAAAAGTATTTTCTGGTTCCATGTTATTATTTTTTGTTTATTGTATCAAGTTCAGTGACTAATTGAAGTAGTTTTGACTAAAGGAAACGCTCCCCAGTATCTTCAAGTATGAATAAGTTGAAGTTGTTGAATGTCGCCAACTATGAACTTTTTAATTTGCGAATTGTAATTTCAATAGCGATAAATAAATTAAAATTGTCAGAAATTGAAAAAAAAATGCATCAAGTGTCGTTTTCAGTACCCTAAACAGAAAAGTACCGCAAAAACTTTTGGCCGTTTCAATAAAGTCTTTGATGGGGACAATAACAAATCATCTCCAAGCTGACGTCGAATAATGGTTTAGATTTTTTTTTCAAGCGAAAATCCTCAAAAGTTGAAAACCTTTTGGCAACACTTTCTTTTTACCTCCGGCCTTTCTTTTCAGTGAACACGTAATACTAAGTGAATTAGTTTCTATTCATTTCTGATGCTGAGCCAAATTTCAATTAAGATAGCTTAAAAAATTTGTTTGGACCGTATTTGTGTTAAGAAAAGTTTTGTGTGACTCATTTTAGAGTAAATTTTACAGTTGAATCATTGCTACGAAACGTGGCAGGTAAATCACTCATAACTGTTGATTTTAAGCTCACATTGTTAATCATAGAATGTCATGTGTACGTATCGTTAAAAGAAAGTTCTAGCTCGTTATTGCCAAATCTCACATCACAGGGGAAAATATTGATTGCAAATTGATTTTGCTAGTGCAGCCACACATTTTTGAAATTGAATACAAAATTTGTTGTCAATATTCTTTTGATCCTCAATTTGTTTTGGAACTGTAAAAATGTAGAAAAAATTTCATAATTTAAATCTTCTACGGGATAAGTATTTCAAAGACACTTTTTAAAAAGAAATTAAGTGTTTGTAACTAAACAAATACTAATAAGAGCCTGTTTGTACTTAATGTGCTTGTATCTTAATGTACTTTTGAAAAACAAGTTGAGTTAATCATTGATTTATTATCATAATATACTTGCGTTTAAAATAATTTATGACAACAATTCAACTTGCAGTACAAAATGTTATTGGCCATGATGCGAAAGAATATTGTTATAAGTGTATTTAAAGAAATCATTTTTCTTTATGTAACAAATTTGATAGCTTGACAGCTGCTGTGTTAATGTACTTTTGAGCAAACTGAAACTTTTTATGGGTTTAGTATCATAACAAATCTGCCCATAAAGGAACAATGCGATTGACACTATAAAAAATTTAAAAATCGTTTATATGTAAGATATGTTCTTTTTATTGCGTAATTATTTTGCATGTCATTTAATTAAAATTTTTGTATGACACTAATCATTTCCTTTTTATTTCAGGTAAGTCTCCAAACCGTTCTTCTTTTTTTAATGAAGGTAAGGGCAATTTTAAAATATGTTTTCAGTTTCGAGTGATCTCACGGTAGCAAAATTAGATTTTAAGTAGTACGACTTGAGAAGAATCGTAAGAGAGACATATGGCCCTAAACCCCCCTTTCCTCATATACCTTGGATGCAGCAGTGGATAATGCGATAATGCTTCCTACAAAGAAAGAAATGAGTGTCTTAAATATTAATTTTTGGTTTTGCGTAACTTTCTAAATACTGTTTTGCATCCATTCCAGGCCCGTCATATGATCAGGGGGAGGGTGTGGGAAATTAACCCCCTGGACTTTAAAAACAGAACCTTGGAACAGCTTACCGGAAGAGGTGGTAATGAGCAAGTAGATAGTTTTAAGAGGGCCATTGAATCTTCACTGGGGATTGTAAATTGACTAGGACCAGTCTAGCTGGGCCCAGAGCCTGTTGCTCGTCGTCACTTTTGTATTTGTATTTGTATAATAGAAATATGCATGTATTTCGGTGTCTTTTACCTGTAAAATGCATTGCGTATAAACTCTTCCCCCCCCCCCCAACCCCGCCGGAAAAACCTTAAAATAACGGCCCTGATTCTTTCATATATATAATTAAAATTGTGTTATCCTAGCAATTCACATTTTTTTCTTCATTTTTACATAGTCTTAATGTTATTTGTAACCATAATATAAATAATTATTGATGGTAAATTTCATTTTCTTAGTCTTTCAAGAACAAAAAAAAAAGTAATAATTTTAAGTAATAAAGTGCATAAGAAGGCAGAATAGTTCAGATTTCTCCCAAACAATTTCCGACAAAAATCAGCCGTGCCGTCATAGAACTTTGCAACATTGTTACCTGGGCTACAACAGCTCATCGGAAGAGTTTCTAAAAGAGTTAGAAAAGCAGAGATTTAGCAAACTACGTTATCCAAACGAGCAAGGAAGTAGCAAAAGAGGGGGCGCTGCTTTTCAGTAAACGCAGCGACGAAATAATGCTTCAGGAATGTGTGTTGCTGTGTGTGAATTGAGTTTAGCCCGCATACCGCACTTTATTGTTATACGGGATGGTGGCAAGTTGCCAAGGAACAGAATGTTAGAGATTAAATTGTCTCGGACAATCTCGGGTCATTTGAATTGGACGATGAAATAAAGTGGGGAGATAGTTTAGAATTTTCCGTTACGGCAGAAACTGGCTGCGACCAAAAGGTTCTTCTGTTTTGTTGATACCATTGACATCATGCAGAAAATATCAATATCTAATCAGATAATTGCAATGCCAAACCGTTTTATGCAATTCCTTGCGGTCATTTAAGGCATCTTTGAGCCGTATTTTTATTTTTATAACTACTACAATCATCTTATTAAGAGTTTTATTATATATATTAGTATAAAATTGTATAAAAACCTCTAAACTACACTGTATCCAAACACATTCCTTTACACTAGTATAAAAATTTATAGAAAAGCAACAAATTGTTGCACGAGTTTGTGGTTTGTACTATAATGCTTCACAAGTATAATAATTTATTATGACATCGTAAAAAAAGAAGGAAAAAAAGAAAGAAAATAAATCACAGTTATAAGTAATCGGTACATCGTCACAGTAAGAAAAACAAACGTAATTGTTTAATCTTTTAAGCCATACCTTTCATTACCAGACTTCAATGTGTGCACCGTTTGTGGACATGGGATGAATTTGAGTGCCTATTGGATGTGTTTCAAGCAACACTTAAATAATGTATTTGAAAATAGCATACAACGGTAATGATAAAAAAAAATAAAAAAAATAAAGAAAGAGAATAAGAAAAAAAGAAAATAGATTCAAAACTACTAAAACTGATTTTGAAGGTATTGTATGCTGCAATTGAATTTACGAAAGTATCAGCAAGTGGCTCAAATAAGGCCATTAATAAATTAAATGTTTATTCATTACATAAACAGTGACTCCAAATCAATAAACTTTTTCGCATATTTTAAGACGCGTTATTTGCGCTGTTCTTTTCTTACTTTTAATTCCTACTATATTTATATGTCTTGTTCAAATTTTCAATCGTTAATAAAATACTTTTTTCTCAAACTTGTAGTGGATGGCACTTAATGCTAATACAGTTTTTTTTTTTTTTTCAAATATTAAATAATTTATTTATTTTTTTTTTTTTTTGATTAATTTTACTTTTACATGGAGATTTTTTTTTCTTTTTGCAAAAAAAATCGATTTCTATTTTGCCATTTAATATTGTGATTATGTAATATGTATTATATAGTTATATTCTTCGGAATTATTTCATAACAAGTAATTTAAATGAAATTTTCTTTGTTAACCTAAGCAGGGATTGACTTTATGATTATTCTTTAAAAATATTAATTGTTTTATTTTAACACCGAGCTAGAAAACATAAATGTGCTGTTGTTTGCACCAATCTGGACACTAGTTTTATTCTGGTAAATCAAGTTTTAAAATGTTCTTAATTCTATATTTTTGTTTCTCAGTTTTTTTTTTTTTTTAATTTTTGTCCGTCTTGAGTTCGTTGGTTGGTGGGCTTTTTAAACATGAAAAAAAAAAAAAAAAATCATAATGGCAACTCGCTGCTCTAAAGTATGAATATGCCACCTAGTGGTGATTTAATAGATTACCCAAAGAGGTAAAACATTTCAATCTTTCGCAGAGAAGGCAGATCTCTCGTTGGACTGGTGATATCTTACGTAAACAGGTTGTTCTTTGTTTTATCTCTTTCAGCGGCCATTGGCTAGAGACTGCAACGCCTCCTATATTTCATTTTAATTACGAACTATAAAGTCAATTGCTAATAAAGTTAGCTAACTAATTTCAAGGCTGAGCTTGAACATGCCGCTTAAGGTCTTTTTGAAATTTTACAAACTTTAAAAATAATCCAAGTTTTCGAGGTTTACTTTGATTCAAGTTATTAATCTTAAAGCATTTGTAATGGTATATTTTCCCCATTGACTTGTTCTACTTATTCCCACAAAAAATTGTATCAAATATTGCGCAATTAATATTATTGCCACCTCAAACATGAAATTGAGCCTACTTATACTTGAAGTACCTCATGACATCTGACCAATTACTTTCATAGATATTGCTTCAAATGCCCATCCTGAATTGCAATATTGTAAGTGATTGAAACTGAAAAGCTGCTCACTTTAACATTTAATAAAACTGAAATCCTGCACGGATTACATTTTTATGAAATGTTTAAAAAAACATCGCCACTTTGTCTTTTTAGTGTCACGTCATCAAAAACATTTGAAATAATTTATCTCTTTGTGATGTCATTACTTCAGAAACTAGTTTTTCGTACAAAATTAATATCTACTAATCCGTCTTCCTCTAATGGCTAATAATCGGATCGTCTTCAGAGCAATGGATGTCTTTCTGGCAGCCAGAAGATATATGACTCTCTGGATTGGTTCTGGGAAAGTTTTATAGCGGAAAATGTAATTTAGTTTTATATGTTGCTTCTAGTTTTCGCGAGTTATAACCAATAAGTTATTCTACTATGCGGGTACTTGCGGGACTCATCTTTTCAAATATGACATGATAGAAGATTTTTGAGATTGATTTATAAAACAAGCAATGAGAGACTTCTAGGCTGTGCTTTTGCTTTTAAATTTATTATTTTTTTACACTATAATAAATTATGTGAAAATATATTATGTATGTAAAAACCATCATACTATATGTAAAAACTATCGCTTGCATGCAAACATTCAAATCTATTTTCGTCTTTTTTTTTTTTTTCATTTGAATTGCTTGTTACCAGTATTGAAACTTTTTTCATTTCTCTGAAAAAAGTAAAAAAAAAAATGTCCGTTTGCTAGAAAATCTGAAGGAGAACGGTTTTTCATAATAGTTTCTAGAAACGATGCAGCTTCTTCTTAAGTAACGTTGTCACGATACAGCTTCTTCTTTAGTAATGTTGTAACGATGCACAGAGGGGCATTTGAGCCAAAAAGCTGGCCAAAAGTCGAAAATGCAAACTTCAATGAGTAGCTTTGACCTTAAATTTCAGAAAAGGTAGATAAATTTGGCATCACGTGGAAGTGTTCCCTTTGCACTGAGACTAACCAGTCGAATTTACCTGCAGTCAGAAATTAGCGCTTTCGAAATACGGCTGTCTTCGTTTGAGTCATTACAGTTTCTCGAAGTTACTTCATTGTACTATTTTCACGTCAGAAGTAAGTCTAGTGAAGTAATTTACTATGGACGGGGTTGAGCAAGGTTTGTGCACTATTATTCATCAGTTTTTATTTATTTTAAACTACTATTTTTACATTAGTACGGTTCGTCAAACTTCACAAAAATTATATCTGTTTTTTTTTGCAATTCCTAAAAAAGTGAAGGTTTTTAAACATGCTGTACTCATTTGTACTCATTGAAAATTATACCCCGTGATACTTCAGAATCTCTATTTTGATAATCTGAACTAAAAGTTTGCCCGAATTTGCCCGAAAAAATAATAACGCGATCAATAGAGCAGTTGTGATTTTTATTTATTTCTCTTTTTTCGGTTGTTATTAGGTTCACAGGCTTCTGTTACATCTATGAGTCGAATACAACTGCATAAGATGTTAATTGGCAGTACAGAAAGGGCCTTTGATGGAAAGTTTAAAGAACTAATTAAAAATCTAGCTAAAATTACTAACTGCACTTGCGAAAAATTGTCGGAAGTTGAAAACACCATTAACAGTTTTAAAATTGTTTACATGCGAAAATGGATGGCATGTAATAAAATGGAAAGCCGATTTCTAGAAAACAACCAAAATTGGTTAAAAGAAGGGGTTATGTTACCTACCTACTCAGTTCCGGGTCTTTTACCATTAGGAAGATCCAGTAAGGATTTCGGAGAATCGAGTGAAAGAACGAAGCATCGAAAAACATCGGAACTAAGAAAAAATGTTGCTGTTGATGAATTAACGTATGCTGCTCAAATGAGTCATCAGGCAACACAGACGTGGAAAAAGTTATCCAAGACATAAATAAGTCTCCAACCAGAGCAACAAAGTTTCGAAAAGCAGTCACTGCTGGTTGCATTACTATCAAAAAACACTCGCCGGAAGAGGCTTTAGCAATATTTGTTGAAGCTAATTTGTCTAGGAGTCAGTATGAAGTCATATAGCAGGCTAACAAAGATGTTTATCCTTGTTATAAATATGTACAAAAAGCAAAGCGAGAATGTTATCCGAAAACGTTTGTCGATGAAACATGTGCTCAAATACAGTTGCAAGATTTAGTAGATCACACAGTCATAAGATTGTGCATGTATTTAGAGTCAGTGTTCCAAGCATACAGTCATGAAGAAGATGCAGATTTTGTGTTGATTTTTAAGTGGGGTTGTGACGGATCAAAGCAAAGCCAGTACAAACAAAAATTTGAAAATGAGGATGGCACTGATGCTCACATTTTCCTCAGTTCTCTTGTGCCTCTTAGATTAATGTCTGGCAAAAATGTTATCTGGCAGAATCCTTGTCCATCGTCACCTAGATTTTGCAGACCTATTAGAATAAGGTTTATTAAAGAGAACTCACAAACGAAGAGATTTGGTATATAGAAAATCAAGCAAAAAACTTAGTTCCAACAAATGTTAGTGAAACAATTAAAATAAAACATTTGTTACTGCCTACAATGGTGGACGGCAAAGTGTGTAATGCGGTCACTGACACTGCATCTACTATGCGCTGCTATATATGCGGTAGCACGTCAAAAACCTTTAATGACTTATCTGCAAAAAGCACAGAAGATCCAGAGGCTTTTAGATTCGGGCTATCTATTCTGCACGCTAGGATTCGGTTTTTCGAATTTTTATTACATTTATCACATAAGATAAAAGCTGGAGTATTCAAAGGTCGTATTACAAAGAAAAATGAAAAAGATCAAATTAAGGCAGCCAAAGTGATAATTCAAAAAGAATTCAAGAATAAAATGGGATTGCTGGTTGACGTACCTAAAGTTGGCTATGGAAACACGAATGATGGAAACACGTCTCGCAGATTTTTTGGTGACGTGAATGAAGCAGCTGCCATTACAGGTATAGATTTAGAACTAATTCTCCGATTTAAAATAATATTGGAGGTGATATCTTCGGGTTTCGACATAAATGTGGAGCAATTCGGCATGTATACCATGGATACTGCGAAGTATTATGTAAATTTGTATGCCTGGCAACCTATGTCATCAAAAGTCCACAAGATACTAGTTCATGCTCCGAGTATTATATCGCATGCCTTGTTACCAATCGGTCAGTTGTCCGAAGAGACCGCAGAAGCCAGAAACAAGCATTTTCGGCAGTACAGAGAAAAATTCACCAGAAAAATTTCCAGAAAGGATTGTAACGAAGACGTTTTAAATAGACTCTTGTTAACTTCTGATCCATATTTGAGTAGCGTTAGATCATCTAACATGAAGAGAAAAAGGCAAACGATATCGAAGGAAGCCATAAAATTTTTAAAATCTTTTTGTTTTGAAGATAGTGATACTGATGACAAAAGTTTGTAGACTTTCATCACCATCATCCCATGTACGTGTAAAACAGCAAAACTATAATTAATTTGCTCTGCTTTAATTTTTTGTACATTTCACTGTGTCGAATGTCTGTTTAACAGTTAGTAAATATGTACTTCAACATTGTTAAATTGTTTGGTTTCCTTTTACATATCTAAGCCAGTTAATAATCGGTATAACTTTTATGGGTTGCGTTTGAGCAAGCAAAATTAAGAGTATACATATAACTTGCCCGAGTTTATTATTAGCAACCATTTTTTAGTGAAAAACTAGCAGAATAATCATTATATTTGGAAAATTTGATTTATGGCCAGCTTTTTGGCTCAAATGCCCCACTGTGCGATGCAGCTTATCCTTTAGTAACGTTGTAACGATACAGCATATTCTCCAGTAACATTGTTACGATACAGCTTCTTCTTAAACAGCGTTATAACGATACAGCTTCTTAAGTCACTTTTTAACGATACAGCTTCATTTTTGGTAACATTGTGACGATGCAGCTTCTTCTTTATTCAACGTTGTAACGATACATCTTCTTCTTTATCAACGTTGTAACGATACAGCTTCTTCTTTATCAACGTTGTAACGATACAGCTTCTTCTTAAATAACGTCGTAACGATAGTTTTTTTTCTTAAGTAACATTGCCTCGATACAGCTTCTTTATAAGTTACTCTACTTAAAAAGAAGTTGCATCGTAACAAGAAACTGTATGGAAGCCCAGTTTTCTCGCGATTTTTCTATAAACATATTTTTTTCTTACAATGCATGGACCCATCTTTCACTTCCTCTTGTTTTCGTGTACATAAATTCATATTTGAACATAAATTTATGTTTTTTTGCTTCAAACCCCACCTAGATTAGTTCTTGGCTACACCAAGTCCATTAGCTTAAAATTCCGCCGAAACTCTTACAAGAAGACATTAAAAAAGGTCCTCCTCATTCAAAACCATGTCGCTGCACCGTTTAGCCTAATTTAATAATTAGTTATTTATGTACAATTAGTGTTACTTAAAATTGTAATTATTGTACTTTACTTCTGTTGTACGACTGTTGTAGAGAATTTTTTAATTGGGGCATCGAAACTTTACTATTGAAAGAAGCGTTGAGATTTTTTTGCCGATATTCTACCTCAGCTATGGAAAAATCTAAAAACTAAATTTTTGCTTAATAACGCTCCAATGAAAATGTTTCAAGATATCTGTTTTTAACTTTAATTAGCGGACCAATGTATGATTTTTCACAAACAAAAAAGCCTTGTGCGCCTATACGTTGACAATGAGTTCGGACAGTAAATTTGACCGTCGGAACCTCATTACAACAAGTTCAGCACGATTTTGCAAATCATTGTTACTGTTTATATGAACACTGTTACTGGTAATGTAACTACTAGGCTTGTACCCTTGTTATACTTATTGTTATTAACAATTTCATTTGTCAGAGATTCGAAAGTCTGCTAATTAACTTAGCATTAAGAGTTTATAACTGATAATTCTAGCTTAGCTTTGAAAAGGTCTGGAAGCTAAATTTATGCTTAATAATTCACCAATAAAATTGCAAAAGATATGTGACGTAAGCCAACCAATGGATGACGTATAACAAACAAACAAGCCCAACACGTCTATTCGTTGGCGATGACTTCAGAGATTAAATTTGACCGCACATGTCTCAGTCTGACTCACTAAATTAGAATGCCAAATCAATCATGCGTCTCCCCCTAATCCTTCAGTGGCTATCTGCGAGAAGAGAAGAAAAAAATGGAAATGCCCATAGATGAATGAATAAAGCAGTCCTTCGATGAATGATTAAGTGAGGTTGGATAGGGATTAAGGGAATAAACTACACGGAAAAAGGGGATAAGTAACCGGCCATTCCCCCAAATGAATGAACACTTTGAGATCGAGCTTAAATTGCTTCTCTAGATTATGGTGGGCACGCACCTTCTTTAGAAGAACGTTGGTTAATTTACGAGAGTGTATTAATAAGAAGGTTTTTAACATTCTTTTTCGCTTTGAAGAGTCAGTTGCTGGATCCATTGAAATATTTTATGGGTGCTTCTAGTTTATTATTATGGTTTTTTATTCATTAATGCAAAGGCGGGTGGTATGATTTCTTTTTATGTTTTTCTCGCCTGTGTTTGTGCTTTATATTCAGCTTAATGGTTTCGGTGAGTTTATTGCTCATGAACTGAGGTAATAAGCTCATTATTTTTGAAAGGAAACGAATTTGATTTTCTGCGATATTAATTTGTCAGGTCTGTGTGAAATATAGATCAAAAAACGAATGGGTACATGAATGGGAAATGAATTTCGCTTTGTTTGAATGCAGTTAAAATGTTTCATTCGCATTAAAGTGCTTCCCGGATGAGTCACTTTTGCAAAATTAACGATGCACCAAGACATGAGGTAACACCAGATATTATGCCAAGTTCAGGAACGAATTGTCTTGCGGTTAACTTGGTGCCACATTGGGCTCTCAATTTTCTTTATCTTCTGCAATTAGTTATGTAGTTAGTATGATTAAAATATTATTTCTTAGTTTTGAAGATTAGCGGATTCCTAGATCCTAATAGTAATTCAGCTTCTTCAATTAAAACGAAGACCTTGAATGGATTTACTGTATTTCTTTCAAGAAATGTTGCTCAATCTTTTTCCACGGGTTTGACATTTTTACGCATATCGTTGCACTTTATTTCCGGAATTTTAAACTTTGGCTTTTAAGTCTTATGTCTTCAAATATAAGATACTATTTTGTATCATAGTATGGAGTTCAGTAGAACTTTGTTTTTCCGAACTAACTGATATCAAAGGCAATACGGTTATATGAAAATCAGTGTAATCCGGGATGTATGGAAATAAGCAAAAAAAACCCTTAAATAAGCAGACGTACGAGGCCAAATCAAAAAGTATTTGCGTCTATTTTTTATTCGCTAAAAACTGGTACATACAGGTATTTACAAATATACGTAGTGTACAACGTACCATACATTATTTCTCCACATAGTCACGACAATGGTTCAGACATTTGTCCCATCGCAGCACTAAATTAGAGATTCCCCTATGGTAAATTCTTCCCGCTGCCTGTGGAACCACCGTCAGATCGCGTTCTTGGATTCTTCGCCACATGTGAATCTCTTTCCTGCCGGAAACTTCTTCAGTGGAGCGAAAACGTGAAAAATCACTAGGGCAAGGTCTGAACTGTAAGTGCTCCTGTGAATTGCTATGGGCTTTTGACCTTTGCTCCATACAAAACGAGTAACACTTACCTGCTCATAAGTTGTGGACGTCTGAAGAACAACCGTCATTACAAATGACTAATAGCAGCTCCGTTCTTTCGAGCAAAAAGCAGATACGGCTGGTACGGTTCAAGGAATTGTCACTGCTTTGAATGTATATGTTTGCTTTGCATTCGGATTAACCGACGATCCCGATAAACGGCGATCGGATAAACGATATTTTACTGTATCAGCATTCTAAAACAAAATTTGTGTTCCTGAAGCATAAAGATTTGTACCTGTACGGTCACACCCGCAACATCTACAAATTATTATTTTTTAAATACAAAAAAAAAAGTACAAATATATAAATCTCTCCTAATAATAATGCTGAAAGTATCTCTGTCTAGATCTCTTTGACGCGCATAGCACCTAGACCGTTCGGCCGATTTTCTTGAAATTTGGCACAATATTAATTTGTAGCATTGGGGTGTGCACCTTGAAGCGATTTTTCGAAAGTTCGATTTTGTTCTTTTTCTATTCCAAATTTAAGAACATTTTACCCAGCAAATTATCATAACGTGGAAGAGTAAATTACGAAATTATCGTAACGTGGAACCGTAACATTGGCGAGGAAATGAACATAGCAAATTGGCGAGAAATTCGTCATCCATTATTTGTAAATATACAGGCAACCCAAATGACCATTTAATTTTCCACTACGGGCAAAGCCGTGCGGGTACCGCTAGTAAATAAATAAAAAAAACTAAACTGTTTAGAATGTTCATACTTCATATTATAATACATAATGTTTAGAAAGCTAAACTTTAAAATCCAAAAGAATAAAGCTCAAACATATGCCTGAAAATGTCAAAGCTGGACAATAGTTTTTTTTATTCGTGGAACATACACCTTTTTGAGTAATACATAAAATTAAAAAAAAAAAAGCAATTTCATACAAATAAATAATATCCAACCCCATCCAAAAACAGTTAAATTCCATTTCTAATAATTTTGATGAAAAAAACATGTTTCTCCCTTTTAAATACTTTCAATATGCTGTAGCAGTCATTATTAGCAATTGAAATCGACTCATTCCATTAGTAAAAGAAAATGCATGTTACGAAATTATTTTTGGACGTGCTTTGAACCGAAATTCACTCAATGACTGGTTTCAAATTATTTCATCTTTTAAATTCCAATAAAAAGAAAACAGCGATTAAAATAATTGTGCGGCCCAATACTTTTGATTACTTTTCAGAGTTAAATGTACTCAAATGGTTGATTGTGAAAGTGCGCTTTGCTTATCACGTTTTTGAGTTGAAAAGTGGTGTAATTGAAGTTAATATTTTATAAACAGTGAGAGAAATTGACTTCAAAAGTGTTGTTATTGAATACGTTTCAGGAACACAAATGCACAAACAACATAATAAATATTATTTATTTATTTGATTTCAAAATTATTCATGCATTAACCTAAATACAGTGAAACACCGTTTATATGTTTTTGAAAGGACTGTATAAAAAAAGCGTATAATGGAAAAAAAAAAAAACGTATAAAGGTATACGTTATTATGTATTACACTCTCCAGGGACAAATTTAAACGAGCTAATGTGTGCATCACATATCTTCCTTTTACTCCAATTTAATGCTATTTCCCCATTATTGGCAATTTTAATGCGATTCAATAGCTAACTCTCTAAATATCACCAACAGTGGCCAAATTGAAACCAGATTTAAAATTAAAAAAAAAAAAGCTCAAAATTTGTCGTCAAGTTTGCGGCCAAAAAACTGGCGATATATCACCAAGTGTCCGCCAAATTATAACACCACTTGAGTTTGCATCGAAATTAACAATGATTTTCCCCCCAAAAAAGGTCCAAAAAACCCCTTTAGAAACAAACGAATGCAGCCAAAATGGGAGGTGCACTACTAGACCCCACTAGGAGTCTATGTACCAAATTTCAACTTTCTAGGACATACCGTTTTTGAGTTATGCGACATACATACGCACATACATACGTTCATACAGACGTCACGAGAAAACTCGTTGTAATTTCCGCTGGAATCGTTAAAATGGATATTTCGGGCGTCTATACGTTCTTAGGTACATATGCACGTGTTCGGGTTTAAAAAAAAATCATTCTGGGGTGAGCAAAATGAAAATTAAGGTCGATTTTTGAGTGAAAATTTTTTCGCGAATACAATACTTCCTTTTTTTTAAAAGGAAGTAAAAACGAATAATTGATAAAAACGTACAAAAGAGAAACGTATAAACGGTTCTTCTGCAACGCTTCATGATATATCTATTATTCGATTTAATTCAAAGAACAAAATGTATCTGTTGGTAAATACCAATTGTAATGACACGTTAGAAAATGTCGTGTAAAAACTTACAATCAATTATTCCAAAATTTTTAAACGCTATTGCTTTTTATTTATTCTCTAATACTCTGAAAATCCAGTAGAAGTTGCGTTGAAAAAGCTCTTAATATTAAATGTATTTCATAAGCCTAATTCCAAATATTATGAATGTATGTTTTAACTAGCAATATTCACCATTTTATTTATACAAATGTTGTAAATATGAATTTCATTTCTTAAACTGAAACTCCAATAAAAGTTGGAAGTGTGACGTTATTAATATCAAGCATATTTCTTAAACCTTTTTTTCCAATCATGGTAAAGGACTGTTTTAACTAGCAATATTCGCTATTTTTATTATTAAAATGTTATAAATATGAATGTAATGTCTTAACGAATGAGTGTTGAAAAAGTAATTAAAAAAATACGAATTTATAAGCAATAAAAAAAAGGCTGTGATAGCTAAAGACAGGCCAATCATTAATTAGCAAAATCAATTGCTCTTACTAAAATGATATTTATTTTAAAATAAATAAATATTGAATTAAAAACATTCGGCATTGGCCTTGATTTATTCTGCGATTCAACAAATCGAATTGTGTGTGGTTGGGGAGGGGGGGGGGCTAAGTTCATAGTTTTTCAACAATGCAGTCACAAGTGGTACTTCAAGCTAAACGCCAAGTTCTCTGCGACGTGGGCAAAATTCAGAGACCATCTCCGCAAAGTATGAAATTGATGACCAAAAAGGTGAAGAGGAGGAAAGGATGGCCACTGTCTCGAAAACCCAATCCAAAGTGTCGGAATCATCCACTGCATCCCCGTCTGCAATAAAAGCAACCCAAGCATCGCCTCCAATGCAGCCAAATTCGATACTTTGAGATAAAAAATGGCGTTTTGCCGCTCTAGACCATTGTTGGTGGAGATTTCGGCCCGCATTATTTATGCATTCGGAAGGCCCATAAAAGGACAAAAGGGCATCGTCTGCAAAACCGGAAGACATCCGCCGCCCCCTAGTGCCCGGGCGCCACTTGTCTGCGGGGCCATTGTTCCGGTTATTTTATTTAGTGTGTTTCACAAGTCGTTTCTTGATAGCTTCTCTCGTCTATCTATTTTGAGACTAGAAGACCTTTTCAGTGAAATGCTCCTTTCGATGGATATTCAACATGTAGATTCCGAGTAACAGCCTAAGAGTTAAATTTATCTTCTTTCTTTTTGTATGTTCATTTATCTATTTCAATTTTTTTTACATTCCCGACCTTTGCATTTACAACATTTTACGTAAATAGTGCTTCAATGTAGTAATCACAATGCAAAATCTTGCATGTAGGGTAGACCGGGGCACGTTCACGCGAATTATTTTCAAAGAATTTTCTAAATTTTATGTATTAACAGGAAATTTCTGACATTGCGGTTTTATGGAGCAGTTAATGGAGTCAAACTTGGTGTATTCAGTTGTTGCTCAGCTTGTATTTTTAACCGTTATTTATTTATTTATTTTTTTAAATCCAAGTCAGTTGCATAAACCTGCCCCGTACACGGGGCACGTTTACGTATGCTTATTTTGACACCTAACATGATTCTATTTGTGTTTTGAACATAATGTCTTGCCATAGTTAAATAAAAGCAAATTTATTACAGACGGAATAGTGTATAAAGTAAAAGCTGCACGTGCAGATGAAGACAGCACTACAATGTTGTAAGCTATAAGGTATGAATTTTCTACTCAATTAAAAATTAAATGGTGATTTCAAAAGTAAATAGCCTGAAAATACTAAAACGTTTTGAGACAGTTCGAAGGGGAAAAAACGTTAGGGCGCGTTTAGAAGTAATACACAGTAAGAACGTGCATAAAGGTGCTCAGACGTCAACTTGGCCCGTCGCCAAGTTTGGATTTATTTTTAACGTGTAAAAACATTTAATAACATTTCAGTTCATACAAATACAATTCTCAAAAAAGGATAAAATTCTGCTGTTTTTTATATATATATTTTTTCTTAACTAAGTATTACTTATTAACAATAAGCTTCATAACGTTCAACTCAAAATTTACTCGACTCGGTAGAAACAAATTATTCTTTCTTCATACTATACCGAAGCTTGACTAATGCTCTAAAACTTGTGAATATATTTGCATAGAAGTAGCATCAATCTGTTATGACTGTTTAAGTGTTATGACTGTTGACTCTTCAGTTATAATTCGTTTGAAAAAAGGCCAAAGCGTAAACTTGCCCCCATGCGTAAACGTGTGCCCCGGTCTTTCCTACTTATCGAAAAAAGAACAATTTTAAATCTTTTGCTATTTTGTTTTCTTAAAATGCTTTTATATATATATATATATATATATATATATATATATAGCTAAATAAATATATATATTATATATTTATTTAGTTAAAGGATCGTTCCTTTTTTTTTTCGTCTTTGCAACGATTTTGGTACGATTTTGGTTCTTTTTTTTTTTTTTTGAACATTTTCATTGGAGTTTTGAGAAGATAACCCCCCCTTCTCTCCTTCAAACCCCTCAGTTGTTTAAACATTGCAATACATAGTATATGTTAAAGGATAAATGATTCTTTTTTTTTGGCGGGGGAGGGTATTTATTAGTTTATTTTTCGTAAATTATAAATTTTTGTGTTGCTCAAAATGTTTTAAGGGGGTGGGGGCAAAGGTCATTTCCAGATTCAGTGACAAAAAGTACCTAGGAATCACTTCTTGAAAAATACGACATATTCCAAATTTTGTTGGTCATTCTTTATTAACCAAATTTAAAACTCAAATCCTCAGTTAATAATCAAACTCAAATTCAGAACTTTTGCCTGAAAAATATCTCCAATTCACTTAATAATCACCTCATACCCCGAAGGTGCGCAAAGTAAGTACTCAGCAGCAAGTGCAGTTTGGGGAAATGTAATTGCAGAAAAGCAAGCCTCTAATTGGAGTAATTTAAATATTCTTAACATTACCGTATTAAGATCCGACTCGCCAACCCCCGGGAAATGGTTTAAGAGCTGATCTTGTCTTTGTTGTTAACTATGCGACTATTTCTGAAGATCTTTTATTTTCATAAACTGAATGAATGGACCGGTATCCTTCTTTATCATTAAAATATCATTAGTGGGGAGATATGAGATAAACATAGAATGGTGTGGCTGCTGGCTAAGATCTCTTTTCGTTTATAATATTTACGGATTTGACTTTCCATTGAGAGAAAAATAAGAGTAAGGAAAGAATAGGAAGCTAGGTAATCTTTGACTCTTGCATTTATGAAGCCACTAGTGGTACCCGCACGGCTTTGCCCGTAGTTGAAAATTAAAAAGGCTTTTGGTTCGCCTGTATATTCACAAATAATGGATGACGAATTTCTCGCTAATTTGCTATGTTCATTTGCTCGCCCACGTTACGGTTTCACGTTATGATAATTTACTCTTCCACGTTGTAATAATTTGCTCGGTAAAATTTTCCTAAAATTGGAATAGAAAAAGAACAAAATAGAATTTTCAAATCGTTTCGAGGTGCACACGCCTATGTTACAAACTAACTTTGTGCCAAATTTCATGAAAATCGGCCAAACGGTCTAGGCGCTGTGTACACAGAGATCCAGATATCCAGACAGAGAGACTTTCAGCTTTATTATTATTAAAGAAGAGTTCCCTTCATAAAGAAAAATGTGGTCAATCAATTACCATTGTTGTTGATGTCTCAGATTGTCTAGCAAAGCTAGACTATCTTCATGATTCTAAAAATCTGAAGGAAGTCCGTGAACAGCAGTGGATTCCAGATGATCTCGTCTTATGTGAAGCCCAAACAATGGAATATATGAGCAGTAAGTTACCGATTACCAATCAAATGACATCTGCCTCCAGCTGAGTTGTTGATTATTCCAGATTGTTAAGTCCATAACAAGGACGAAGCTGCAGCTTATGGATGCCATAACCAGACTGTCGTTATATTGCATGCAGTTTTGCATTAATCCTGGCTTATGGGCAGTAACTTACTGCTAATTACCCAAGCAAGCCCAAACAATGCAATATATGAGCAGTTAATTACAGATTACCAATCAAATGACATCTGCCTCCAGCTGAGTTGTTGACTATTTCAGATTGATAAGTCCTTAACAAGGATGAAACTGCCGTCTATGGATGCCATAACCGAACTGTCGGTATATCGCATGCAGTTTTGCATTAGTCCTGGCTTATAATCAGTAACTTACTGCTTATTACCCAAGCAAGCCCAAACAATGCAATATATGAGCAGTAAGTTACAGATTACCAATCAAATGACATATGCCTCCAGCTGAGTTGTTGACTATTTCAGATTGATAAGTCCTTAACAAGGACGAAACTGCAGCCTATGGATGCCATAACCGGACTGTTGGTATATTAAATGCAGTTTTGCATTAGTCCTGGCTTATCGGCGGTAACTTACTGCTTATTACCCAAGCTTTGTCTTCAATTGATGAGTTGAATCGCACCATTGCTGCGGACTTTCGCCAGTGTGCTAAAGTTATTTGAGCTACCAGTTTGTTGCCACTCTCAACTTCAGTGGGATAACATCAGCTTCCAGCTCGGTTATTGACTATTCTAGACAGATGAGTCTTTAAGAAGGACGACACTGCAGCTTCTGTGTGCCATAACCGGGCTATCGGTACATTGCATGTAATGCACTAAATGGTCAGAGGTATGCCCCTTCCCTGAGTGCCAATGGTCGGGTCTGCACCAATGGCACTCAGGGAAGGTTTAGTGATCCTTCTGAAAATTGAGGACTCTGATATGGAAGTATGAGTCGTAAATAGGCAGTTGGACAATATCTTGGTGTGATCAGGAAAGACCCTCCTGGACTAATGAAAAAATACCAATTTATCTCAGTAACTTAATTTTACTCAAATGTATATCGTTTTTTTTGAAAATGTTTCTCGTGTTTTCTAACTATCTGTGCACTCAAAGCTAACATTTTCTGATTAGTATAAATTCCTGTAAAATCCGAGCTTGTAAAATGTGCATCTAATTGAACTATTCGGTAAAACCTTTTATTTAATTTAATTGAGACACATGGTGAAGTAACAAAAGTTTCATTCACCAACGACAAAAGTGGTATTTCTCAAAAAAAAAAAAAAAAAAAAAAAAAGTAGCATTGATAAAAGCAACATTTTACACAATACTACTTTTAACTAGTTTATTTTTAAGTAGAACAACGCCCGCAGAAACATTGATACGTTTTCTGGGCGGCTCAGCTGCCTGGTTTTTAAAATAGCACTACTACATAATGAAACAGCGATATGTTTTACTCGATGCTAAAAATAAGAACACTCAATAATATCTTTTTTTTTCTTTTCTTCTTTTTTTATGTAGTAAAAAAATTCCTTTATTGGTAATATTTTTTCAATTAGCTTCAATCGGTAAATGAGTATTTATTATTTTTCTAACTTTTCTTACTTTAGAAACTAAGAGTAAAATAAACTTCGGAAGTTTGAATTTCATTACAAAGTTTAAATCTTCTTTCAATAATTCCGTATATTTAATTTTGAGGATAAGAAGTTTGATTTTCTAAGGTAAGGTTAGAAGACTCAAATTCAAATCTTCTCAAAACCGCCCGTTAGAAAATCAGCAAGTTTTTCTTTTAAACTTTTTTTTTTCATTTCCCCCCTTTTTTCAGAAACGCTTACTAAAAAAATTGCTAGCCAAATATATAATACGAGAACTTGAGCGTTAGCAAACATACGGTCACATTTTGGGACTAAAAATTCATTTTAAGTTAGCTCTTTTGTTTTTTCTCACGTTTTTTTTTCTCCTTAAAGGAAAATAGAAGAAATAAAGCTGACTTAACTCTCCTTGTATTACTAAAGGCTGGAGAAAGGCGGACGAAATTGAAAAGAGCCAGCGATGCATAGTCGCAATAAAAGCTATACCAAAAACTATTCTTTAAGAGATTAGAAAAAAAATATTTTTTATTGTTATTTCTTTCTTCTTCTCTTTATATCTTCTAAATGAAAGTCTTTTTTGAAAAAAAAATCACTAAATCCTTTTCTTCTAGGGACGTTTGCTTTCACTTCGTACGAGATACACCGGATTTATTTTTTATTTAACTTCGAACTTAAAAACTATCGAAGTATTTTTAACTGAGAATCAAATATAATAAACTGAGTTTGGAAGTTAATTTTAAAACTTCATTTTTTTTTCATTTGAAATAGAGAAAGCAGTTGAAAATAATTCATAAAAACATAATTAAATATATTTTCGTTTTTGCCTTTGTTTGTGTATATGTTTGTAAGGTAGCAAACATTTCACCGACTCTAATGCTAGTTTTTCAAGCTTGCAACAAAGCACTTTTATAGCTTGGTTAACTGTTTGTTTATGGATAATTCAAAGGATATATTTTATATTTAATAGTGGTTAAAATAATTGGGCATTTTTTATTTTGAAATATCCAATACGCTATCTTGTTGCATTCATAGTTAATTAATCCTTTTTCCTTTTACTGATCTTATGCATGTTGTAATTACATTAACAATTCTTAGCATTGATATCAAATCATACATATCCTAAAACGTTGTGATGAAGCAAATTGAAATTTACCAATATTTTAATGTGTGATGCCTGAATAAAAGTGAATAAGCAAGTATTAAAACTAGGTATTATTGTAGCTGCAAAATTTTTTGTACAATATTTTGTCTTCAATGTAGCTATTCATATAAATATGCGTACCATAAAAAGTATTTTTTTTAATGTTTACTATTAATAGATTTTAAGTTCTTGATATGAAAATTTCTTTTCCTGGCACTAAGGATTTAGTAAAATTTGGCATCGTAATTAACTGTATTTAGGGGAGAAGAGGTTCCTTAAACATTTATACTTTATCATTTATCAGGGTAGTTATAATTGGGGCAGGGATGCAAGTGGCAAAATTAAAAATTTGGAGATAACCAGTACACATGGTAGGTGAACCTTTCCTCTGTCTTGGGGCAAGAGATGGTACTAGTAGCCCTGGTAGGTGCTGCTGTACAGCATGATTTAGAAAAAAAATTCAATGAAATCCTACCATGGATCTGATATTTGAACGCGTTTTACTCGAAACGTAAAATAGTCCACTTGCATTCCTTTGCTTCTCAATACCTCATATGTCACTATATTTAATGAAACATGTTTTGAAAAATAATTTTTTGAACACTGTGCGCAAAATTTAATAAGCAATTTATTAGGCCGCTGTTTCCATTCTTATGAAGTATTTTCTTTATTAAGAACTCTGAAACTCGGAAAATAGCAACAGGTTCTTGGCTGAATCTGAAGCCAAATCCGACGCACTACCAGAAGCAAGTATTGATTGGGATTTACGCATAACCATCTAAAATATTTTGCTAGTTTTTGCGACATAAGGGCCTAAAACTGCCAAAGAAAGATGATCTTCTCAAATGTTTGTGTAATATTTTTCTAAACATTTGAATAGTAATTATTAACTTTAAAGTTCTACTTATTTTCTGAAACGGAAAACGATTAAATATTTAGGTAAATTCTGGAGTATCTTTCTATGTAAAAAAAAAGCACCAAACCCGTAGACATTTCGTGATACTTTTACAAATTTGGCACCAAAACTATTTCGCCGTAAATTAAGCCCTTTTTCGATGCCTCTCGAATTTCTGGTCAAATGCATTTGTACAATTCTAGTTGAACAAGGAAAACGCCTTATAAGTTCAGTGACATGGGTTACTGTAAAAAAAAAGTTAATGGAATGCACATAACAGTTAGTGATACTACAAAACATTAAGCTAAAAAAAAGATGAAAATAATATCTTCTCACCAAGTTTTTGTGTTCCAATCAGCGTCAGACACCCACAAACTCACAGAACTTACTGCACTGGAACATTTCAGTTAAACTTTTGATATCTATATTTGTTAGTCAAATCTAGTTTTTCTGAGATCCGAGATAGGAATGGGGACGCAAGTTGTATTGTCTTGAGTAGCCTTATACTAATATTTTCCATCGCTTGGTGTTTTATACAGGATGTTCCGTTTTAACCTGCAAGACCTTTATTTTCGCAACCGTTAGTCCTAGATGTATACTTCCAATTGCAAAAATGTTAAAAATAAGATGTGGAGATAAGATATTGAAAGTTTGAAGCGAAAATAAGAACAAGTAAAAAAAAACAGAATTTAACTTTTTACACGAGCCTTCGGTCCCCTAACTAATATTTAGAGAAATAATCTCCATTGAGAACTATTACTGACACAAAAAAATTGACATTTGTGCGAGTAAAACACAAGGAGATATTCCAGTTTAAAGTTTTAAGGGACCATACAAAAGATGAGATTGGAACTTATCGTCCTTTCAGAAGAATGACATATCGTCAAAGTAAGAAAACAAAGTAGTTATATTTTTTAATTGTTATTCAAAAACAAATGCAAATGTTATGCCGTGATACGCAAAAACACACTACAAAACCTCGAACAGTTTGAAAACCACACTCTATGCACACATATAATTTTAAACACTTGCTAACCGCTATATTTTCCCCCAAAAGGTGTTATTGACGGCGAGTGAAAAGTGAAGTCACAAAACGCTGCATTTCATATCTCGGTGGATATTGGTCGTACTAATTTCAATTTTTATGTGTTGGAATTGTTCGTCAATGGAGATTATTTCCTAAATATAAGTTAGGGGACCTGGGGCCCATATAAAAAGTTAAATTCTGTATTTTTTGACTCATTTTTATTTTCGCTTCAAACTTTCAATATCTTAACTCTGCATCTGAGTTTGAACATTTTTGCAACTGGAAGTATACATCTAGGACTAACAGTTGCAAAAATAAAGGTATTGCAGGTTAAAACGGAACACCCTGTAAAATCTGCATTTGGAAAGTGGTGACCACCAATCTAGATCTTTAAGGAAGACGGCACCATAAACTGTATGCAAGACGTATGGACCGCCTTAATGGTTGTACTGTAAAGACAGTCTCAATCTGTTATGAATTATGTTATCGTTTAGTTATATTTAAGGAGACGGATTCAAGTTTTACTTTAAAAGTCTTAAGAAAATTCGAGATTACGCTGAGAAACGGTTATTTTCTTTTATTTTGAAAATTTCTTTTCTATGTTTTTTTTTTTTTTTTTTTTTTTTTTTTTTTTTTAATTCAACGCTTGCCATAAACTCACAAGCAAAAATAAAACGAAATCTTCAGACTTAGCAAACACAGTATCCACATTTTGGGAGTAAAAATTCATTTTGAGTTTTCTCTCTCTCTCTCTCTATCTCACTCGGTGAGGAAAATAAAGTGAGGGAAACAAAGCCGACTTAACTCCACTAGTCTAACTAAAGGAGATGGAGAAAGGAGAAATAAAATTGAAAGAGAAGCAGCTATGCAAAGCAGCAATAAAAGCCATATTAAAAAGTATTCTTTGGGGGATTAAGGGAAAGAGTTTTTATTCTTATTTCACTCTTTTACTTCATATCACCTAAACGAAACTTTTTAAAAGATTTTTTTTTATAATCTTCCGCTTTGCTCAAAGAAGCGTTTGCTTGCGGAAATGAAAGGGAGCGTAGAAGGAATCGAAAAACCTCTTGTGGGTGCTTGGACTTTCTTCTCGGAAAATTATTTTTAGCTTCTAATTCTTTCGTGCATTTTTTATGCTAAAAATTAACCAATTTTGTTTGCTTTGAATTAAAAGGATACACATACTTCAAACGAAAATGGTTCTGATATTGATGTAAGAAATAATCCTTCAAAATAATTTTAACTTTTAAAAATGCGTGCTTAATACGAGCAAAATAAGCATTTGGCAAAAAAGAAAAAAAAATCCCTTTGATTATTCAAGGGAAAATTTTAATGCAGGCCCTTAGATTATTTGAAGGTTTCGGGGAAAGAATGTGATGTGCCACATGAGTTTTTATCCGGAAGGCCAATTTCCAACTTTTGAAAAATGCTACACATTTTTTTATAGATATTATACATTCTATATTCTGCAATATTAAAACAAGATATGTTTTTCTGACGATGACATAATCCATTGTCATGTTTATTTTAATTATCAAAACAGCATTTAAAACAAAAAATCTCATTTTTTCAAAAGTGTGGTATATCACGGTATTTCCCCGAGCACTTCAATTGCACTCATTTTGTGATAATTTTGACGCACTTCTTTTAGTTTTGTTTTTAGTTGCCTGTCTACATTATTTAACAAACTAAATGAACTTTTTCCGCATTCTTTATACCAAAATGCTATTTTTAGTTTCAAGTAAAAACAAAATCAGTAGTTTTATTTGATAGTTTGTAGGATAAAGCCTGAAGCCTGTGATTTCAAGTCAGCGCATTTTGATAACTATGTTATGGTAAGAAATATATTTCATCCACATTCATTTTAAAATCACATTAAACAAATTACAACCAAATTTGAAGTAATTATAAAGCTGGGTTTTAGTTTTCGGGGCTTTTAGAGTTCGGGGGTCATAGTCCGGATCTCTTAGGGCGGCTTAATGGTATATAAGTATCTGAATTAATTGCGTCTTTGCCAAGCTGGTGGCGAATCATTCCCTTGTTGACAAAGAGATAAATTCATTTAGAAATAAAGTGGAGCGAAAACGTCCGTAATAGAAATTTATGCCTTTTTAACTGATCCCCTTTTAGTAACCTCCACCAGGATGTGGATTGTTTGCTTATGGTCTTAAAGAATCTTCCCCCCTCACCCTTCTCACTTCATCCAGCATATCTTCCTGACAGCCCTAGGGGACTAACGGATTAAAACTCTCCTCACGTGACTCACTAAACTCTCTAGAGCCTTTCAATAACGATTTCGATATCGTCGTAAACAAATTATTTCATCCACAAGCAAGATATTTCAGCTATATTCATTTTAAAATCCCATAAAACAAATTAAAACCCCATATTTGATATAATTTTCTTCCTGGGCTTTAGTCTTCGGGATCCTAGAGTTCGGGGATCGTAGTCCGGATCTCTTAGGGCGGCCTAGTGGTATATATTTAGCGGACTCAACTATGACTCTTGTCAAGCTGGTGAATAATTATTTCCCTTGTTGACAAAGAGATAAATTCATTCAGAAATAAAGTGGTGTGAATAGTCTGTAAAATAGAAATTTACGCCTTTTTAACTGAACCCTTTTAGTACCCTCCACCAGGATGTGGATTGTTTGCTTATGGTCTTAAAGAATCTTCCACCCTCACCCTTCTCACTTCATCCAGCATATCTTCCTGACAGCCCTGGGGGGCTTACGGATTAAAACTCTCCTCACGTGACTCACTAAACTCTCTAGAGTCTTTTAGGAGGGAACGCCCAATGATAATAACAATACTGTAAGAGTGGAGCTATGCAAAAAGCTTCCTTCAGGATTTCATCTCGTAGCACCAAGGCTGGATTAAAGAGAGTTTTGTTCGTGCTCATTGTGGTTTTTGTGTTTTCTTACGGATCTTAGAAGCTTTTTTGGATTTTAGAAGGAGTGAGAGAGAGAGGGAGAGCACCACGTATGATTCTGAAGATATGATTTATTTCCGAAGCTTAGGTTACTGTTTCGATTTCAATTGCTCTTTGGAATATTCATCTGTGAAAAGGGTTCATGAAAGATTAGACTCATTGTTATTCCAGTGCGTGATCTAGAAAGAAGCTATTCCATTTTCTTCAGAGCCTACTTTCGGTTCTTTGTTGTTGATTTTAAGTTTTTCTTTCAGTCTCTGCATTTCGTATTTGTTGGGAAGCAAGCAAACTTGAAGCTCTCTTACAAAGAAATAAAGAACCTTCTCAAAAAATGTTTTTTTTTTCCAAAATGGCACTAACTGAAGTTACATCATTCGTCAACCGTAACTTAGACTAATGCGGCTAAAGATGATGTAGCAAGAAACAGCTTTGCTGAAAGAACAGTTTAAGCGTTGAGCTTCCCCTGGTGGTGACACTCATTTAGTCAAAATACTTCAATAGATTTAAATCCTAAATTATTTTACTTCAATGTTGCTTTTATTTTTGAAAATGGTACAGTAGCGTCTGGAGCAATGACAGTGCGGAATAAATAGGACAGCTGCATTTATAAGGCTAAATAATATTCGTAAAAATGTTTCCAGCTTGTCCAGTAGATGTAAAAGATTTGGACTCTTACTTCTACATCTAGTGAATAAACTAGAAATATTTTTTTCTTATTTTATTTCGGCATCTAGATGCAGCGGTCCTAAACTTCGCAATGACTAGTATCTTCTGCAATCTGCATGCAAGTTTTGATCGATTTTTGCCACTGTAAAAATAATAATGAAAACATATTTGCAATATTTAAAGCAATTTCTTTAAGAAGTTGTTGGAAAGAATTTTTTTTAGTATTTTGGGCTTTTTGAAAATGTAAAAATAGAAAAAAAAATAGAGATTTAAAAATGTATATTTAAGACGTTTATTTATAAAACTGCATTCAAATGCTTGATTATAACTTTCTAAGTCTTTACTTACTTCATCTTAAACTCAAATGGAAGAAAAAGTCAGTTAAGAAATCTTGTTTTAGATTAATCTCAGGAATCTTGTGAATTCGAAAAAGCGTTCTCAGCACCACTAAAGTTATCTGCTTCAGGCTATTACCAAAAAGCTCACTTCAAGATTTGAAACGTGTAAGAACCTTCGGAATCAAATAAAATAATTACGTCCGCATCGAATCGGCAAAATGAAGGAATAAATAAATATAAACGCACTTTTTATGAAAAAGTTTACGTTTAAAAACGTCTTTTTTTCCTTGAAAAGGATTCAAGCAGGGTACATCTTAAGTCAAGGGACCGGTTTTTTCGACTGCCTCTAATCAACTCAAACAAACAACACTGGGAAATAAATTCTGGTGGTGGTCGTTGATGTTGAGGAACTTTCGTCAAATAAGGGGCCACCAATTTCGCGATCCAGTCCCCTGGGTGCAGGAAGGAAAAAATAATAATCCAAAAAAATGCCCAGTAGCCAAATAAAGAAAAAGTCATTTTGGAAGTTTCTCTTCATTTCCTATTACTTCTTGAGCACTTGGGACTTTGGCAAATGCGGAAAAACGAAATAAACGTTCGTGAAAAATTGAAAGTATACGGTGAGGGAGTAGTCTATATAATTTATAAACTTGACCATTGGACCCTATGGGGCCCCTTATTTTGAAGACTGCTTTGCCTTTATCACTTAGCGTCCAAAGCGGCAGCAAGCATTGAAAAGAGTTTTTGCTTAAAGTGATTTAAGTCTTGTGGACGGTAACCACTTTTGGAAAGGAAACGTTGTTTTTGATACTGCTTTAAAAGTTTCAAATGCTTCTCACTTTAAAATATTCAATGTAAAACGTATAGGGTTAAATAAAAATATCAAATAAATCAACAGACGCTGAAAAATGTTTATTTAGTTAGAGAAAAAATTTATGATTCTTACTTATAAATAATATCTTAAAACTATCTCGAAAAATATATTTAAATTCTGAAATAGAATATATTGACATTTTATATCTAGCAAGAGATAATTTTAGCTATTTGTTTTAATTAAGGATGAGAAATTTGGTGAAAAAGATTGATTTTAAGATAGTTTTGTAGGACGCGCTGCTTGACATGTTTCTGGAAAATTAAACTAAATTTAACTCCTTTAGAAGAAGAACAAATCTTTAGAAAATACCTGATCGTTAGTTTCTAAAGGAAATAAAGATTATAATTCTTGAAAAGATAAAAAGATATTTTATGTATGAGTAGTGCATAATTGAAATATATTTCCAAAAGCAAAATTCATCACATAGTTTGAAAAATAAGTAGTTGTATTCCCTGTTTAAGATTTCAAGCTTCATTTCTAGCGCAGCTGCTTAATAAAAGAAAACATTTATACACGATGTGCATTAAATGTTCTTCCCCACATTAGATGTTTTTTTATATGTTAATTGTCTCAATAAGTTGAATTATTTTTCTTTAAATACATTCAGAACCGTAATTAGTTTTAATTTTGCGATACGAATTTATTTTAACCTTTTACGAGGTGATATTTCTCTTTTATTCCCAAGAACTGAAAAGATTTGAAATGTTTTGATTTGTAAATACACATTAGCATTATTGACTGGTTTCATTCATTTTACATCATGTATTTTGTTTCTTAAGACGATCGAAATATCTCGGGAGGTTCTTTATTTCAAAAAGAATTCAAGTATTTGCCGTTTTCTTACGGAAATATAAAGAGTCATTATTCAATTCCTATTTTCTTATTTCAATTTTCTGCATAAAGCGGTACTATTGAAAAGTGTATCTTCGCTGAAAAATTTCGTTTCTCGAAAATCCCGAAATAATGATTTGGATTTTTATTCAATAAAAACATAGTTTAAAACTTATGGAGAATAAAACGCCAATAATGTTTACGTAACAAAAGATACAGATAAAAAGCTTTTGATTTTGCAACCAAATCTTCAGTTCTATACAACGAAATATAATGGCAGATTGTGTATTGTTTATAAGCATAGATTTTACGAAAGGGAATATTATCTAGCATTTGATAAAATATTTAAGGGACTGTCCAACATTTTAAAAGCACAATGTTCAGAGCAATGTTTTTGATTTGAAGAAAAAATATTTTAATTTTTCATGAAAACGATTAACATTGCTATGAATAGATATAATAAAAATTATTCTTCGTGTTTTCTTGCGAAACAAATATTTTTTTTATTTTATGTTTAGTTTAAAAATGTGTTTTGGTGTGAATAAAACCTTTAACTTGTTAAACTTGGAACAAACCCTCACCTTTTTTTTGGTCAGTGTTTGCAAATTAAAAGAGAAAAAAAAAAAAAACATTTTCATTTTTATGAGTGGCGTAGCACGGGGTAATACATTCATTGAGAATCTCATGTCAGCTAATGAGAACTCGCAAACAGTTGGCGATCTCCTCTGACTCGCCAAGTAGTTAGAAAACGCGACGTTTTACTTGTTTATTCAGTTTATAGTTGTTTTTCTTAAGCGCATCGTAACTTCTTTGTCATGAAACATTGCAAAAAAAAAAAAAGGTTGAAGAATGAGCTTGCTTTTTAACCATTCCGTTATTCTTATAGCGAGATATTATTTCATGAAGTATATATTTGAGCAAACTTGCTTGAAATAGGAATAATTCGTTCAAGAGTGACTAACAACTGTTGTGAAAAACATTAGTAAAATACATTCAGTTCTTATTCTACTGTTTTGAAGTAGAGCTGTAAGCTAATTCTAACCACTTTCGCATTGTTAAGCCTTTTTCGTTCGAGCTTAACTTTATTGAATTCCGAATCGAGGGCTAACCTGATCACTTCGGAGGGAGCCATTGATGAATCCCTAACAAAGCACATTCTATTCAAACTCTAAATAATCTTCGAGGAGCTGTTTCAGAAAACGATCTAGTCGTGGATGGCTGATTTGATTTACTGCGCACTTAATTTGACGTTTTTATAGCATTCAGTTCAGCGCGCGCGCTGTTAATTAAAGAGGCGAGAGTCGATATTCAGTCTCTAAGAGCCGGAGTCATTCATAAAGCCCATTTATTCAATCATCCAGAGAAAGTGTTGCAGCTGTTTATCGGCTCTTGGTTAATGCCGGGACACATTGTGTTTACCTCATCGCAGGTACACATAAGAGGGTCAATATTTGGGTTTCCATCCACATTTCGTCCTTATTAAGAGGCCTTTCAGCTTATTCAAATAGGATACAGTGAAGATATTCAATTCCGAATTTGATGCGACTAATCGGGTTCACAGTCGCTTTTCTTGAAAGTTTTTACCAGTGCTTGATTATTGAGGATCTGAAGCTTTTATTCGGAGGAAAATTTCATGAAAGAAGTTTTAATAATGACTGCTACATTTTCCAGAAAATCTGTAGGTTTTAAAATTCTTTATGTTAAGGGGTTCGATTTTCAGATTCTATTTTTTTATGATTCTGGTTGATGTTCGATTTAGTTAAAATATTCAATTCCAGATTTGGTGCTATAAATCGGGTTCGCAGTTGGCTTTTTTGAAAGTTTTTACCAGTGATTGAGTATCTGAAACCTTTTATTCGGAGAAAACTTTTAAGAAAGGACTTTCAATGAATACTGCTGCATTATCCAGATTATATGAAGGTTTTTAAAATTTATTATGTTAAGATATTCGATTTTAAGATTATTTCTCTTCCTTTTTTCTGTTTTAAAAATATTATGATTACGGTTGTTGTTGGATTCAGTTAAGATATTTATTTCTGTATTTGATACGACTAATCGGGTTCACGGTTGGCTTTCTTGAATGTTTTTTTAAGTGCTTGATTTTTGAAGATCTGAAATCTCTTATTCGCAGAAAATTTTCATAAAAGGAACTTTATTGAAGACTCCTACACTTTCTAGATTCTTTGGAGGTTTTTAAAATTCTTTTTGTGAAAGAATTTGATACAAATATTTTTTATTTTCCTTTTTCGGGTGAAAAAAATGTGATTCTGGCTGCTGTTGGATTCAGATATGGTAGTCGATTCCGAATTTGATGCGACTAATCGGGTTCACAGTTGGCTTCCTTGAAAGGTTTTACCAGCACTTGATTTTTTAGGATCTGAAACCTTTTATTCGGAGAAAAATTTTATGGGAAAAAATGTCAATAAAGAGTGCTGAATTTTCCAGATTATCTGCAGGTTTTAAAAATTCATTTTGTTAAGGAATTCGATACAAATATTATTTCTTTTTTATTTATGAATACATAAAAAATATTCTTTGTTTCGATCGGTGTTATTATTTTTAACACATTTTAGTACGATTTTATAATCGCTGGAATTTTATAGTCGCTGGAAATTACTTAGGCTATTTATGTGTTCTACCAGATAAGACCTCCACTCCGATATTTATTTTTTGAATACATAGTCTGTGGAAAGCAATAACAGGTACCAAAAAACAAAAAGCAAAAATCTCCAACGACACTTAAGAAAAGAAATCATGAATACCCGCACTTCGTTTCGTCTCAGTGCATTATTTTCCGAGATTTTGCAAATAGAAGCTGAAGAACTTCAGGGACACTAACAAGGCTCAGTGAATCAATATTAAGCTCCCAACTCATCCCACGCAAATGCAAACCGACGAGGAACTCGTCTCTTGGCGCTTCCTCCCTAATGGGACCCTGAGGGGGGTGACGAGTCTACCAGATCTCAAGTGGTGGCCTACCGTCATCTGAGCATTAGCCTTTCCTGGGGACCCTATAAATACAGGTCGGCCTAAGGCAGCCATTTTTATTCCTGAATATAAAACTGTCTGACAAAAGTATTGTTGCCATTTGTTGTTGCAAAAAAGAAAGTGACATTAACTGAATGACTTGTTGGAACAATGAAGAATGTACATTAATTGTATTAATGTCAAATAAAAGTTAATATTAAAATAATTTATGTGAAAAGCACTTAACCACGTATGAATGCATTTTTTTTTCTTTAGAAACACGTTCCGAATTTTGAAGTTAACATAGTGTCACTAAAACCGTGTTCTTTAGTATTGCCGATTTTCAAATTACAGATTTATTTATTTATCTTTTGTCATTTAAAAATTAGCTCTTATGAAAACAGTTATACATAAAAGGGGATACTTCGCTAAAAGAACGAATCAAAAGTCATCCAATATTATTGTCACTTTTACGTTTTAAGATTATGCGATTATGTGAATGAGTTTTTAACATTCCGAAAAAAATATTGTCGTTCATTATTCACACGTTTATTTTTTTACTTTCGATTATTTACATGTTTAAATATAGTTTTACGAAAATGATGTTTAATGAAAAAGTTTTCAGCGTTAACAAAATAATGAAACAAACTAAATGAATAAAATATAACAAATAAAGGAAAATAATTGTGTTGAACTATTCGACTGAATTGAGCATCTTTAAACAACTAAATGATGTGGTAAAAAGGGAATAATTTTTGAAAGTGTGATTGTCTATCACCATCTCTTTACGTATTTGAAAATGATAAGTTCAAATATTAACGGAGTTTTACGTCTTTTTACTCAATATTTTTTTGTAAGCAAGCTTCGACGTCAATGAAATAAAAAATCATTCATTCTTAAATAACGGCAAGTAAATATCA
This sequence comes from Uloborus diversus, assembly GCF_026930045.1. Classification (NCBI taxonomy): domain Eukaryota; kingdom Metazoa; phylum Arthropoda; class Arachnida; order Araneae; family Uloboridae; genus Uloborus; species Uloborus diversus. The sequence continues at coordinate 152,010,161 of NC_072736.1, read as the reverse complement.
TTTCATTCATAACGGGACCATTACTATTGTCAAAGTATTCCATAATTTTAAGTTTTATTGTCATACTTCCTGGTCATGGTTGTCAGAACGTTGGTTGGTCATGGTTGTCAGAACGTTGGTTGGTCATGGTTGTTACAAAGTTGGTTAGTACTGGTTGTCACAACGTTGACAACCATTTAAAAAACGATTATGAAACGAAATGCGCAAACAGTTATAAAACGCTGTGTGCCTGGGTATTTGTTTTGAAAGAATTGAAAAAAGGAAAAAAAATCTTTGCTTAGGAAATTAATATTAACCTAAAAATTCTTAATGCTTTTCACGTATCGTTTTTACTTTACTATAATGGAATTTCCTCACTCAGATCGAAGCTTTTATTATCAGTCTTAGAAATACAGTGAAAAACGGGCAAAATAGACCTGTACTTGAAATTTCGTGATTGAGCCATCTGGTGAAAGCTGTAGTTGCAGTTCATACTGTAAAGTTTTTGGATCATTTGACCTCCATGGTCTGCAAAGTAGCAGACATATGTCACTAGAAAGATTAAGCAATACATTACTCCATATCTCATTGCAAAGAAACAATTATATGTCTAACAATGTCTTAGTCATATACGAAACAGATTGAACATGGGACAGAAGAAGCGAAATGGGCGTGGCAACAACCCATTTTCACAGCCGATGAGTAACAAAACTGAGCTTTTTCATTAAACAAAATGAATCTACGACACTTATAACTAAAAAAGATATTTTTATCAAATACATTCTATAACATACTAACCAACGCAATGATAACTTGATGACAGGGCATAAAAATGGCTGACGAACCAGTCCGTAGTCATAGATGCATTAGCCTTTCCTTCTTCCTCATCCCTGGGGGAGATAATAGAACGTGCTCATTGAATGCGCGCAATCTTCGGGGACAGGCAATCTTCAGTTTCCCGGACTTTAGTAGGTAGAGCGAATCTTGTTACTGGCCTTCCACTTTGTTGGGCAGCACCTCCTCGACTCCTTGGCTTGACGACAACTTCGTTTGCTCTCAGCCCCCCTTGCCTTCCCTAACAGGCGATGACGTTTGTCTGTCGCGAACGTCGTCTGCAGGTTGATTGAAAGTCCCCGCCAGTCATAAGTGAGTTTGTTTGGATTTTTGACACCTCGCCTGGTTCCCGAAGGACTGCTTTAGTTCCTCGACCGCTTTTCCTCAATTTGCTCTTGTGCTTGCCTCCCCCGGTCCTTGTCAAATAAATGTCAGTCCCCTTTCTCCCTGCATTGTTCTGTATAGTTTGAATGTTCCACAGTGAATGCATAATTTATTTTCAAAAACTTTGTCCGAGACTTGAATCTAATTTGAACTTTGCTTACTGATTTAAAATTAGCATACATTTTTATTAAAATTCATTAATCAATGAATTTTTTGAATTGACTGAAATTGAGTCATCGAGTAAACTGTCGGCTTAGTTTTCTTCTCTGAAAATGTTTCTCTTTTTGAACACACGGAGAAAAATATTCTTTTGACGAAAGTTGTTCAAAGAAAATCAATAAATTCTGAAGAGAATAGTCAACCGTGATCTTATCATTTAGTTTGTCATGTAATAAGATTTAAAATGTGATCAGAAAGATAGTAATATGATCAGAACAATTAAAATTTGGAGGTTTTAAGCAAACCCAAGTTGTCACCGCAATTGATACAGTTGCTATTACTGTCCCGGTGGGGGTTTTTCTTTGTTCATATGTGTAAATTTGCAATTTTTGTGCAAAAAATTGTCCAATATTGTGTTTCAAGTAAGATTTTTCTTGGTATTGTCCTATAAAAGTATCTCACTTTGAAACAAAACAGCTTTGTGTTATCATATTCAATAATTACTTCTTGTGAAATAAAGTAATTCTTTGGACAGTTTAGTTGTATATTCATGACTCCTTTTCAATTTTTAAATTTTTTTCTCTTCTACATTTATTTTTCATCAAATTTGAGCACAATTTAAAAATATTTTGTAATATAGGTGCGTAAGTCGATTTTATTTATTGAAGAAAATAGTAAAAATTAAGATTTTTCTTAAATGGATTTCGTAAGGCACTGTTTAACTGACATGGTAGACGTACTGATTAGTTTTTTTTTTTAAATATGTATTAACTAAAATTGAATCATATGATTATTTTTGTATATGTTATGTAACCTGAAATTTCTTTAAAATGTGTAAACAAAAACATTAAATAATCAATTCCAGTGTTTAGTACAAAAATATTATAATTTATCAAACATTTGGGACCGTTTTTTTCTACCTGAATATTGCAACTAATTTGGGATGGGATTAATATTACTTTTGATATACAGGGTGATTATAATTAAAGTTCCAGTTTCAAAACGCGGTAAAAATAAAACCACTGGTCAGAATAACCTCAAATTTCAACGGAATATTATCGAAGAAGGGGGAAAACGTACAGCAGAAAAAATAAATAAATTGTTGGAATTTTTAGCAATAGATGGCGCTGCAGGTATCAGAATGTAAATCAAAACACTTGTCATGCGCGCAACTCATTGACGTCGTTATAAAAACGCCAAATACACGTTTTTTTCCTCATTTCGCATCTGAGAAGTTCACTATGACTGTTTCAATGAAAGACCTGACCGTCCCGATCACCTGATCTTAACCCGTGTGACTTCTGGATATGGGGGTATCTGAGACCTATTTGTGTTCAGTGCTCTGATTGCAAACTTTGCTGAGCTGAAGGCATGCATTGCTCAACACATTCTAAACGTGACCCCGGAAACACTTCAATCAGTCGTGGAACATGCCGTTTATCTCGATTTCAACGTGTTACAGAAAACGGGGTACATCATATTGAACATCTTTTGTACCCTCACGAAAATTAAAGACCGATTTGATTTTTACTGATGCTTTTTATGCGGTTTTTGGCCTCAGGACAATTAAAAACGGATTTTTCCCATCCGATGTGATATGACCTTGCCGTGTTGGATGGGCTTACTTAATTAACATTATTACACCTGTACCGTCGTGCACGCTGAATAGTACGGTGTTTTAACGTATAGTTTACACCTTAGGTAATATATTATGATTTATTTGTCATTTGTAGTCGACCACTATTAAATTACGGTGCTTACAGCGCCATCTATTGCTAAAAATTTCAACTATTTATTTTTCTTCTGCCATCAAGTTCCCCCCTTCTTCGATAATATTCCGTTGAAGTTTGAGGTCATTCTGACCAGTAGTTTTATTTTTACAGCGTTTTGAAAGTGGAACTTTAATTATAATCACCCTGTATATATATATATATATATATATATATATATATATATATATATATATATATATATATATATATATAACATATAGGTTAAAATGTAAACACGCAATTTTATTTTTTTTATCAGATGTTAAGAGTTTCCTCGTTCATTCTCAACAAATCTGAACGCATTGTTCTATAAAGAGAACATGAGATAAGTGTCGCAAATTTAACACGTCACCTTTAAAGAGTTTTCTTATTCGTTTCCAGCAATCTGAACACATTGTTCTTATAAGAAAAAATGAGATAAATGTCACAAGCTGAGCACGTTACCGTTTAAATAGTTTTCTCATTCATAGAGAAATTCCATTCAAAGAAAAACATTCATTCTCATTCGTAAAGAAACTATCATCAAGAAATCTCTCATCTTTCAGCAATTCGTCATCATTTGAAGATATTTCACTCATTTTCAGCAATTCTGAGCTAATTGTTCTTCAAGGAGAACATAAGAAAAATGTCGCATACTTCGCTCGTATAAATTCAACTCACAAGATCTCTAAGTGAACTTCGTAGCATCGCTTGCTATACAGTCCCTCAAGGGCCAGGGAATTGGTTGAAAAAGTCAAACAAACCCTCCATCATCCTTCCCAAAGACGGCAGCTACCCGATCACCTCAGACACTTCCCAGGGATAAGGCAAGAGCAAACTTACAAATAAAGCAGAAAAGAAAAGGCCTATTCAATAAAAACCGCTTCCAATATCCAAGGTGGAATCATCTTACACTCGCGATCCCTTTTAAGTAAGCCCTGGCCCGAGACTCAGCGTCTATTTTGCGGCCTGTGAGATTACCCTGAAGATAGAAACAAAATAAAAAAGTCCACTGGATGATAATGATAGAGAAGAGAAATCGTATTTCTGCTGGGGCTCTCTTGTTACAGCATTTTTCCTAAAAGTGCTGAGTAGGTATTGTTCCTTGTATCGTGACTAAACTGTTATTTTCGAATGGAGTGTTTCAGTCGCTTGAGGCTATTTTATGGCTATTGGTTTGGTTATAGCTACCCGTATTGCTGAGGTGTCTAGTTTTGTCAGTATGGGTCTTGTTACGTTGACGTGTTGAATCGCAAGAGTAGAGTCGAATACAGAGTAACGAGTCTCAAAAGTTTCACAATATGGAATTTTTCAATGAAATGGCATATTTTTTCGTCAAGATTTGTTTTAGTTTGCAATGATTATAAATAGTTTATTTCCAATTTTGAGCACTCATCAAGGGCTCCCATATGGGGGGGGGGTGCAATTGGGAGCTCAAGCCCCCCCCCCCGCTTAGAAATTAGAACTTTTTTGCTTTTAGTACTTTTTTCTTTGCAAAAATATAAGAACATTTCCTCTCCTGCCGTTAATGAATAAGTTATTAAAAACGTCAAATTTTAATAACTTTTATCTGCACTAAAATCAATTTTCATGGGTAAAATATCTGAGCCCCCTCCCCTCCTTACAATTTTGCGTATGGGCGCCCTGGGCCACTGGTTCAACAACTCGCTAAACAATAAATCATAATAGTTAAGTATTCACTAGTTTTGTTCAGCGGTAACTATTTTTCTGTTATCTGTACTAACATTCTGACGGTGATGTGGTTCTTCTATGTTATATATAATTCTCATCACCAATATTGTGGCCTGTAAAGATAGCCTGAAGATAGAAACAAAATAAAAAGTCGACTGTATGATCATTACGGAGACGAGAAATCGTATTTCTGCTGACTAAACTGCTATTTTCCAATGTAGTGTTTCAGCCACTTGACACAATATTTTGGCTATCCATTTGGTTATACTGTTTGATATTTTAATCCGCGACCTTCCTCAAATTTGCGCATGCGTCAGGTCACTTCCGGTTTCATCAAAATAGGGGAGATATTGATAAGAGAAATAACAAATGTGAGGGGATTTATTTAGTAATTTTTTGTTTTCTTTCGTTTTCTTTTCCGTTGAATTCGTTTAATAGAGGTATTGGTTTGAGTTGAGGCTTTTTTTTTTTAAGTTACTCGCGTTCCTTATCAGTAAAGCAGAAATGCCACCATGATGCGTTTTCTTAATCAAGCTCTCACCCCTTTTTAAAATAGAACCGTTCAACGGTACTAGTCGCGGCTTTCGAGGTCGGACAGTAGCTATCCGTGTTGCTGAGTTGGCTGCATTTTTTTTCATGGGTATATAGAAGCAAGTTCCCAAGGCGAATATAGAAAACAACGAGTCTCTAAAACAAAGCACAAATAGAGAGTTATTCAAGGAATTGGTATATATCTTATTCTTACAGAGATTAAGTAGAAGTATCTGGTGTGTGATTATATTATTTTCAACTATCAGAATTCGTTCTGTAAGCAGCGGGTAGCATTGCTTACGTATTTACAACTTTTGTTCTGATGTAAATTTTGTTTTGCATTTACTTTGTACCGTTTTTGTAACATTCTTTGAGATGTAGAAATTGCATTTAGCAGATTCTACAATTATAATATATATATATATATATATATATATATATATATATATATATATAATTTTTTTTTATCACGTAAATACATATCCCTAATTTATAAGTATGTATATGAAAATTAGTTGCAAAGTCTGAATTGACGTGTCAAGACACAAACACAAAAATGACTTGGATGGAAAAGTGTTAATTTACAAACCAACACAAATTGCTTTTTAGCAGTAAACAAGAATCACAATAAATATTTAAAATTTTCTACCAGTAACATCAATATGTCCTACAGTTGTGATTGGATGAACTGACTTGCACGCGAATTTTGCGAGGCAAGTCCAATGGTCACTCAGCTTCTCAGATTTATCCAGTTTGGATTTATTCATGTAAGGGTCTCCTTTGTGGCACTTCCGTTGATTGACTGGAACACTCTTGTGTTAATTTTGTAAACAAACACATTTTCTTTTCCGTGGAATTATCTGTGTTCTTGCCTAAAACGGCACTTTAACCCTGCATTCCTGTAAAGACAATACATATTTTAATGGGCTCAACCAGCCCTTCAAGTTTGCTCCTATATCTTAGAATCACTTAATGCACATAAACTTTTTTGAATGTCCATTTTAATGACCTCATATCGCATTTTAAAAAATCTCCGAGAACATACGCGTTGTTACGATGATTATAAGAAAAACGTATTGTAATTCGTTTATTTTCTCATATAATTTTGGTATCATAATTAATTCATCTCACCTTTAAGGCATGTTCTCTGAAGTAGTTGATCGTAAAAAATATCCTCTACTGTCTTTCGTAAGATGAAGTAATTTACTCACTGCTGGTAGCAATGTTTCATCACGATCTAACCAATAACACCGCGTTTTATCAGGGTTCAGAGGCCAACTGAGGTTACTGCAACACTGTAACCTTTGTGTTTTTCTTCGTGGACGTAATTATTCTCTTATTCATTTGCTCAATCATTCGGTAAGTTTTCGTTTTCCAGGTTCGTTACACTTCCTGTTCTGAGATATTTTTTACTTGCGAAAAAAAAATTTAAACTTTTCTTATGCATACCTGCACAGACATGCACACACACAGGGCCGCTGAGAGCCAAGGCGGGCCTTTTGTCAGTTTCGTCGCCGGTCCCCTCCCACCTTTCAAAAAAGAAAAAAAAGAAAAAAGAAAAGAAAAAGGGGGAAAGAAAAAAGAGAAGAAGCGGGAAAAAGAAAAAAAAAATAAAGACTGCTTGCTAGAAAATAATTAACTCTATCATAAGTGCCACAGCAGTAAATACCTAAAGTGTAAATTTTACTTAATCATTACGTTTTTTACTTACTTAATCATTACATTTCCTCTTGTCCGGAGTCTTTTTCCACCCCTTTTTCTTTCTTCCTTTCTTTTTTTTCCTTTCCTTCTTTTTTTTTGTTGCGTCATTGCCGCTGGGCCCCCCAATGCCTGGACCCCGAGCTTCCGACTAGGCTAACATGACCTCTCGTCGCGCCTGCGCACACAAGTCTCTGGAGTCGCAGTCAGATTCATTTTTTGGGTAAAGGAGTTGGAGTCCGGAGTGTAAAGAGACTAGGAGATGGAGTCTGTCATTTTGGTCTCAAGTCTACCAGGGCTACCGAGTCAGAGTCGGAGTCATGGGATCGGATTTGGATTGACTTAGGGTGAATGAGTCGGATTCGGAGCCAAAGGCTTTAAATTACAAGTGTCGGAGACGGAATCTGTTAATTTTTTCCACAATTATGTCACAGCTACTGAGTCAGAGTCGAAATGGTTTTGGAGTGAAGGTGTTGGAATTGGGAGTCGAAGGCTTTAAATTCCAATAGTTGGGGACTGAGTCTCATTTTTTACGCAACTCATCCGGGGCAGCCGAGGCGGAGTCGTAGTCGTGGAATCGGAGTCAGATTGATTTTGGGGGTAAAGAATTCCTAGTCAATGGCTCTAAAATTTCTGGGGTTGGGTCATTTTGTCCGCAACTAGGTCAGGGCGACAGAGTCAGAGTCGGACAGGTTTGGGGACAAAGAAGTTGGAGTCGGACGTCGAAGGCTTTAAATTCCAATAATTGGAGACAGAGTTTGTCATGTTTTACGCAACTCTGCCAGAGCTACCGAGTTAGAGTGGGTGTCGTGGAGACGAAGTTACATTTATTTTGGGGTAGAGAAATCCGAGTCGGAAAGCTCAAAAATTTTAGGGGTCGGAGTCGGTCGTTTTCCCTCCTACTCTGCAACTTCGCACATACATATCGTCGCCTCAGAGTAGTAGTAAGATATCTAATTTCAGAAATAGCACTTAGATATCTTACTGTTGCTCTGAGCCGACGATATACACATCGAAAAAGGGAGGGCGAGACATTTCTTAAAAGCAGCATGTTCGGAGGTAGAGGGAATTCTGAAACTAAACCTCTTTGAAATTTGTGGATAATGAATGCATTTAAGTAAATTAAAGAAAGTATAATAAGTAGGACTAGTCAGAAAAAATATTAATATTTTAAAATTAAAAACAAATTTTCCTGAAAGTTTAGTTCTAGAAAGAAAGTGAAATTCTATTTCCAAAAGAATCTAGAATTAGAAGTACGCCATAAGCAAATCTAGCAAGTGAGCGAACACATCGTTTTACATTTGTTTTTTATTGAGAAATGTATGCAAAGCTGGCTAGCAGTGCCAAATCACGAAAGCGTTTTTATAAGCCTCGTTTTTAAAAACAATTATAAGCTGTTGAAAAAAACAGGAGGAGAGGGGATTCATTCACTTGTATCTTATGTACCTTAGTTGAAGGATTTTTTACCATCATTAATTTTTCCTTGAAATATTCCGGCTCCAAGTTATCAATCCAATAACATGAACGAAAATTAAGTGCGCCAAAAACACGTTTGGAGCTTATCCTTGAGGCTCTTCTTGTGTATTGTACATTCATAAATCTTTATAATTCATCACAGCCTCGTTGACACAAATATGTTAAAAAGATTTTACGGACCACATTTGAACTGCTTTATCAACGGAAACATTTATACCACAAGCACATTACCACAGAACCATAATCATTCGTATTACTTTGCAATGGGAGATAAGATAAAACAGCAGAACGGACAATGACTGGGGGCAATTTTCTAATGAAAGGTTGTCTGTACATTTTCGAATATGTCTGCAGAGATGAATGATGAAAATAGAAGACTGGGCAAAAAAAGTAGAATCAGAATGATCTATGTTCGACCACCCCGGCAGCAAGTCACATCTGGTTTCTTCCGAGAACGCTTCCTCTATTGCGGAGAAGGATGCTGTGCTAATTGCTCGCAACAGGAATGCGAAAAGACGAATGGGTAAATTTTCTAAGAAACGAAGTAGCATTTACAAAATATGAAACCTTTATGGAAGTTGATCTTTGCTTCTTTCGTTTGAAAAATGGTTTTGTTATCTTTAAATTATTCAAAGGAGGAAAAAAAATCACATTCGTGCCGTACCATGCGTGTTTACTCTTCGTCCGATAAGTAACTGCTTTAAAAATAAACGGAATTGGTAACTTGAAAAAAAAAAATAAATAGCCTAATTTATTGCTTGTCTACTCTAGTTTTAAGTTCAATCATTATTTAGCTGCATTTAGTTCGTAAAAAAGAATCGGATATGGTCCTTGGAAAGACACTCAGAAAATATGAAATCTTCGCGGAGGTCGACCTTTGCTTCTTCTAGATTGAAAAATGGTTTTGGTATTTTCAAATTATTCAAAAGAAAATAGATAAAAGAATTTCTCCTGCAAAGAATTATGCTTGTGCCGTAGCACATGTGTTTCTTCTTTGTACAATAAGTAACTGCTTTTAATACTAATGACATTTGTTACTTGAAAAAACAATATACCTAATTTATGGCTTGTCGACTTTCATTTTGAACTCGATCATAATTTAACCCTTTTAGGGCCATTAGATATTTGGAAAAGTAAGAAAGTTTTTTTTTTTTTTTGATGCATAAAGCTACACGGGAAGTAAATAATACAGACGTCAATTTTTATGCAAATTGGTTCTGTTGATTTTGTGTAAATTGATGCTCCTCCTGCGTTTATATGATTCATTTGAGATACGACTGACTGGTTTATTATTAATTTGGGAAATATTTGAATAATTAATGACAATACCTACATTTAATCTTTAACTGAAAGGTAACCATGAATAAAAGCAGAAACATAATATATGAATGCAAATGTATTTCATTTGCTATGTTTTCAGATTAAAATTACCTTCTATATATTTAGAATTTTTTGTAAATATCAAAATTCTGATTTTTCAATAGCATGAAGATATGACTTATAAAATTTATCTAAAAGAATGAGCTTCGGGGATACATATGTTCTATTGACTTACTGAAAAATTTCTATTCTAGAGTGGGTTTTACTTAATATAAATATTTCTGCTCAAATCGCGTTTAAAAAGGAATAGAGTTTTGTATGAAAATGTGATGTGTGTTCTATATTATCAAATATGCAATATTTATCTCAATTAATTCAATATCTTACTCATAGTAAATAATACTCATGTAACCTTTTGAGAAACCAACTAAAAATTTGATTTTCCCTGAAACTTCATTGCGATAAATCATTACACATTAGTGATCCAACCAATGAAATATCATTGAAACTTTATCAAGAAACGATTAATTGCTTTATTGTTATTATTAATTGCTTTATTGATCAAACTGCGTTATTGTTATAACAGTACTCATAATAAGCGGAAAAAACTTCATAAAAACTTATAATCGAAATGAAACTTTTATAAAACTGTATATAAAGTCCTGAATTTAACTCAAAATGCATTAAATTGCCCCAAAATAAAGCCTTCTTTGAAAAAAAAAAAAAGAATATGAAACGGTTGTATTTTTACCGCTCAAATGTCAAAAAATGCGTTTTCGCTTGCCGATCCTTTGAACCGGCCATCTACTGAACTTTATTCTTTCCTCCGACATGATACAGCATAAAATATTCCAATTTATTTTCTATGCAGAATTCGAAAATAGAGTAGACATTTCTTGACAGAAGCATTTTATAGCAAAACGTAAAACCGTCCTTCAAATAAAGGAACTGACCGCTTGAGTAACTTGTCATTCACGATCACGAATGTTCGCTCAAAATTGTTTCTTCGAACAATATATGTGTTGTCATTTCCATTTTCTTTTAAGTAAGTGGCACCCAGTGAGCTTGGAGTCTTTTTTTCACTTAATCTGTCCTATGGCCATTTCGCACTCGAAGCGTGGTTATGTATTTTTATTTTCATCTAGAGCAGTGCTTTTAACATCTTCACACGCCATCGCCCGCTTAGAGGAGCTAAAGTGTGTCAACATCTCATTTCAGACATTCATGTTTTTATTTTATTTTTATTTATTTATTTTTTAATTTCTTGTTAAAAACATCATAGTTTGTTCCATGAAAAATAGACTATGCTTCTTACACACAGAGAGACACACAGACACATTTTTATTCAAAAGTGGATTTCATCATTTTTATTTCTTGAAAAGTCTTTCGTCTTTTTATACTTTCAAAAATAGACTTCGTCATTTTTATTCCTTCAAAAATAGTCTTACTCTTTTTTATATTCCTTAAAAAATAGACTTAGTCTTTTTTATATTCCTTCAAAAATAAACTTTTTACATTAATTCAAAAGTAGACTTTATTGTTTTATATCACAGCAAACATAGTTTATAAGTTTTTTTCCTTATCTTTACTTCAAAAAGTTGACTTCATCAATTTTATTCTTTTGTGTGTGTGTGAATCAGATATTTTAAATTTCTTTCAGAATTGGGTTACGTCTCAACCCTCTGTTAACATTTGGATTTTATACTTTTTTTACCTTGAAAAATTATCTTTTTTCGTATAGAGTCACTCAAGTGTATCACATTATCATTTAAAACATTCACCTTATTTATTGCACGTTGAAAAAATATCATCGTTTTTATTTTCATGTATTCTCGTTTATTTTTATCGGGTTGTATCCTTTTCCCTCATTGAATATGAGAAGTAAAACACATACAGTTTTCTTCTTTAAATTCTAAACACTAGTTATTGGTTTGTGCTTTAATCATATTAGTGTTAGAACAAGTAGAGGATATAAATTTTGCATTAAGTAAAATTGCATTGGTGGCAGGTTATAACATCTCAATTTTTGAGTACTATAAATCAGATCAAATGTTAATGGGGAAAAAGAACATGATGAAAAATAGGTTCAAACTTGATAGAATGTTGTAGTGTATATAACTTTAGGATTATAGTTTATTTCGTTCTTGTACGGTTTATTTAACGATTTTTTTACTACCGTCGCTTATCCAATTTTCCCCTTCTCATGTAATCAGCTTCCTTACGGTCTGTAAATTCAATAATGTTTTTAATCGTTATTTACTTTTTGTGCTACGGGGTCTTGGAAGTACCAAACACATCATGAGATCCGACCATTTTATGCTCTTTTTCAGAAGATTTCTTCCCGAAGTAAGCTCGGGAACTTCCGTTCGAGTTGTTCCAAGCGATCTTCCAGCAATCATCGTCTCGGAAAACATACCCTTCACTCCTCTTACGACCACCGATAAGGGTACATCGTCCATCGAACGCAAGGCTCAACCGATTCGCAACAATTCTAAAAAAATAAATCGTCTGCCCGCGCGGCGGAACGAGAACTGTTCCAACATCCCTTTGCCCCGCCGTCGTAAGCACGGTTTTGCGCTCTCCATAAAATGGGGCGATAACAGTGCAGGCTTACGAAAATAAGTTTCAGCCCCTTTTCTTTGGGGTGTATGCGTTTTTTCTCCTCCTTGAGATGCCAAGTGATGCGGAAGAGCGGAGGATTTTCGGAGGCAGAGCAGATCATCGTTTAGTGCCAGAGATATGAAGACCCTTGCTTCTCAGGAAGTATTTGAAGCGGATGAGAAAGAATTGTTGAGAAGCTGCCGAACCAAACGTTCGCAAGAAATGCAAACTCTTTTGAAGATATTAATCACGAACACCCTGATGGAAATTCTTAAATGCTAATTAAGTGTTTACTCATTTATGTGATTTTGATACCGTCTTGAGCTTTATCGATTTTATTATTAATTTTATTATTATTCGATAAATTAAATTGCAACATCTGGTCTTCATGACTTATGTGTAGTCGGAAAACTTTTATCTCTATCAATACAATTTCATAAGAGTTAGTCATTTTGATTCTTCTTCATATTTGCTTTTCTTTCTGTTTTTACTTCCTTTTACAAAAAAGGAAGTATTGTATTCGCGAATAAAATTTCACTCCAAAATCGGCCTTAATTTCCATTTTGCTTACCCCTGAATGAATGTTGAGTTTTTTTTCAATCCGACCACGCGTGGATAAGTGCCTATGAACGTATAGCCCCCGAAATATCCATTTTGACAATCCCCGAGTTAATTACAACGAGTTTTCTCGTGACGTCCGTATGTACGTATGTATGTGCTTATGTATATCGCATAACTGATGAATAGTATGTCCTAGAAAGTTGAAATTTGGTACGTAGACTCCTAGTGGGGTCTAGTTGTGCAGTTTTTCTTTTGGTTGCATTGGGGTGTTTTTAAAGGGGTCTTTTGCACCTTTTTGGGGGGAAATCATTGTTAATTTCGATGCAAACTCAAGTGGTGTTATAATTTGGCAGACACTTGGCGATATATCGCCAGTCTTTTGGTCGCCAAGTATTGTCGTCAACTTAACGAAAAGATTGGCAATTTTTTAACTTTTTTTTAAAATCTGGTTTTAATTTGGCCACTGTTGGTTTAGAGAACTAATTATTGAATCACATTAAAATTGCCAATGATGGGGAAGTAACATTTAATTGGTGTAAAGGGAAGTCATGTGATGCACATACATCAGCTCGTTTTAAAATCATCTTGTAAACTGTTTTTAAAAGAAAGTTATTTCTCATGAACCAAAATATCAAAAAGGAAGAAGGCGCGGAGAAGGGAGGATAAAGACTTCTATTGTAGATAGCAATTTCATCCTCTCGCGGAACTATCGTTTCACGCAACTGAAACCACCTGTATTCTCTTTGATCAATCCCTTCTCTGATCACGTCATTCACGCAGCCATGCACCCAATCATCCTAGGCCCACCGGGACGATTCCAGGTCCACCCTCGCCTGCTTGACCATCACACGAGGAGGAAGAGACAGGGATGGTGGCAATCGAACGAAGAGAGAAAGGGTTCTATATCTCTCCGACCCGATGCAAAGAATGCGAACCACGATAATGAGTGACCCTCAATTCATTGCAGTCGTCCGAAGCCCATTCTTCCTTGGAGCAAGAGGAATTCTCCATCCATCCCCATCTCCTGCTTCCTCCTCCTCCTTCTACTCCTTCTTACTTTTCTACTTTATTTGGGGCCCTGAGCTATATATATACAAGACACCAGCACGACTTTATCGATCGCTATTGATTGCAGATCACCATTTTTCTCTGGGGGTTTCTTTTTTTCATCCCCTCCCATTCCTTTCTGTATGGGGTGGATGAAGTCTTGATCGTTTGCGGGAAGATGACGGGCGTATGTTGTGTAATCCTTTGTCCGCACGTACTTGGATTAAACTTCCTGGTTTAAGAAGTTGACGGACTGTATTTCAATCGTATTTAATGTCAAGCGAATTTATAAAATAGTTAATGTTGTTACATTTTCTTGACATGAGTTTTAAGCGATAAGTTTATACTTTATGTTGATAACGAATTTTTGTTGGGAAAGATGAAAAAATCATATGATAAATACTTCGGAAAACATGCAAAATATTGAAAAGCTATGTAACTTTCTAACTTCAGAAATGTCTTGTCCTAAACCACTTGGAATACCTTCAAGAATATTTTTAATTGAAAATTAATTTAATTTGTTTAAAAATAAGAAGACTTTTTTTAATTGTTAACTAATTTGGTTGTAAAAAAAAAAAAAACTTACTTTGCCAATTATTGCTTTCTTTTTTCAGAGATGTATTGTATTTTACGTGTCTAAAAACCGTTTCGAATATAAATGTAGGGAAGATTTGCTGATTAGTAGTTAAGCTTATTGATATTGAACTTGACATTTGAACAACTCTTACTCAAGCAAACTTTTTTATAAGTTGTATATCAAACATTTTAATATCAAACGTATTCAAAGCACATACAAAATTAGAAACATCGGTTTGCTTCAGGAGCGAATACAGAAATTTTTATTAGGGAGGTCAAGTTTCAATGGTCAGCATTATATCTTCCACGTTAAAAGGTATCAGGTAAGCAAGGCTGCCCATTCCCCAAGGGTGATGGCGCACCCCTTCATTACGGAGCATCATCCCACCCAAAGAAGATCAAAACTCATTCAAATTACCATCCCCCTTCAATTTTTCACTGAGAAAGACTGTGCCATAAATCATATTCGCTCAAATTTTCTTCGAAAAATATATTTCTTGAAGCAGCCATTCTGGTCACATTACCGTGAGCTTTGAACATATGATACTGCAGGAATTAAATATTTGGAAATAGCCCACACACACATATAGCTTGAGGTGGAAGAGTGCTCTAAAACAACATTAAGCTCCTGAAAAAATAATGTTTTTTTTTTTTTTTGAAAATGAACAAAAAACTCAAAACATCCCTAGCCCAGTAAACGAACTCAGTCATTCCTTTGAAATATGACGAGATGAGAAGGAATACCTTACAGAACCAAGCCAAAAAAGGGTTAAAATTGATTCCATTGATATTTTTTCGGACGTAAAAAGTTTAAGTTTTATAAATAATAAGCGTGATAAAATTCTTGACACGGGGTGGGGGGGGGGGGTCAGCTGACCCATTGACCCTCCCCTGAATCCGCCCCTGGTTTGCTTGATAAATCGGCGGATGCTAGATTTAACTAAACATCATATTTCTACACAATACCTAGTTTTAAAATATTAATTACAGCCCCAAATAAAGATTGCATCCATGTTCCCACAATTTACTAAATCACAACTTGACATAAAATGTAAAAAACACAATAGTCAATTGGTTCTGTCTTGTTATAATTTTATTCAAATGTATTATGTTTTGTTCCTCTGAACATCATTCTAAACATATTTCATTGATGAGTCAGTCAATTATCTTTTTCATTTGTTTCTTCTTAGCAGGTACTATTAGTAAGTCATGGGAATTTGATCAAAACTAAAATTCGAATACTAGCGCCATCTACACGTCGTTGTAAGAATACATTTTCACAAATGAATAAAATCGAAGTGATCAATAACTCGCTATATATATTTTAGATACGTTTGATTCATTCATTTTCATGATTTCGAAAAATAAGTACATAAGATGAAAAATTGAACTAAACATAAAAAATAAAAATTAAAAAGTTGAAGAAAAAGATAAGAAGCTCAAAAATGAAATGTTCTTAATGATATATATATATAAATTATTCGCAATTATTTCCTAGATTAGTTTTCACTAATAGGAAATTTTCTTTTTCATTTCTAAGTTTGGCGAGGCACATTTTAATGCTCCTTTTCGTTCATAAACAGAAATAAGCAAGAACAATTACAACGGATTCCCAAGTCGAGTTTCAAGTAAATTCAGCAATTTCACGCCAAGAAATTTTCTTCTTCTCTCTTTATAGTTAGAGAAGTAAACATCACAAGTACTTCCTCTAATTATTCTCAAATTTGGCACACTGACAAGACCTAATGTACTTAATGAGTGTTTGCAGATATTAGCATTGATTAATTAACTAATATTTTCTTTATATTCATATTTCAACGTTTAAAGAGGAAAAGATTTTGAGCAACGATCATAATTATGTACTTTTATTGCCACAATTTTCTTTGTTTACATGAACTAAATGAACAATTATCTTATTTCGTTCAAAATGTATCTTTTTCTGACGTTTTTTACGTGCTCAATGTAGTGAAAAAAAGGTAGTCAGAAAGGAGGAAAAAACAAATTTAAAGTAATTAAAAGAAAAAATTATAAGAAAGAAGAATTCGGTGTAAGTTGTAGGCTAACCACCGGATCCTGATTTTATGCAGTTGAACAATTTCTTGTCTCAAAACCCGCTAGTTTTTATAAATCTTATGTCTTTTAAAATAATTATGTGAGATATTTCTAAATCTAGGACCATATATTTGTAGTTTATGTTGTATGTAGAATCTTTAATTTATCTTGTAAATGTGTTTTATTCAATACATTGTCTGACGAACTTATAACTTTTTAAAGAACGTTTTTGAATATTTTTCCGCAAAAATGTCGTTGTTTTTGTTAGCTCATGCAAAATGTATTGAAATAGATGTACAACAAGAACGGATTTTGCTTTAAAACTTAAATTCTCGAAAAATGTACCTTTAACATTTTTACCCCCCCCCCCCCTAAGGGCGTCTATATGCAAAATTTTAAGGAGAGGGCGGGGGGCTCAGATTTTTTTCCGGTGGTTCAGCAGGATATTTTCCCCATAGAAACCGATTTCAGTGCAGATTAGAGTCATTAAAATGTGACATTTTTAATAACATTCATTAATTGCTGGAGAAGAATTGGTTTTACATTTTTGAGAAAGGAAAAAATTACTAAAAGCAAGGAAGTTCTAATTTCAAAGGGGGGGGGGACTTGAGTCCCCACTTGCCCCCCATATGAGCGCTCTCCCCCCCCCCAAAACATATTGATAATAAGAACTTGCTCGAAAATATGGCGATCAAAGATCAAACGCATTTGGTATTGACGAAAAATTACTTGTTTGTGACACAAGATTATGGTAAATGTGCCCTAAGAAGGGATAACTCATGGGAAGCAACAGTTTGTAAAAGTGAAATTATTAATGTACATTCAAATGAATTGTAGCAGAAAATTACAATTGATTGAATTACGGCAGCAAATAACAACATAGTGAGTTATAGTAACAGATAACAATCCAGAGAGTTGTTGTAACAAATCGATATCGATCAAAATGTGGTTCCAAATTGCCATTCAGTGAACTGTTTTAGTAACTAGTGACCATGGTCACAACCTAGTGACCATGGCCAGGAGATAAACAGGAACAGTTGGGGGGAAAAATTGAAACATGTCTGGTGTCGCAAAAATCAGATAGTTTACAGTTCTAACTGAAATCATTGAGTAACTAACAATAATTGAAGCTATTAAAGGAAAAACGTGAAATAAGTGTCAAATAAATAACAATTTAAAGAATATTGCTAATTTCTGGTTTTCGTTACATGCTTTATAGCCTACCCTTCAAGGCAACAAGGTTTTTTTATTTGTCTCTTTCTTATTACTTCCTTTTACGAAGTAAAGGAAGTATTGTATTCGCGAAATAGTTTTGACCCAAAAATCGACCTTAATTTCCATTTTGCTCGCCCCCGAATGAATGTTGAGTTTTTTTTTCAACCGGCCACACGTGGATATATGCCTAAGAACGTATAGATACCCTAAATATCCATTTTGACGATCCCCGAATTAATTACAACAAGTTTTCTCGTGAGGTCTGCATGTACGTATGTATGTGCGTATGTATCTCGCATAACTCGAAAACATTATGTCCTAGAAAGTTGAAATTTGGTACATAGACTCCTAGTGGGATCTAGTTTGTGCACCTTTTGGTTGCATTCGGATGTTCATTGCAAACTGAAGTGGTGTTATAATTTGGCAAGCACTTGATGACATATCGCCGAGCTTTTTCGCCCATTTGGCGTTTATTTATTTATTATTTTATTTTTTTAATTTTTAATTTGGTTTTATTTTGGCCACTACTGACGATATTTAGAGAGTTAACCATTGAATCACATTAAGATGTCCAATATTGGGAAACTTCTTTACTAATAATAAAGCTGAAAGTCTCTCTGTCCGGAGGATGTCTGGATGTCAGTAGGATGTTTGGATGTCTGTAGGATGTCTGTGACGCGCATAGCGCCTAGACCGTTCTGCCGATTTTCATGAAATTTGGCACAAAGTTAGTATGTAGCATGGGGGTGTGCAACTCGAAGCGATTTTTCGAAAATTCGATGTGGTTCTTTTTCTATTCCAATTTTAAGAAAAAAAATATCATAAGATGGACGAGTAAATTACGAAATTATCATAACGTGGAAACGTGACATGGGCACAAGCCGATTGGCGAGATACGAAATTATCATAACGTGGAACCGTAAGATGGGTACAAGCCAACTGCCGAGAAAATTCACCATACATTATTTGTAAATATACAGGCGAACCAAAAGCCCTTTTGATTTTTCTATTACGGGCAAAGCCGTGCGGGTATCACTAGTAATCAATATAAAACTTTTTTTTTTTTGCTTCAGTGTTTCTTTGCTTACTCCAAGGCACTACTATTATCATTCAATTGGCGTAAAAGAAAGTCACGTGATGCACACATCAGCTCGTTTTTTTTCTCTATATTTTTACTAAACCGTGAACAAATACATGTAATCCAAATATACTTAATGATTTTTTTAAAAAAAAAAGAGTGCTCCCTGTTTTAATCACCCGCTTAAAACGAATAATCACAAAACAAAATGCACTTCACTCAAAGCAAAAACATAAAACAAAACTACAAAATCGCATTTTTTTGAGAAGAAAGTAGTAACTCTAAGAGGATCACATGACATTATTATTCGTCTGATCCCTCTCCTTCGTTCCCTGATCCTTCTAGGGTTTATTTAGAGGAGCTCAACCCTTATAAAAATTTGTGAGCGGGAAAAATCCTCAGTAAATGGAAAACCGAGTCCTCAGGAAGAAAATCCAAGTTGGAAAGCAATTTGTTTCGATTTCACTCTACATGGCGAATCATAATTTAAGAGGAATCTTCAGATTCTTGGTATTGGCTTTATATTGGAATCGAAATTTACATATCTCCAGGAGAAGGTGTTTATATTTATCCGACATTCTATCCAACAGCATATTTTGGTATCGAACATTTGTTATCGTTATGTACGATAAAAGTGCCGAAGATGTAATTCTTACAAATCCTCAGTTTTGGTGTTTTATTGGAAGCTATCTGAAGCAATGGATGCGATGTATTTTTTCAGCTTTATAAGCTTTATTGGTACGTTCAAAGGTATATGTTAACCAAATGTGAAGATTGGATTTAAATGTATTGTCTGGTGCACTATTTTATTTGAAGATAATGTAAATACAATATTAACTTAACTTTTTTTCTATTCTTCGTATATTTGAGTTACATCACGTTTAATTTTTAAGCATGGTG
Organism: Uloborus diversus; assembly: GCF_026930045.1. Taxonomy (NCBI): domain Eukaryota; kingdom Metazoa; phylum Arthropoda; class Arachnida; order Araneae; family Uloboridae; genus Uloborus; species Uloborus diversus. The sequence continues at coordinate 151,990,307 of NC_072736.1, read as the reverse complement.
TCATAATTTAAAAGCGTACAAGCTACATCTTAAGCGATGAAAAATATTGTCTTGTTGTAAATATAAGTAAACTCCGTATTGAAACGGAATATAAAATGTATTTAAAAACTACTTCAAAAAGTTAATAATATTTATTACTAGTTATGTTCATAAAAAATGATGATGCTAACTCTTTTAGTTATGCTGAAACCAAAAGACCTCGTAAGTGTAAAAAAAGAGGAGGGACTTAGAGCCTACGTCTCTTTATTTTGTTCGATTATGCCAAATATAATTTAATGTTAAATAGAATATAGATTCATATCTTGCAATCAGGATACTTTACTCAATCAATGCTTCAAGTCAAGTCAAGTCAATCACTTTACATTTCCTTTTTTGACATAATAATTTTCGTTATTGGAACGTTATTAAATGTGTATAAAATGCCAAAATAAGTTAAGTAGCTCAACCAATATGTTTTCACAAGTCGTCCGATATTTCCTATAATACCTTATAAATGTCTCCCAACACAGTGTTTTGTAAGGCGACGAATTAGTTTAACATATTTTCAAAAAAAAATAAAAAAAAATAAAATAAATAAATAAATAAATAAATAATAATAATAATTACAGAAATAAAACATACCACCTTTTTTTCTGACATTACTCTCTTACTTTCATTTCTTTAACGTTGCGTGCAAACAACTTTTCGTACAAATCTTTGCTATTATACCTTGATGTTACTTTTAAAAAACAAGATCATCTACTTACAAAAGCAATTCCAAAAAATCAAGTCCAAACGAGGTTATTTCTTTGAACCAATTCATTTTCTCCTGCACTCCCACAAGTAGTTTTCTGAAAAAGATACGTCTAAAATTTCGGCGATATCAAAATCTTCAGTAAGAAGAAAATCAATTTATAAGAAATCAAAAATCCCTGTAGAGTAGAAACAATTTGTTTCAATTTAGGACAACTTGGGTTTCTTTGCTTTTTAATAAATTACATGTTTTTTTTATGTACAAAAAAGAATGATTTATATTTTTAACGTTTTTACTGAAATGTATTTAATTTGGGAAGGTTTTATTTTATATGGTATCATGGACACGAAGGGAATAAATTCACTAAAAGATATTTCCACTAGTCCTAAACCTTTACGCTGAGTAAATAACTCTCGTTTTTTTTTTTTTTTTTGGATTAATACCTGAAGTCGTTTAAAGTTGAACTGGTATTTCTTACATTATTTTATCGTACTAACAAGTTCTTATTAATTTGTTTTTCAGAAATTTTTGATTAATTACAGAATAACAATAAAGTTCTTGGCTAAATGAAAGAGCTGTTCTTTTTCTAAATGCTAAATATTTATTATTATGTATGCGATTAAAGTTCGCGTTAAAAAAAGTATTATTAAAACAAAATTTATCATTTTATCGATGTTTTTAACCAAAATTTTCAGTAGTCGTAAAATAATTGTAAAACCAAAACAAAATAATAATAATAATAATTAAACCTTAAAATATGCTTCGTTAAACGAACTCTTAAAAAAAAGGTAAGAAATTTCCCAAATATATATATATATATATATATATATACTTCTATGTGTGTGTGTATATTAAATAAATAAAAATCCTAAAATAAATTTATTGTAACTCAAAAATAAGTCGGGGGAAAAAGGGAGAAGAACTAAAGCATTCTTTCCTGAAAAATCAGAAAGAAAACCATGGTACAGATCAGTGTGAAACTTGATGCGTAATATTTTCCATGAAAATAAACTGATGTTTACAAACGCTCAAACAGTAAAACTTAAAACTAGTGGAAAGCTATTTTCTTTTTGAGATAAATTTCACATATTTAAATTGATAAATGTTTAAATGTTTTGTATTTTAACACAAATTTCAAAATTGAAAACTTCAATTGCTTATTTATTTTAATATTTGGTTTGAAACTGTATCACTAATCATTTTATTTCCGTAATAAATAACATGTAAATTATTCAAACTAGCCAAATAATAACATCCACTCAGACTTTTTCGGAATTTATATTGAATCTTTGATCTGCCCGAATGCTGCAACTCCTATCTCATTCGCGAATCCGAAATCTTCTTTTTTCCTCATTTCTCCTTTTCCCCAAGAAATATGAAACGTGCTTTTTTTCATTTCATTCCTAAACAGAGGGGACAAGCTTTGTTAAATCTTCCATATACACACTCCCACGCGCCAAAACCAAGCCCTTATCAACAAAAGTCCTGCAGCCACCACCACCAGAATGCCTCGCATAATGCAGTGAAATTCCATTTAGTTGGTGACGACTCTTGAACCCTTGTGCAAACCTTTACTTTCTCCGAGCAGACTTTTCCCCCTCATCGAAAATCCCTTCTCTCGACCCTCCCAGGTACACACGGAAAGATGATTCAGCGAAAAGTCAACGTTTCCAACTTATTCCCCCCTCGCCAAATCCCTTTTTAATAACATCCGAGTGTGACCTCGTGGTGATAAGAAATCTTCCCTCTTGTTGTACCACCCCTCTTAGATCTGGTGAGTCGCACCGAAGCATCAAAACTTTATTGCGAAGTGTAGTGTTCGAAAGTGTCCTGCAATAAGAGAAGTACGACGGCTTGTGATTAGATGGTTGTGGCTTTAGGGGGGCTGCGAGGTAAGCTTAGGGTTGGTAATCTCTGTGGCAATTTCCTGCTGGAGTCATTTTGAGTTTTAAGATCGACGGAAAAGAAGACCGAAGAATCCCGTTCGAATTATTTGGTTTTAATTGTGGCGTAAACGGGCTGTTCGACGAAAAACAGACATTTGTCGCTCACGGGACATAACTAAGATTAATTTGAAAACATGTAACAAACAATTTTTTTTCCTAAGAAATCATACGTGTATGTGTGGTTTCTAAGGCTTTAATCTTAGGCTAAAATATTTGTGCATTACATATCGTAAACATTACTTTTGAAGTAAAATATAGAACTGTCACGGTGGGACAAAATGTCTGATTTCTTGCTGAATGGTCCATTATGTTTCTTTCTGAAACTGCAGCTAAAATAATTGGTAGAAAACTAACGTAGATATTTATTACATTTGCCAAAACAGATTTAGATAATATATAGCTGAAATTAAGAACTTTAAAGCTGATGCCCTTTAGTGCGACCTATACCTGACGGGTAAAATTCATTTAAAAAAACGACAATTAAAAAATAATCAGAAAAAAAACTTTTCTTAGGAAATTGCACAAGTCAACTTTTAACTATGTCAACAAATTACACTTCAAATCATTTAATTTTGTATAGTATATAGATATGAAATTATATGGACAATTAAATCCAAGATGTACCATGCGTGAGTGGGGAAAAATCCCCAAGTGCAATAAAATTATTTTCACTGTTCAATTAATTACAGATATTTTTTTTTCAGAGACACCGATAATGAAACTGTTTTATTTCTGTATTTGAAAAACATAAGTAATTTTTTTCAAGAAATAAGTTCAGGCTTAATGCTGCTGTTAATAATTAAATGGCCAGCGAAAGTTTTGTCCAACGAAAGAAAGGTTGATCAGTTTCTTTTTTTTTTTTTTTTTTCAAATATTAAACATTATAAAATCGTATTGGTCTTCGTAGTTGTGATAGTTTTTTTTTCTCAAATATTAGATAGCAAAAAATCGCATTGATATTCTTAGTGTTTTTTTTTTCAGTTTATTTCTGCATAAACATTATTATGAGCTTATTTATGTGTATTTTTAAATTTCTTTCTTTAATATCAAGTTAACGTTTTTGTTTTTTAAGTGTGTCATTTATTTAAAACAAAATTGATTTGCAAGAATTATAATCCAAAATACATTAAAAACTTTGCTTCTTGTTCTTAAAACAAAATCTTCAGAACTTTCAACAATGCAATTTTGCGAAAGGTAATTTTCGTACAACTAAAGTAGCAGCAGCAGACACTATATGTCAAATTAAATCAGAACATTATTTTTGTTCTTTAAAGATTCATTTATGTATTTTCCAATTTTACCTTCGGAAGTTTTTTTCATAATTCTTGTTCTTTTCAAGTATAATAAAAAACATCAATTTAAAATAATCTAAAAATTCTCAGGTGCGGGAAACTAACTACAGCCACCTAAACCATCCACTTAGAATACACCAGAGTCAGAACTTAGTATCCAGTTGTGTATTGTATTGTTCTAAGATTTTATCGTTTATGACAAAATAATGCTTATTTTCAGACGCATGATATTCTCTTCTGTTTTCAAATAAAAACTTGAAGGTATTTCGATTTCTACAGGAGAAAAAAGAATGTGATGATATCCGACGAAAGAAAAAAAATGCTGAAAAGGGTGATTTTTAATCTGGAAAGCTTTCCAAGATTTGGCCGAAAACGAGCATTCGAACATTCCAGATTTTTTATTTTTTAACTTTCTTCCTATTGTTCCCTTTGTTTGGATCCCCCCTTCCATTTCAGTCTTCCTCGCCATCCACCCTTTTCCGAATCCTTTTCTTCTCTTTGTAGAATCTTTTACAGCCGACGCCATTTTGATTTCTTTGAGGAAAGAAAGAAATTATACAGAGACCAAACTGCCCTTTTGTTCTGGACCTAGGAATTGAAGAGGGGGTAGTAAAAAAATGGAAAAAATATATTCCTCTCCCTCCCCCTTCTTCAAACAAAACCTCACAGGAATGTAACGAATGAAAGAAGATTTAAAAAACGAAAAAAGAGAGGGAAAAAAAGTCCTGAAGATATTTTTGGGATCGTTGAATTTCGCGCCCCATAAAATTTCCCGTTTTCTTTCATTTTTCTTCGTTTTTTTTTCTTTTTTTTTTCTTTTCCGGGCTGACTGCCAGGGTTTTGACTGGATCGCCGGAGACTATTCTTTTGCAATTTTGACGACAAATTTTATTCCTCAGCGTACATTCTGGATTGCCTCGTAATGTTCTGTTTATACATCAGGCGAAGATTTGAATTTGTTCCCGAAAGTAACAATTCCCTCCACCATGAAACTTCCTTTTTCTTCTCAGTTTTCGTTCGGTTTCCTTTTAGGATAAGATATATAAGAGTTTCTGGTTGTCTTGGCGGAATTGAATTAGTTTCGTTTCCTTTTACTTTGGCACTTTTTGATAAAATGCTCACTTAAAGTGGGTTTTTCTTTCTTTAAAACTACCAAGAAATTGTAGAAAGTTGCCTTAAAAACCATTTTTATGTCTTTTGCTGTCTTTTTAGAACCTATTACAAGGAAACATTGGCCAGAACTTAAATCAAAAGAGTACATCAAAATGTGAACCGGTGAATATCGAACACCACCCAATATATATATATATATATATATATATATATATATATATATATATATATATATATATATATATATATATATATATATTTCTGAAGCGAATATATTTCTACGTATAATTTCTACATTTGAATATTATAATATTATTTCCTTGAATTAACCGCAGAGTGTTATTTAGTGTCTTGGCGAGTACTATGTATATTTCCGGTAATCATCCTACTCAGCAAATTTACCTAGTACTTGGTACTCATACAGTTTTTGACCGTGTACTAGCAAAATTTTAAATATTTATAGTTATGAATGAAAAAAAACGAATTTTGAATTGGTTAAAAAACCATTCAAATAAAAATTAATAGTACCCATTATATACTACAGCTTGACTTATATAATATGACTACGTTGTATACACATATTAAGAAAAATTCCACGTAAATTTAACGCAAAATGAATTTAGCTATATATTTTTCGATTTAAACAATTTCTTCAAAATGGTTTTTCAAACTTTTTTGTCGACTGCGTATATTTGAAATATTGACACGGGAAGCTTGACCACGGAGAAATGGCGTTGAATGATCTTGAAGCAAATGATCTTGAAACAAAAACATCATTTGTATCATTTGTAATAGGTTATCTGTTATTATTTTGTAATAGATATAATCAGCGAGAACGATCTTGAAGCAAATGATCTTGAAGCAAAAAGATCATTTGTAATAGGTTGTCTGTTATTATTTTGTAATGGATATGATCAGCGAGAACGATCTTGAAGCAAATGGTCTTGAAGCAAAAACATCATTTGTATCATTTGTAATAGGTTGTCTGTTATTATTTTGTAATGGATATGATCAGCGAAACCGCGCGTCTTACTACTCGGCTCTTATGAGATGATTCTACCAATTACAAATAATGTTTTGCTTCAAGGTCATCCCCCATCTCTCCGTGGACAAGCTTTGGCGCCCTTTTTTCGCTAAAAGTGATTACTTTTACGATATTTTTAATGTTTCTTTCTATATATACATATCAGGGCTGTCCAACTGCAAAGAGCCCACGGGCCAGAATTCCGATTACTGATCACCTGGCGGGCCGCAATTTGAAAAAGTTGAACAATAACCTCTTACCTCAGATACAATAGCACTTAATAGTTGAATTATTAATTATAAAACAATGAAACAGAAGGAATTTAAAACAATTTGCTTACATTTTAATGAGAAAACTGAGACCGTTCCGCCGCCTTTACAAGGGCAGGAATGTCAACATCGGTATCATCGATGGAAAATAGCAGAGAGTTGACGAGAGCAAGCTCTCAATTAATTTTTCAAAATCAAAAAAGACCGTAGATGGGGGGGGGGGGCTTTATTTTTATCCAATTACAGGCAGGTTTTGCTTATCTGAAATGTTTCTCTGTTCCCTCCCTGAATCCCTCCGCCAATGCGAGGCAATACTATTTCTAGGAATTCGTTTCAACACTAGCGTGCAGTGTAGGACTGCTTGACCTTGACCTGTAGACGTCCTGCACCTTTTTCTCCCAATACAATGAAAGTAGTAAAAAAGCTATCAAGAGGAAATTTCGCGAATCCCGGCTTGACCAAAAATGGTAGTCTTGGATGCTTCTTGATACCATAAAATGTCGAAACAAGAAATATGATGAGGTTGGCGGGCCGCACAATATTCGTTATCGGGCCGTATGCGGCCCGTCAGTTGGACAGTTTTGATATATATATATATATATATATATATATATATATATATATATATATATATATATATATATATATATATATATATATATATATATATATATATATATGCACGAATACAGATACTCACCAAGAGGTTTTGGTGCTTTACCTCTTAATTGTACTTTGTGTTCTGCCATACTGTCAACTTAGTTCGGTAATATAATTATACATATTACTTTAAAAAAACTAAAAGTTGGTACATGTGGACATAGTCACATATAGATGATCTTATGCCAAAGTGAACTAAGTTTTTTTTTTTTTTTAATTACGACTTCAACATGTAAGCATGCTGCAAATATTGCTTTCTGTCTTATGCTAAGTAAATATAAACATGTCAAGCATTACTTGGTAGTACCGCTTTCCGATTTTATAAAAAACAAATATGCTTTATGTGTATTTTTCTATATAATTCTAACTTTGAATCGTCTCATTGAAAAATAAACATTATGGGTGATAATTCATTTTGGCATACGACCATCCACATCTATTTCTTAAATACATTTTTATATTTGTTAGTGAATGAGTAAAATTATTTAATTTTGGTTTTGAAGAAAATTTCATCGAATGTAAGTAAACATCCACAGCAACAAACACCGTCTCCCAATTCAAAACAACAATTTTGGAACGTGATTTCTCTATTTTTCGAAACGCTAAATCGCGTAATGTATTCTTTTGTGCTTAAAAACATTTTCTGTTGAACTGCAACGGAAGTCGTTCATCACTGCAGTCAGGAAGGAAATTCCGCTCTACGAGAAGATAAATGTTTACTGGTGAATACAAATTTCGCGAATCTTTTACAGAGATATTTCCATTGGTCGGTACAACAACTTAAAAAATAACAGTAACAAAGATTTAAAAAAAAAGTATGTAAAATAAAAACAACCGCAGACTGGCGTCTATTCGGCGCGGTTTCTGTTGTTCGTAAATATACTTGCCCGCAGATGTAAAGTTAGAAAAAGGGTTTTACTAAACATAACGGGATTAATGCTCAGTGTTTCCATGATAAAGATGCGTAAAAAACTTTTTTTTTTTTCATGTTTCTATCTTTGGCGATGTTAAAAAGTTAATATATATATGGGTAGTACATATGTTTTATGGAGAGAATGATAATTCTTTTGGTGACAAATATTTGCCCATTTATTCTATGAAAATTATGTGTATAACTTTATAGCAAGTGCTTTAGGTTACCTCAAAAATTCGAACCATTTCACACAATAGGCGGCTATTTTCAAAAATAACCACGAAACTACCTTTTTAGTCATTTGTCAATTAATCAAATAAAGTTTTAGAACAATGTGCTTGTGCATGGCGCACAATACAGTTCATGATGCTAAAATATGTATTTAAAGTTTTTAACAATTTAACAAAAATTTACTTTTATTTTTTATTGAACGTAAAGATAACCTGAAAAACAATTTTAGTACTGTGTGAACTCCGTGTGGAGCAATTTTACACTAAAATAAAGAAAATTGAGCGACATTTCCATTCAACACGTGTAAAGTCAATTTTATGACTCAAAGTGCAAAACTCAAGGAACACCCATCCACCCACATTCATCCAACGATCCATCTCTCTCTCTCTCTCTCTCTATATATATATATATATATATATATATATATATATATATATATATATATATATATTATTACAAACAAAAAGGAAAACTCTTTTATTGTTAAAGCATCCAAATATTTACTACAACCCTACTTTTTGTTTTCTTTAGAAAACGAGATTCTTGATACAAAGTCGAAAAAAAACTTTATAAACATGTTCGAAACTCGATTCATTTTCTCTTCTTTTTTTAACGCCAGTACTCTTCTACGGCCAGCAAAATGCGTTCGTTTTCCATTCTAAAAGGCGTAATCGTTAAATTATTCATGCCTTATCAAAACGTTCTTTCCTAACAAAACCGGAAACAAGTAAAAATAAGTGTAAAGTCTGCCTAAGTGCATTTTCTCCAATCACGAAACCCCCTCCTTTCACTTCAACTCGTGAACTGATTCGATTTCGGCTTTTATTCCAAATCGTTCCATTCGCACTTCGAAATCCCTACCTAGCTTCCCCGTCAACGTCCGTAATTAAATTTTAACCAGTAAAGAGTCGGCTGTTTCATGTCGGGGGCTTGTTTTCTCGATCCGATCTGGGGAGGGAAGGGTGGGGATGGTGCTGAAAGCAGACGGTTTGCGCTAACAAAATTTAAAAAAGAAATGCAATCGACGATCAGAATTTGTTTTATGCTATTCCGAGACGGTTTTTTTTTCCTTAAAACGGTGCTGACGTAGTGTTCCAAACTAGATGACAGTTATTTGGTATTTGTAATCACTGTTAGCACATGTTTTGTGTAACTAATTTTTCTTTTACTAATGAAGTTTTTTAAAATTTATTTCCCCCACCATAAAAACAAAAACAAATAATACCATCTATGTACGTTCATACATGGTTATCTCCGTATGACGAAATAGTTTATTTCCGGCAAAAAAATAAAGTCGTTGACTCCAAACTAAAGCTATATAAACGTAATACGGTTATGTCACACTATATAAAGATACGTAGGGGAGAGTTTAGGGGGAGAGGGTGATGAAATACAGATGAGCCCGCTTAATGGAATATCGATTAAAAGAATATCCCGCTTAATGTAATAAATTTTCAATCAACAAAACCGTTATGATTTCTTATTTTGATTTTTAGAATATTTCATCGGGGCATAGCATTCCATTAAGCGGCCTCGACTGTACCTGCATATATATTGATTTTATGCGCCTATATCAACAATTGGTTCTAAGTTGTAAAGTGTATGCTCCCGATCGCATACTTTCCGCCGTTCCTTCTTCCTAACTCTCCCTTTATTTAGAGTTTTAAGTTGATGCGAAGCTTCATGAGTGTTCAGTTCCTTGTGTAAATGAAAACTAATATAGAATGCATGTTAATTGTGTTACAATTACTGCTTTTCAATCGAACAAAAAATGCATACTCAAAAGAAAATACAATTCGAAAAATAATACAACAACTAAAGTCAGAACAAACAACGTAAGTAGAAGCACAAATTTGCACACACACAAACACACACACACACATATATATATATATATAATTGCAATATTAAACTGAAAAAGAAAGAGCGAAAATTTGAAAAAATCCCAGAATACCCAGGGACCTCACCAGGGGGGAGGCAACAGGGTATTTTGGGGATTTTTCAAATTTCCGTTCTTTCTTGTTCAGTTTGATATTGCTATTAAATTTATCGTCTACCAGTACCATAGAGCTGCCTATGGCGCCTATTGAACTCAATTGTGATGTCAAATTTGACTGAATTGTCCAGGTTACAATTACAGTATATGATAATGTTTCTTATTTATATATATATATATATATATATAACAATGCCGACATAAGGGATTCACTTCAAATAACTGCACCGACAAAACAATCAAAGGCATTGACTAAGACAAAGCGACAGAAAAAATCTGGCAGGTTAATTAAAAATATTCTCCAATTATTTCTCCCGAAACTGATTTTCCGAAGCAAATTAAACTTCCTCCCCTTCTCTGTCAGAAGTCATTATGAGCCCCCCCCCCCCCAAGTTCCCTGACATACCTGCATCCCAATTAGGGTTGACCAGCCACTCGAGAGGGTTGTTGCCTAAGATAAGGGTCGAGTAAGGGTTTCTGGAGGGGCGCGGCTCCTTTGGTGTCATTGCCTTGCTCCGGAGGAGACGGACTTTAATGAAAGATTCTCTTTATAGACGCAAATGCACGGTTTAATCGGTTTAACTCGCAAAAGTATGGGTGGGATGACTATGGTGCAATTAATTTTAAGGAGATAGTGGGGGCGAGGTGATGAGACTGAGGGAAAGGTAAAGACAATTTCGTACAAAAGGCATATACATGTTACAAAATTATCTAAGTGATATAGTACTTAATGGTACAAAAGTATGAAATTCCTTGTATAGTACAATAAGACCAAATCCCCGTGTGCTTTAGTGCATATAGCGCAAAAGTACGAAATTTCCCATGCAGTAGGTACAAAAATTTAAAATTCCCCATACAGTGCAATAATACAAAATTCAAAATTAAGCAGTTACTCCTATACAGCATAATAAAGCAAAATCCCTTATGTAGTGTGGGACAAATAGTACAAAAAAAACGAAACTCCAAACATCTTACAGTTGTTCAAAACTCCCTGTGTGGTGTCAATATAGAATTCGCCATGTAGTACAATAGTACACGAATACAAGATTCCTCTTAATTCCATATTTAGTGCAGCACAAAATGTTTCCATATAATATAGTTAAATTTTAGAAGACAGTTAGGGAATGGTGATGGGACAGAGCATTAGTACGGAAAATTTTGAACAAGAGGTACATAAATAGTACACACACATACACAAAATTCTATTCAAATGCAGAATCTCAGGAGATTAAGTGATGCAGTGAAATATATGGTCATGCTATAATGATCCTAATAATATTACCAACCTAATTTCTACATCGAAGATTAAAATAATATCCTCTAATTTTTCTAGGACTTTACTAGAAACATGTTTTAAGGTTTTTTACAACTTTTATGTAGTCTTCAATCAGATTCCAAATACAATGCTTTTTTTAGTTTAGAAAAAGGAAAGAAGAATCCAACACTCGCATTCATGATGGTTTTAAGGATGAAGTTAAAACTTCACTTTTGCATATGCTAAAATTTACATAACACTGAAATTTAAGTTTAAAACAAATGCTAAAATTTAGATTTACTTTAAGATGAATGTGAATATTAATCAAACCAGAATTCACTCCATTTCTAGTATATTTGATTGTGATTCAGAATGAAAATCAGGTTGGGAATTAACGCAATATGGAGTACTTTTGCTCAAAATATGAGTATAACAAAATTTGGCAAAAAGCAATAGTTTTGTTGTATTATATATATATATATATATATATATATATATATATATATATATATATATATATATATATATATATATATATATATATATATATATATATATATATAATATGTTTGCGCGCGCACGCGCGTGTTGTGTGTAGCTACAGGTTTTTTCCCCTTTAGCTTAAATGATCCTATTCCAAAAAATCCCGAGTGTCATTTTACGCTCCATATTTTTGCTTTATTCTTTATCATGTAAGTTGTAAATGACACAAATATAAGGCACAAAATATTTAGCACTTTTACTTAACTATTTTCTGGGAGGATTCCTCTTTGACATAATACTATGTGTCGCCAACATATTTTTTTACGTAGGAATCTAGAAAATTTAAATTATTCTTCTTCGTTATGTATTTCCTAAAGTACGATGTACTACCTCTTGTACTAATGGTTTGCATAAAATGATTTTCAGAGTACACAGAGGAGAGGGTTGGGAGAAATGGTACTGTGATACATTTATTCCGAAATAAAATGTGCACAACTATTTCTGGCTTCTCCAGTAGACGTAGTAACGACGGTGTGTAGTTACGGCATCTACCGGGCAAACACATTTTATTCCGGCATAAATTAATCACTGTCCCTTTTCTCTTGCGTTCCATTCGTTATGACTGTCTAATACATTAAAAACAGACTTCTGAGAAAATGATGTTCTTGTATGAGCCTATAACACCTTTAAATGTCTCTTCAAATTCTGAAATTGTTTTTACTGCATAATTAACACGCATTCATTTAATTTAAACGGTATTTTATAAAGTTACTTTTTCTTATTTAAATTGTTTTCATTTTACCAATCTATAACAATTCTGACTGACAAAAGTAACAACAGCAGTAACCCTTTTTATTCCTCCCAACTGCCCCATATGTATGCACTGCAAATGGATTAGTTAGAAAATGTACTTTAATAAGCATTTTTTAATTTAAAAATTTCTTTAAATGCGGAAATTATTTTGATGTTCACAACTATTATATATTTAATTTTATCGGTATCTAATGACGTTATAAAATTTATCTATACATTATTTTCATTAGTAACTTTACAAGATTGTAACAATTCTTGCTGACATAAGTAAAACAGCCTTCTCATCCCTCACCACTGCCCCATATGAATGCACTGAAAATGGATTATTTAGAAAATGTACTTCAATGAGTCTTTAATACCTTAAAACGTTTCTTCATGTACTGAAACTATAGTTTCGTACACAATTAATATGCATGTAGATTTTACTTTCTGGAATTATAAGACGTTACACATGTATAAATGCATTACTGCCGTTCTACAAAAAAGTAAACCCTTTGTCCCGCAAGTGACGGTTTATATATTTCATTAAAAAGTTATGATTTCAAAAGGTAATGACGCAGTCTTTTGCTAAAAAAATCATACGTAAGTTTGTAATTTGTTAAGCAGAAAACATTTGTTTATAAATCTTGTAAAGTATTATTTTTAATGCAAAATATGAGGTGTATCGTGTGGGACATAGTGACCGTTTTCTTTGGATTGGCTCAATAGTTCCAGTTATAATTTCACTAAATTGTATCAATTTTTGTTTACAAATTAAAAGCCCAGACGTTCTTTGGGGAAAGTACTATTCAGCTATTTCTAAACTCATAATCAGTGAAATTCTAGCTATGTTAAGAACCTTATCTATGACAATCTTAAAATCCGTTTTGCGAAATGTCTTAGTAATCGGTTTAACAACTTCATAAAATATAAAACAGGGCTCAAAGCACAGCTGTAAAAATAAAACTTTATTAAGAGCATGCTTATGACACACCTGGTGGCTTTCTTTGCAAGACGCACCTGAATCTTCAAACAAACAGCATAAAAAACAAAATAATCTGGAGATCAGGTGCGACGCTCTGTCTTCCAATAAAACCTGACATATCTCGAGAAAAGTAGTTGCAGGTGTCTAGAGCCCTAAGGGACGAAACACTCCAAGGTCAAACAATTCCATCATTGGTCTTTATCCGCTTATGCTGCTTTGCAGTTGTTTTGTTTTTAATTTCCCTCAGCGGTTAATTTACTGCTTGTCTGAAGCTGGCTTACTTTTTGGAGTCTCTTTACATCTTAAGGATGGAATCTCGAGAGGGGGATTTTTGTGTCTTCTTACTTTGTCTTTTGTTATCTGATGAATGGTTTTTTCTTTGCATGAAGCTTTAATTGTTGTGCCTAAAAATGCGAACTCATAAGTTTTTTGGGAGTGGTTGTTCGTGTCCTGAGAACTGAAATTATAATATATTTCTACAAAATATATGCAACTTAAATGAAAATTATTATATTTAATCTTTATTTCATAAGAGTTATTTTTAATTGTGCAAAAACAAAGGGGGGAGGGAGCATAGTCCAAGTGGTGGTACTATTCAATGTGGTTTTTTGAAAAAAAAATCTATAACTATAAGCTATCGTACTCTTGTTGAAATGTGGACGATTTGGATAGTATACGAAAAACCAGTAAAATTGTAATCCAAAAGCGTGTTAAAATTAAAAAAAAGCTTTTGTGTTTGCTGAAATAATTTATGTAAGATATTTTATTCATTAACAATGGTGACAACACATTTAAAATTTAACTTGCTTTGTTTAGTGTTTTAAAAAAATAGTCATCTTCTATGTAAAAAAGTATATAAATGCATTTATATCTTAAATTTTACCTTCGGATATGTTTTTGTGATCCTTTGGTATAAAGCTCTTTAAATTTTAAATAATATTTTCAGAAAATATAGTTTTGTATTTAGAGATTTCGTGCTTATGATTTTATACTTATAATTATTTGAAGAATAATAATTATTTTAGCTTAACTTCTACAAAGATTACATCTTTTGACAAGAAATGTTATACAGAGCAAGAGTTCTAAAATTTTTATTTCTATACATATTTACATGTTTCAAGCATTTAATTCATTTTTTGAAAAAAAAAAAGTTTTTTTATTTATTTATTTTTGGACCAACCTATGATAAACGTTTAATTTACAAAAGAAAAAAAAAGAAAAAAGGATAAAAGGGGGTGGCTTCAGATCATAAATTATGCAAGCGTGTATGTGTAAGTAAAAAGCCTATGTGTGTACGGATTGATAAATTTATCTTTTTTAAACTTTTTTGGAATGACTATGCAGACATCTGCATTGATATTCTTTATTTCTAGGTCGTCGTATAATGCATTTCAAACTTAGATAAGAACAATTCTAATTAAGTAAAGCATCACATATTCTACGATGAAAATTGTCCCTATTTTTTCTTGACTAATAGATTTTTTTCCTTTTTTTTCTTTTTCTTTTTTTGCAAAATACTGAAGCTGTAAGAATTTACTATAACAAAGGTGTTCGAACGTAGGTCTTACCGAATGTTCACAAAACTTCTGACCCTAAGAACTAAAAACGAAAATAAAACACTAGAAAATAAATAAAAATGTAACACGCAACATAAAAAGAAAGACTTAAGTTTCTCTCCAAGTTGCACCTGCAGCGAACACTGATGATATGCGTCTTCCTGTGTCACCTCCTAAGACGAGGCATCAGTAAAAAGGAACACTGCCTATCAAGCACCATAAAGAAAGTTCTGCTCAGCTACTTTGTCTGATGAGAACCTTTTGCCTCTCTCTCCAGAATCTCCTTCTTATATTTCTTCCAGACCCCCATTTTATCGTCAAAAAGAAAGTTTTGATTCATTCGCCCATTTCTCGTTTTGTCACCCTCCCGTGCTCCCGTCATCAAGAAGGTCACGTACCGGTAGGCGTAAGAAAAGAGTTCCTTCTCTTTTTTCCGACTTCTTTTTTTAACTTTCTTTCCCTTAAAAAGGATGTCGTGGTCAGGGTGTTGTGACAGCTAGGGGACAGCCGTAAGACAGCCGTCATGGTAGGTGGGAGGGGATATATCGCTGGGGTTATGTACTGAATTTTTTGTCGTGATGGATTTTTTTCCCACCTCACCTATATTTCATATTTCTCTTGTTTTTACTGAGGTTGCGGTGTTTGTTTTACCTTTACGTCTCTTCTTTCGGCTGTGGTTGATAAATATTCTGGTCTCGTCGTCATTGAATGTCAGCACTGACTTTACTTGGAGTAAAGTATGGGAGGAGGATGCATTATGAACCAGACAGGCTGACAGAGATGTACCATGGATTTAGCTCTTAATCTGCATAACCTGTAGATGACAGTGTAAAGAACAGAACATTTTTCGGTTATTTAAAAGCGTCCCATTGCTTGTGTTTCTTTAAAAAAAAGGGGAAAGAAGAAAAAACAGAAATTATTCAAATGTACTTTAAAGTTATCTCACAAACTAAAACTGAAAAATTACAGGTAGTGAAGATCAAAAGAAGATAGAGTAACCATAGTCTATTTAAAAAAACACAGTGTATTAAAACAGAATATTTATCAATCGCCTCTGTTGACTAAGACGACAAATGTCAGCACCCTTTTACTTAGAGTACTGAATGGGAAAAAGGAGCATTATACTATACCAGATAGGATAGAAGCTTTGTACCATGGATTTAGCTGTTTACCTGCATAATTTGTAGATGGCGGTCACTAGTTTTGTCACTGCTTTTTTTGTGTCTATTCAAGAAAAAGCACGATATGTGTTTAACTTGAGTGAATTTTAAAAATAAAAGGCAGTAATTTAATTCGCAGACAATACACGAAGTATTTTTTGTCAAAAAGTTATACATTCTTTTTTGACTTGGTGACATTTTGAAAGTTGAAGGGATAATTTTAGTTTCCAGCTTGTATGTTGTTTTTCTGATTTTTATGAAAGTAATCCGTTTAACCTGACGAAAGTGATAGTGATAAAAAATATTCACTAAGTAAAATATATGAATAACAAAATCTCAAGGCGTGTAGCATAGAATCAAAATGTGTATATGAGTTACATTTGCCAGTTTCTGAAAAAGACTTTTCTTTTCTAAAACTTGAT
The DNA here is from genome assembly GCF_026930045.1 of Uloborus diversus. NCBI lineage: Eukaryota > Metazoa > Arthropoda > Arachnida > Araneae > Uloboridae > Uloborus > Uloborus diversus. The sequence continues at coordinate 151,973,477 of NC_072736.1, read as the reverse complement.
TGAGTAATAAAATATTTAGGAAAATGTAGATAAGATTATTTTTTTTTTGAGCATAAATCTATTAATAATTTTAATGAAAATAATTTTGGTATAAAAAAGATAATAAACGAAAAGCAGTTTTCATTGTATTATGAAATTAGAAGAAAAATGGTGGTGTTTTGGTAATGGCGCGATCAGCTGACTCTAGTTAGAGTGCTGCTTAAATAATTCTAATTACCGTCGTTACTGTTTGCAATGCAGAAGTTTTGGGACAATGCTCTTTTTTTTTCTTAAATGAAATATATAATTATTTTAGACTATTGGGGAAAAAAATACTATAAAACCACAAGTGAAGTAATTAATAAATGTTTTCTCCTTTCACAGATAAAGCTCGTAGTCATCCATAAACTTAATGAAACTGTTATTATCTCTTAATTATGTAAAACTTATGTTTGACATCATATTTTACCGCGTTCTTTGTTTTATTACTGGGTATTTTGTCGTACAGGCTACGAAATGTCCAAGTGATACATAAATAAATTTTATTATAATTTAGATGGTCTCAAACAATACAAACCGTATTTTTACATTAGTAAACAAACCAAACGCTTCCCCTATAGCTTAACAGCTTAACAAAGATTTGATTCACGTAATGTTAAGAATTAAAATATACAGTTTCGGTTTTCTAAAAACAATTGCGGTTTTCCAAGAAATAAGAAGCACTCAATTGCAAAAAATATATATATATTTCTGATCTTAATCGTATGGCTTGTGAGTGAAAATATGTAAACTGAAGCAACTGAGATTGCTTTATTTAGTTATTTCTTGTACTGGCTGAAAATGGAAAATGTCAGGGGTCTTTCCGAAAATAGCTGTTGTGTTTACTCTTCATGATTTCCTAAAAGTCATATAGTACTGGAAAATTATATTTAAGGTCGTTGTTCGGATAATATTTATTATTCTTTTTCATAATTAGCATGTAAATGACTAATATAGATGTTTTAAAAATAATTGATGTTATTTCATGCAAACTTTTCCTTTTCACTTGCAGATGAATCTGATCTTCAGCGATTTATGGGAAACCGATCTTACTTCAAGCTATTGGAACAAGATGGCGATTCCCTCCTAGTTGGCGCAAGGTGATTTTAATTAAACTATCTATGGCGACAGAAAAGTCACAGTATACTAACATTATACTAATCTAAATACTATCTGAACATTACACTAACTCTGACAAAGGAAAAGATAGAGATATTTAAAAAAAATACACTGTAAAGCTTGCATTTTAGAGAGTTCAAAACGGTAATCATTTTGGTACGGAAACAAAGGTTTTATAGGTTGGTGCACATTTTTTTTTTTTTTTTTTTTTGCTCAGATTTTCAACAAGAACGTAAATAGTCGTGCATCATTAAACCATATAGTAAAAAATGTAGATATAAAACTTACACCACTGTAACATTTTTAAAAATATTTTAGTCACCATATTTATTTGTTTGTAATCAAATTTGTGATTATAAATACACTGCTTCGGTATTTTATCACATGAAATTATAGAAATATAAGCACGGTATTTTAGAACTTTTTAAAACTTTTTTTTTAACTTTAAATATTTTTAGATGACGAAACAATATTTGTTTTAAATTGAATGACAATTTAGGTATTCTTATGAAATAAATATTTGAATAAGAGGTTTTATAACACTTAAATCGTGAGAGCTTTCATAGAACATAGTGCGTGCTGTTGCTTGCGAATTATATGAAACAAAAAATCAAATAACGCTTTTGAAATCATTCTTTTACTCATCAAGTTACACAATAATAAATATTTACCTTAAACATTATGGCATGCTTTATATTTTAGCATGGATATTCTATTAGAAATGTCATAGTTCTTCGAAATTAGACATTATTTATTCAGGTTTCAGTTTTACCAAATGAGTGAAAAATAGTTATTTAAATAAATGGATGATATTAACTGCAACACATTAGAAATTTCTCGAACATATGCATGTTCACATTATTGGCTGTTTATTAGATTTAAAACCGTTTCAAGATTATTTTAATTTAATTCATATTATTTTGATTGCAATGCCTTTTTTTATGTATGTTTGTTTGCATTAATTGACAAATGTCGAATACATATAATATCGCGTTGTATGGTATAATAATACTTCATTTTCCATTGTTTAATTCCTAGATTTAAATGTAATGCACAAAGGGTTTTCGCATCATTTGTTGACATCAGAAGGAAGGTTTTTAATTGGCTATTCAAATGAAGATAATAGATTTTCTCGGGTTTGGTATGTCAACAGATAGCATTTGATTTCTCTGAAAGTAGTTGCGATTAATTGGCATAAACAGAGTCGATGTTAAATGCTTTGAAGCCCTCGTCATGAACAAAAGAATTTGATATTTAAATGTATCCTATTAACTTAGAAATATCGTTAATAAGTCAGTTCATAATGCGCAAGTTGTGTGAAATGGGTGGTGTTGAATTGAAATAGTAGTTATTTAATGTTATTTTTTCCGGGGCGAATTACATTGAATTTAATGCATCGTTAATCTTATACTATCGTAACATTGTAATTAGAGAATTCGAACTGAACCAGATTTTTTTACGTTTAATTTTCAAACATAAAAAAGCGTTTTAATGAGAATTTTAATTGCCTTTAATTGAACTGTTGAAAGCAAAAGTGATGTAAGTCAAGAAAACTACATTTAATAATTACTACAAAAATGCAAAATGCAACTTTTGCAGAAAATAAATTTATTTTTCTTCGAAGAAAGTTGAAGCAGAAAAGTTATACGAGTATAATACCATACTGAGCCATTGAGAGCAAAAGTAGTGTTGGTCAAGAAAATATTTACACCACTTTTGCTCTTGACGGGTTTTCAAAAATGGTGCGAAATGCTGCATTTACCGAAAAGAAAGTAATTTTTCTTTGGTATAAGTTAAAGTAAATAAGTTATACTAGAACACTACCATTTTGAGCATTTGAGAGGAAAAGTGGTGTAAGTCAAGAAAACGCTTACTCCACTTTTGCTCTTGATGACTCTTAGTCCAAAGTACCATGTTGAGTCGTTGAATGCGAAAGTGATATTTCATTGACTGACTGTGAAGTGAATGTTTCATTGTGATGTGAATGTTTCATTGACTGACATCACTTTTTCTCTCAAAGCACAGTGGGGCGAAAATGCCAAAAAGCGCTTATAAATGTCATTATTTTCCTATATCCAACCAATTGAGGATTAATAAACTTGCACAGGCCTACCTCTTAGGCAATCAGAACTGGAATTTTAGAGCCCTTCGTCCACTACAAAACTGAAGGGAGCCTTTAGAAAGTGGAAGAGCCATGAGTGCGGGAATTTACAAAAATTGCTTTTAAGCAGTCTATAATTTATTTTTCTTATTAAAGGCGGGTATATTTCATTTCTCTCTTGTCCAACGATTGTAATAAGACGAAAATAATGAGTAATCAAATTTTCAAACCGAAAATCGGTTTTGATCAGCACCGAAAACTTTTGAATTCAAGGTTATTGTTTTCAAAACACTCTACAAAAAATGTCCTCGTATACTTTCTTAGAAATTAATATTAATTAGTCATAAATGGTCTGTAGAAAGACCCTGAAAAGGAATTAGCTGCGTAAACCTGCGAACTTTGGACCCTGAGCCCAAACAAATCGAGAAAACTCCATTATAACATGCCTGTGTGAACAAACAAGCGAGAGAGGTTTAAAAACACTTTTAAGCGCTTTTTGGCGTTTTCGCTCCACTGTGCAACGGTTCAACTATTAGATAGCAAAACAATTTTTAATTAAAATGTTAAATGCTTTTAACTGAGGAGACCGTTGAAAGCAAAAGTGGTCAAAGACAAGAAAACACTTACTTCACTTTTGCTTTTGACGGCTCAAAGAGTGATAAGTGCTACTTTTACTGAAAATAAAATAATCTTTCTTTGGCGAAAGTTTAAACACATAAGTTATTGGCGACCAATGCCATATTGAGCCGTTAAACGCAAAAGAGATGTAAATGTTTTATAAGTGTTTTATCGGCTGACACCTCTTTTACTCTCAACGGTTGAACAATTTGATATTTGAATATAAAACTCAAGAGAATATAAAAGAAGTCAAGAATGTTTCCATTATATTTCAAAAAAAGTTATAACTAATTGAAAATTTTATTACAAATTCGTCCCTACCAGTTTGTGATGTTTATGTTAAAATATGTATTTATATTTTATTGCCTTATTTGTTTCATTGAAGTCGTTCGAATATAAAAAATCTTAAAATCTGTATGTATATGATTTTGTTTAATACTTTCGAATACATTTTGTGTATAAACTAGAATTTTTTTAGGAAAAATATTTTTAAGATCATAACATAATTATTGGATTACAGTTTTTAAAGAATACTATACCAAAACTGTTCATTTCAATGTATGATGAAAAATAGTCATAATCTTAAAAAAGAAATTTTTTGTAAAAGATAGATAAATGAATCATAAGAAGTATTAATGTTACAAAAATTGAATTTGGAGACTACCGAGTTTACTTTCGAAGAATAGTTCATTATTTCCAATTAAATAGTAATATCGATAGCGGAATTCAACAGTTAAACATTTGATCCCCCCCCCCCAAAAAAAAATAATAACCATCAAAAGCTAATAATATGTATATATGTTTTAAGTTCAGGCATATAAAATTAGTTTTATTCTTTCGTTCTTGCTTCAGATCAGCAGAATATTCGTATCCTTTTCATTTTTACATTATAAATTAATAGGAAGTAAGACTAATGAGTGAATTAACCTCTTACTAGCGGGCTTCGATATAAGTTCATAATCTTCAATGTTTCAAAAAGAAATGTCATTTTGTGAACAAAGTAACATTTTCAAATGAGTCTTTGCTTTTAAACATAAAAAAGGTCATTAAATTACTAAGAGACACGCAAACCACTTATTTTCGTTGACATACATGTTTTACCAATTCATATTCATTTTCTCTAACTTTAAGAACATTTAATGAGTATTCATACTACCTTTCCATAAATACTGACATTTTAATACATACAAACTATTTTTGACTAATCCTTATTTAATTGTACATGCACATTTTTATTAAAATTTAAACTTAGTCCTGAGTTATTCATTGTGCATATTGTCATTTTCACGAGAGCGACAGCTAATCTTATGCATGAAAATATTTACTTTCTGAGTTATTTTTGTAGTTCAAGACATTTGTGGAATTTTGAGCCATATCCATATTTTATATTATCATTAGTAGTTACAGTAGTAAAAATAGTAGTGGCAGTATTTTTTTTTTTTGTATTGTTTTATTCTTTGTTCTGGGGAAAGTGGAGTGAAAATAACTTCTTGAGCATTTAATTCATAAGAGTCGAATCTATTGACTGTAAAGTAATTTCTACGGAAGTAGAACCATCACAGAAACTTTTTTATTTAGTATCATTTAGTGATATAAAATTATTCTGACATTATAAAGCTGCGAAAAAACCTTAAAAATAAATTTTAAATTTTTTCCTTGAGAAATATATATTTTTTAAATAGTTAATCTCAATAAAAGCATTAATTAGTGTGCATTTTGAATTAAAATATTGTTCTCCTTTAATTTTAGTTTCTTGAATTCTTCCAATTCAAACGATCAAATCTTAAATTAAAAATAACCAACTTCACATTTTTAGAGCTATTTTGAGGAATCAAAGTTGCACATGAAATAATTTCTGCAGCAAATAATCAAATCTTTTTGAACTAAAACATTGTTATTAAGGCATTAAAAGTTACTTAAAGTTAAATCAATTGCTTATTTTTGGGTTAAGCCAAAAAAAAAAGCAATTATCTAATTTACAATTAAGACGTTTCATCCAAAAACACACTTTTTCTTTTAAAAAACTTTCAGTAGAAGGCACCTCGGCAAACCAAAAAAAAAAAAAAAAATCTTTCAAAGGCGAAGATTAGATGCGAAAATCCGCACAGAGAATTGCTCTCCAGAAAATCGCCTTAATTGAAACCCACTTGCTTGCGAAAGGAAAATGGAACACAACCAGAATAAAAATGAAACCAGCAAAGGAAGAAGCTACACACAAAAGTAGAAATAAAAGAAATCTTCCGCAGAATCTGCTTCGAAGGACGGAAGGAACGATTTTTTAATTAAGCTCCCTCTGATACACCGGGGCAGCTAGCTATATTCTAAATGAAATGGCCCGCATTTCAACACTAGGCTCCCCAGTATCAATCACAGTGGATCACGTGATGGGGCTCTGACGAGCGTGTGCAAAAGGGAGAGAGCTCTCCACTACACCATCCCCCTTGCCACTTTTGCAGGTAATTCAAATTAGTGAGTACACAGTGGGTTATGGATCTTTTGTTATATAAAGGGTGTGGTAGGCGTACTGCCTTTGGAGGCAAAGTGATTTGAGCATTATTTTCCCTCTCTTTAGGCAATGATACTGTTTGTTTTATGTTATGTGATTTAAGTGTCACTTACCACTTAAATAATTCTTAGTCCTTTGAGGACCGCCAATTTTGAGGGAGTTTATTGGAATTTTTATGGATGAATCTATTAAATATTGAAGAAAGTATTATGTGGTGCACAAATGTTGTGAATAAAGGTTGTATTGATTTTGTGTAAATGAATGGAGAGCGATCTTCACTACACCATCCCCCTTGCCACTTTTGCAGGTAATTCAAATTAGTGAGTACACAGTGGGTTATGGGTCTTCTGTTATATAAAGGGTGTGGTTGACGAATTGCCTTTGGAGGCAAAGTGATTTGAGCATTATTTTCCCACTCTTTAGGCAATGATACTGTTTGTTTTATAATATGTGATTTAAGTGTCACTTACCACTTAAATAATTCTTAGTCCTTTGAGGACCGTCAGCTTTGAGGAAGATTGTGGAAATTTTTATTAATGAATCTATCAAACGATGTAGAAAATAATATTTGAGAGCTATATAGATTTTGTGTAAATGAATGGGGAGTATTCTTCACTACATTATCGCCTTACCACGAATGATGGTAATTCAAATTACTAAGTGCACTCACAGTGGGTGATTGATCTTTTGTTATGCAAAGAGTGCGGCTGACGAATTGCTTTAGAAGCAAAGTCAGTTGAGCATTATTCTCCCCCTCTTTAGGCAACAATACTGTTTGTTTTATGCAGTGTGATATTTTATTTGTTATGCTTTTAAAGGAAAATATAGTATTTTTCATACAGCATCTTCTTCTTTTAAATCCATGCAGTGAAATTCGGTTACATCGAGCATCAAAACTACGAAATATCCGTTTCACCGAGACAAAGTTTCAGCACCAATTTGTGATTTATTCTTGAATTTCTGAGAAAATTTTAAAAAAATAAATTTTGAAGATAGGGCATGCATATGAGGCAGTGAGAAGCAAAGGGATGTGTAGCAAAACTAAAAATTAAGACATAACTAGTGCAAAAGTTTGGAAAACCGGTTCTCTGTTATTGGTCAAGAAGTGGTACTAGTAGCTTTGATAGGTGCAGCTATAAAGCAACATTTAGAAGCAAAATTTCAATTAAAGCCTACCCAGGATCTGAACTTTAAGCGCGTTTTACTCATAACTTTAAAAAGTCCACTGACATCCCTTTGCTTATCACTGCCACATATGTTCCATGGTGGGTTAAAGTACGGGTGTTTACTAACATTAGACGGACAATCAAGGCATCGAGAAGCAAAGCAATGTAAGTGGACTTATCAAGTTTTGAGTAAAGCGAGTTTAAAGCACCTAGGTAGACTTTCATTGAAAAGTTTTCTAAATCGTACTATAAAGCAGCACCTACCAAAACTACTAGCCCAATCTCTTGGTCCAAAATGGGGAAGAGGTTCACCTACCATTTGTACTAGTTATCTCACAATGTTCAATTTTTGAACTTACAACCCCTCGCTTTTTAATAGTGGTAAATATGCAAATTACTTTTGTAATTTTTAAAAGCAATTATGAGACAATTTTGTATTATTCTTGATAATGTAAAGAACTTTCCGTGAATGATGTTTTCAAAATTCACAACATTGTAAAACTTTAACTATTTACAATGTTCCGAATTTTACTGGTGAATTTGGGGGGGGGGGGGTGCTGAGAGCTAGAATTGCATTGTTAATTCGGTTCCTGTAGAAATAATGGCTGCTTCTAATGACCACGAGTTGGTATTGTTTACTTAAAAATTATATAAAAATGTAGTTAACCAACGTTTGTTAAACGAGATTTCCCATGGAAAATTTCGTATACCCAGAGGTTTACTGTAAAACGATTCTCGTTTCTGATTTTAAAGAAATTATTATCGATCTACACTGGACGCAGATTGCATACAACAATGGGCCGATACGATAAAAACCAAAAGTTTTTATCATATCTGCTAAGTTTTTTATGAATTGATAGGAATTAACAGAACACCTGGTGCTTCCATAATGTAAACAGAACGAGATATCACTTCACCTGGTATTACGTACCTCTCTCTTTCTTAGTACGGTAAATGAAATGAGCACATTTTGAGAGCATGTATTATTTCGAAAGGGTACAGTTACCTATATATTATAGTACAGGCGTCCCTCGTATAACACGGTATTTCTACAACACGGTTTCGATATAACACGGTACCAAATTTGCGATTAATATAACACGGTTTCGATATTACGCGGGACGAAACTTGAATTTAATACTTCATGGTTTTGATATAACTCGAATGTTATATTTAAAAAAGATAGAATTTTATTTTTGTTTAATACATTATGTTAATGGTTGATAACTGTAATGAGTTTTTACTTTGTTTTTATGAAACTTGGTTTCGAAGTAACACGGTACACGTCCCTTGATTTGCATTATTTCTAAGTCTCGTATAACACGGTTTCGATATAAGACGATATATTTTAACCTGATTTTTCTCATGCACATACATAATTAGTGTAAAAAATAAGTAAAAATGGTATTTTTAAAAAAAAGTCTCGTATAACACGGTTTCGATACTACACGGAACGAACTAACCTTGTTATTCTAAAGACACCTGTATTTTACTATTTTAATTGTGTGCTAAATTTTCTTCTTCATTATGATAGAGATTCATGTTGATAACATAATAACCGTTAATTTAGGGATTCAAAGAAAATAAATAATGCTAAAATTTTTTGCCTTACTGTAAAATTGATGTAAGTGAACGAATGAGAGCTGCGTATCTGGCCAACAAATCTGTTCACAAAAGAGCTGTTAATAAATATTTAAAGCACAATATATTTATAAGCGCTATTATTAAATTCTGGTACATAAGAGTCCCCTTCACTTACCATTTTGTGTGGTTTAACCTGTTGGATAGGGAACCTAGAGACAGCTGTGTTGATACACTTAATGGTACAGTACATAATACATGCAATACATAAAATCATATTATGACAGACATGATTTTTCTTGCATAATTTTAAAATCACAAAATAATGGTACAGAAGGTGATATTTAATAACGATGGTAATATTAATATTAAAAATCATCATTACTTTAAAAATATATAGGGTGTTCGAAAAGTCTGACGCATTTTAAAAATTCAATGAAAAATAACGAACAGTCGTATAAATATGCAGTTTGCACCATAATACTTCACAGAATTCAGGATTTTTATGAAATCTTTAAAAAGAAAGTAATTATAAGATATCAAAAAAAAAAAAAAAAAGTAATTATCAGATATCAGCATTACTTTAAAAATATATAGGATGTCCGAAAAGTCTTCGACACATTTCAAAAATTTATAGAAAAGTAAAGTAAAGTATAAGTAAGTAAGTATAAGTAAGTTTTTTTGAAGGCTTGTATCGTCACAGTAAGAAAAACATTCATATTGTAATGATACAGAGATTACTTATTGCTATGATTTTATTATTTTTCTTTATTTCGTTTTCTTTACAGTGCCACAAAAAATATTTGACCTATGAAGTATTATAACGCAAACAGCATATTTATACAGAAATGTGTCCCTTTGCTTGGAATTTTTCAAATGTGTCGAAGACATTTCGAGCCCTTTGTATTAAACATAAGAAAGAAAAACCGTATGCGTGCACGGCAAATTTACAGTACCTTCGCACTTAAAATAATGTTAATAAAAGTAACAATTCCTTCGATATATGTTTAACATTTCTGAAAATGAGGCACTTAATATCAGAGCTAAAACGGACCACAAATGCATTTTGTCCTTATACCACTATTGTCCTTCTTTGTTGGGATAAAACCTTTTCGTTCACATAGTGAGAGTTGGGCGTGTAGTTCACGTTTTTAGTGATGGGGCGGGTCTCTTCTGGACAAGTTCAGACAGTGGGATTGTCCTGGGAATACCTCGTCTGCGTAATTCTTCGTAATATTTTGTTATAAATACGGAAGAAAAGAATATTATTATGAGGGCACATATTTATGAGGATTGGAATTTTATTCCACTGATGGTCACTTGGAGTTTCATAATCTCTTAATATGGTTATATGATTCAATTAAATGATTTTAACTTGAACATGTCTTTTATTTTTCCTTATTTGAATATGAAATGTATGTTATTTATGTTTGCTTTTATTTAAACAAGATGGATGTTCTCAAGTCGAATTCAAGCAATTCTTCCAAGAGCAATAATTTTTTAATCAATTGTATATATTGATTAAAAAGGTTTTATCGCAATAGAAATTATTATTTTAAATTTGTATTTGACAAACCCAAATAAGTATCTAAATAACAAAATTAATTTTCACAAATTAATGAACTAATTTATATTAAAAATAGTGGAAAAAACTATATTTTAAGTACAATAGCTGATATTTTGTTTACTTGTTTGTGTCCTGAATATATGAAAATGCAAGGCCAATTTTTAATGAAAAAACTTTCGTTCACACACACACAAGTCTCTCTCTCTTTTTCCACAAAAAATGTACTAGGATGAGTCATACGTTTTGCAATTAATTTACTTGGTTTTCTTCTTTGATAATGCATTGTTAGTTTTAGAAACGAAGCATTCAACGTACAGACTATCATATTGCACTGTCAAGAGCCATATTTTGAGCTGGTTCTTGGTTACGACGGCAATAACAACATTTTATTACGGAAATTATGAAGATAGTCATAACCATCAGAATAATTAATAATAATGTCATAATCATCTTGTTGCTGTGACGTGGTTAGACAAGCCTTTACCTTCATCACAGCAGGTTTAGTGTTGCCTCCGCGGCGTCATGGACTAACTCGAATTCATAGCGCAAAAGCTCTCTCATTAACTGAGTTTGACTTCTCATTTTCAACATGTTTACTTCAAAAATTCAGTATCAGAACTCATGGTAGTGTGTATTAAACAAGCCTAAACACCGTTCTTTTTCTATTGGTTATTTTCCACATATCTGATAACAGTATGCTGCGAAAATTTACTTGTGTCAATTAATGAAAAACTAATAACTAAGCTTAGTAATAGAATAATCATTCCTTAGTTTCGCTCAAAACATTTTAAGTGTTCATTTTCAAAAGAGGTTGACTAATATCTATCCGTCCCCTTCCTTCAAAAATAACTATAAGTTGGCTCTAGTTAACATCTATATTTTTTGAAAATATGTGTCTAAATTTAATTTGAAAGGAAATATATGCAATATGAAGCAATTGTATCGAATCGCTTTTAAACTTAAAAATAAATAAATAAATAAATAATAAAAGTATCTTTTTATAGTTTTTAAAAATATTTTACATGACGAACTGAACTATTTTAAGAGAAATAATTAACTATGATTATTGACGTACTTTTAAAAAACAAAGAACATTTTTTATGAAATTAATTATATTACATATTTTATGGAGTATGGGGGAATAAAAAACATAGACAATTTTAAAAAAATGACGATTTAATTTAACCGGGATGTGAAGAGAAAGCTCTCGCTTTAAAACATTTTTTTTTTAAATTTGTAATTCCTTGCCTATTTAGTTCCCTCTCGCAGTGAAAAACCACCCGGTTCTGGGCAATCTTCATCAGCTTGGAAACATTTGGTTTAGTGTAACCGAGTATTATAGCTAATACGCATTTTCACATGAATTTAATCAAGGGAAAGTTTTCTGTCGACAGACAATAAGCTATTTGGGCAATCGATCTAAGTTCGTAAGAGGTAGTTAAACGGCAGACGAACGCTTAATAAGTAGGCTCTTGAACTGAACAAAATTCAAAGTAAATTCAGCCTGGATACATGATCATGATGAAGCTTTTGGAGAAGGCTGACGATGTTGTAAAAGATTCATCACAATTAGTTTCTCAGCGGCGGTCTTTCATAACGTTTTAGTGAACTCCCTATCAAACGTTCCATCAGGATGATTGTTATCGAATAAAAGCAAAAATATTATTTTTAATGGTGTAACTATAATAAAGGACTCTAATTCTTTATTACGTTCTTAGAGCTCAGAGGCAATCTTATACACATCATACTAGTGAAAACTTAGTTTAAAGTACTTACTTGCCTAAATACATCTCTCTGAATGCATAGATTTTGCTATCAGTTATGGTAAATCTTCGCATGGTTTTAAAGAGAGAGTGCACAGTTCTGATAGGTTTTCTTAACTGTATCCAACACTTCTTGGTTTTGCGATAAGTCAACCAGATTTCCAAAACTGTTAAAACTTCCGGAACATTTTGTTTTCTGTATGAAGAGGTATTTCTTTCTTGTTGAGCAGAAGCGTTTGTTTCTGTGAGAGATTGCTTTTCCCTTCTTTCTTGTGGATTTCCATTGGGCATGTCTCATTTTACAGGTTTAACTCACAATCTCATCTTAATTCAATACTTCTGGTTACTGTTTTCTGCTAAAAGAGTATCATTGTAACATTTTCTCATTAGACGTAGACCTTATAATTGAAATAAAATGACTTAATTTTTCAAATGTTTTTTAAAGTTCTTGTCAAGCTTTTAGTACCAAAACCAGCTCAATCACTGAACATTGAGTTTTTTTAAATCTTTATTTGGTTCTTCTTCTTTTTTTTTTTTTTTTTTTTTTTTTTTGATACTGTTACACCTCAAAGCGATTTGAAACACATCAAGCTCTATCAGGACGAGACAGCTGTTATCAACTGGTTTTCTGAGATTAACATCTTAATCCTTGAAATGGATTTTGTGCCTACTGTAAAATTTTAAAAAGTTAATTGATATAGTTTTGGATCCCAAACGCTTCAAGTGTTGAACCCACAATGTTCAAACCTACAATGAGTTGTACAATCCAGAACCAACTATTCGTTCTAGTTTTATTTACATACATCCCATTAGAAGCAACAATTCCTTCTTGGGTACTGAGGGAACTGTGAGGGCTTACTAGTTCTTTCACAATATTTCCATTTGATTAGGGTATCCAACAATAAATTAGATAAACTTGATAAACAGGTCAGAAACCATTCAGACACTTAATAACTTCTTCTATCTCACGTACTCCTTTCTTTTACGCCTCCCTTAAAATAATATTTCTCCATCCCGATATCTGTTCTCCTTTGCAGCTTTTATTTAATCCTACTTTATATGCCAAGAGTCTGATAAAACCATAGTCAACTTCGCTCCAACCAATCTCGTCTACGATGTGGACTAAAGACGCTTTTTTACGACGTTGTATTACACATGATGTTATCGCTGGCTCGTTTTCGGCTGCTTGTATATCTTTAGGTTTAAAGGGGTGTTGCAGAAGGAAATGAAATAGGGTAGCGCGAAAATTGTGATCTCCGCCGACTTTTTATGCACCATTGAAGAATACGGAATGGCCTATAAAGCGACTGAATCTGCTTACTATTTTTCACTTCGTCTCATTTAAATTTCCCTGGTAAGTTTATAGACTTGATGTCTTACATCAAGTCCATTAGCCCCGCCTAAGCGTAAATTTTTCAATGCATTTTTTTTCTGTCTTTAATCTTGGGATAAGAACTATTCCTTTTGTCTAAGCTTGTTTCTGCAATTCTGTAACGTCAAATGTTTTCTCTTAGTATAGCCAATGGAGGATTACTGTTTCTATTCATTTTGTATCATCATCAAAAAACTGTGTTTGCTTAGTTTTTCTAAGTTATTATTATTCACTAGAAAATCGCACGTCAAGGTATGACGGGTGAAAATGGCTTCTACATTTGACAACGGCCTGTTTGGTATAAATTTTGAGAGTGGAATTTTTCTCCCTGAACTCCATTTGATTAACCTTAAACTCCAGTAGATATAGTTCATTGTTGATTACTTTTTCTTTTCTAACATTAGTCTTACCATTAAAACAGTTAAGTTACCGGATTCAGTTCAACCTTGTCAAAATAAAGCATTTCCCTGCATGTCAAATATTACCAAAAAAAAACCAATATTATAAAAGTATCATGCTATGGCAAAAGTTTCGTACCTAATGACGTCGGAGCGTTACTCGATCACCGAATTAGCTATTATATAAATGAGGATGTTAAAGTCTTATTTCATCATGGCCTCTGAAGTTTTCGTTTAGTTCATTTATTTTATTACTCCTGATCAAACATTTCTGTACCATCATGACTTTAGCTGATCTTGCTTTGTTTATTTGTATTATTATTGCTGAAGTTGCTTTTCATGCATGTGGCGTCGTAAGAATCGAACAAATTGAAGAATGTTGAAGAGTCTGTTCTGTTCAATGAGTACGATTGAGGCAGTGAGAAGCTAAGGGGTGAAAGTGGCAAAATAAAAAATTGGAGATAACCAGTAAAAATAGTAGGTGAATTTCTCTTCTGTCTTGGGGCAACAGATAGTACAAGTAGCCCTGGTAGGTGGTGCATGATTTAGAAAAAAAATTCAATGAAAGCCTACATAGGGCGTTATCTTTAAGCGCGTTTTACTTGAAAATGTCCACTTACATCCCTTTGCTTCTCACTGCCTCAATTGAGAAATACAGAATGGCATAAAAAGTGACTGAATCTGCTAACTTTTTTCACTTCGTCTCATTTTAAATTTCCAGTCCATTCGCCAGACCTAAATGCACATTTTTGAATGCATTTGCTTTTTTATCTTTAACAATTGAATTTTTGCCAGAGCTTGCTTTTGCAAACATAAACCATGAGTGCTTTAGCTGTCTTTCTCTTATTCTATATAATTTGTCATTACTGATGATACAATGCTAAGTGAGAAGCAGGCTCATTGAATAATATGGAATAGTCTGTAAAACGTGTGCTATCAGTTTTTACTTCGTCCTATTGTAATTTTCACTTCCTAAATACTTTATTAATACCCTTCCAAAATAAAAAAAACACCTTATAAAACATAAATAAAAGAAGAACTGCCTTTGATTTTTTTCAATGCAATTGCAAGGATCACAAATATTAATGGACGAATGGACGAGCTTTACGTCATACGATAATTTTACGTCATCCATAGCTTCGTTTCATAATTAAAGAATGCCTGAATTTTTCCAGAGTATGGAGGGAAAATTGGAGGATAATAAATAAGCAATGTATAAAATTCATTTGGAATATATGGGATTGAAATTATTAACAAGGAATCAAATAGAATGCTTAACGATCACGTATATAAGTAGAATTTCTGCTTGTGAGAAGAAAATTAGTAGTTACTAAGGAATATTTATGCAAAAGGATTTTGAACCGAAAATGACAACTAATTACAATTAGGTACACAAAACAAAAGTAAATTTCATTTATACAGAGATATAGCTAAGGCTCTTTTTAAGACGTGAAAATACTAATTGACATTTTTAGGCAGAGATAATTTTATTTTTAGAAAAGGAAATATATGAAAATTGTCAGAACAGTTATCAATTCCATGAAACAATATTTTCTAAGGATGAAATAAAAGTGGATGAGAAAAAAGAAAAAATTATTATTTTGTTTTGAGTTTAAAAGAAATAAACATGCAATTGTCATAAGTAAAATAAAAAGCTCCCCCCCCCTCTTTTCCACTAAAATTCATAATTATTTGAAATACAAACTTGAAAATACCAATTTTAAATTTATTTTGACCTTTTTATTTATTTATTTATTTTTTGAATTCTGATTTTCAATGCTTTAAATAAAGGCCTACCTTAATAAGGGTTATGTTTGAACTTGCGAAATTCCTGGCGTAGATATACCATAGTAACCTTAACGAGAAAATTGTTTCATTGCGGCACCCAATTGGGAGTCGATTGACTCCAAAAACTATTCAGCATCAGTTTCTATCAGGCTTCAGGAGTGCACCAACTTTCTTTCCATTACATGCATTTTGTTCCGAAATGTTCACAAACACGCAGACATTTCGTCAGTTTTCAGAACTGTCAAAATGATTTCATCATACTTTAAAAGAATAAAATCCTCGAAAATATAAAAAAAAAAAATAATAATAAAAAACTTTTACTAATCCTACGTTTTCTTATGCACGTTTTGTAAAAATACGGAATTAACAATTTGCAATTTATGTATGAAATATAAATGTAATTAAAAATGTGTTTGAAAAATTTCACCAGCGAAATGCATTTGAAGAGGTATTCAGTTATTGGTCTTGACTCAAGAATCAAGTGCCTAAAGTTTCTCGCTTCAGACAGGGATTAAAGCATTTTAAGCTTAACGCTATTAGCCTCAGGATTAATGTATTTAGTACAAATCGGGTATTTTCAACTTCATGAATTATATGAGGAAGCGTTTTACTCATCAATTTACATATATTCCATAAAAGATGCTTCCAGCTTGAAACTGATAACCCTCAATAGGAACTTGATACTCCCACTTTTGTCTTCCTGCCCCATCATTAGAGGTTCTTAATTTCTCGCCAACACCTAACAAGCACCTCCGCGAACGATAATTAATCAATAAAATGACCCTTGAGTGTTGATTGGGTCCTAACCCACCCCTCGATCGTGCCCTTTGTATTAACTTTTGCGATAATTAGGCACCGAAATTGCATCGTTTCGCCACTAAAGCCACTGCAGGTATTGCGCATGTCACATGGTTAATAAAAGACAGAGGGTTGGCTTGCACGTAGTAGATAGTTAAACATTGTTTTGTTTCGATTTCACTATTTAATATTTTCTTCTGAAGCTGTTTTAGCATTAAAATATTTATCAGGAAGTAAATCATTGATGCTTATCAACTGTGTTTGTCACTCTTAACTTTTTTTTTTTTTTTTGCTGTTACAAATGTTAACATTTTTTCTTTTTTTTTTTGCATTAGGAATCTTAAATACAAAATTTCCTCCGATTAAGGTCAATTAATACTGTTTTAATTATAATAGAATTTTTTTTTTAGTACTTCATTGCGAGAACTAATATTTTTACAGGACAAATTAATCAAGTTTCTGTGACTACTTGTTTAAAAATTTCACCGGAATGCAATTCTATTTAAGAGAATATAATTTTTACAAAATTACATTTCAATGTAAAATGACGTGAACTTTTCCACACTTCTTTTGAAACCTTTTTGCCTCTCGCAGAACTGTGTAAAACACTTCCGTATTTTTAAATCCCCTTTTAGCTCTTTTCATAGTGATGGCCCTCTTACGACAAGGCAAATTCGCAACTAATAAGACATTACAAGAAGTAGAAGAATGAGCACCGAAGAAACCGGTAGGAATCGAGCCCACAACCATCGGCATTACAAGCGAAGTTTCTATCTAAAAGCCACTGAGACCTCCATGGGATTCTTGTTTTCCTTTTATATCGAAACGTGAATTTAACCAGTATATTGCAACACTGAAATCCCCGAAGCGGAATTTTTGGTTGTTACCATTCACCTTTTA
This sequence comes from Uloborus diversus, assembly GCF_026930045.1. Classification (NCBI taxonomy): domain Eukaryota; kingdom Metazoa; phylum Arthropoda; class Arachnida; order Araneae; family Uloboridae; genus Uloborus; species Uloborus diversus. Next base: position 151,955,782 of record NC_072736.1, on the reverse strand, counting down.
TAAAGGGGGTCATAATCACAATGCCCCTGGATCCCCACTTGGATTTGCGTCTTAGAGAGGCAAATATAAACAATGAGACTCAGAAACAAAATATATTATTTTTTGCATAATCTTGCTGAATCTTTTGAACAAAATTTTAGCGAATAGAAATAACTATCGGAACAGATATTTAAAGCGACGAAAGAAAATTTAAGCATTGCTTAAACCACCTGGGTCTTTTTAAATTAATGGAGCCTTAACTCTAAATTTATTTTTCCGACTTAAATAAAAATTAATAATAAAAAAAAGAGAATGAAACAGAAATACGCACGGATTAAACATTTTATATAATCTCCTCCTTTCCCTTTCTGAGCTAAAGATTTATTCAAAATATCATAAATAACTTTGGTCATAAACTGCTGAACACTGGTAATTCAATATTTTATGTTTAATCCATTACCCTGCAGAGTAACGAAAAAAAAGGCTAATTCTTCTTGTCAGGCATGGATTCAATTGATTTAATGCTGAATACAAAATTAACACCACAAATATGATCTTTACGAGAACTGAGTGTTTCTTGTTGAATAAATTAGCGAGATTAACGCTAAATGCAGTGTGATTAAAACAATCAAAGAAATTAAATAATTGATAAGATACGATGTTGAAATGGCAATAATAGTAATGATTTTTTTCTGTACCTTCAAGGCGTGGAATAAATCTTCTGATGATTTTATTTCGACAATTCTCAGCATAAGTTAGTGCTGGATAATTGATTGAGCACAAGATTAATGGCGGAATTATGCTGCTGTGAAGCTTCAAATTAAAATGGGTTTGTACCATCTGCTTTTACATCTGGGGAAAAGTAGCGAATGAATGCGCTTATTTTTTTCAGCGTACGTGTAGATAAATAAGTTATGACATTATTAATGTGAGCTAATATTTTTTTAAATAAGTTATTCAAGTTCAGCATAGATTGCATTCTTGAAAATTTTTATTTTTATCTTTAATATTGTTAAGTTTAATGTTTAATTGTGAAATGTTCGCTAAGATAGTTCTCTTCTTTTGTTCTGAAATTTAAAAACAATCAAAGGTTTAAGAAAAGTTTAAAAAAAAAAAAAAAACTCCCAAACATACACAACACAATTAATGCAATAAAGACACACCTGTAAACATCTACAGAACATTCCGTGAGATACACAAATTAAAATAGTATTGACATATTTGCTTCACGAGAAAATTACGAACCAAAGCTTTTTTAGACATATTTTTGATACATTTATGAAACATGTCATGAAAAATATTTGAGTGAAAAATATTATAATTATCAATTTACCATACGTTTTTAGGTGAAGTGGGAATATTCCATTCAGTTTTGAAGGTACAAATTAAGTGTCAAAAAATAAAAATAATCTTTCATTGGAAGATCGACTATAAAACACATTATTTTTTATGTACCATTATGCAAATTGTCAGTTTGTTAATTTAAAAAAAATATCTATTCATGTTAACTGTTTTACTCTTCCTCATATTCCCCTACAATAATAATAAATTTAAAAAAAAAATACAATACAAATACAACTTTGACGACGTATGCAGAAATGGACCTCTTATTCGACATTTTTATCTGGCTGTATTCTTTCAATAGTATTTTTAAAAATGTCTGTAACTTCTGAATTGCAAGTTTAGTTGTATGTTCGTCAAATCTAGGTATGCCTCAAAAGTAGGGAATGCTTCTAGAGAACAATATTGGCAATAATAGTAGATTAGCGACGATGTGCCACGACTAGTGCTGTACTTGAAAGGAATTTGGGCAACTCATAAAAAAAAAAAAAACAGTACACTTTCATTATTTTAGCAATAAGAAGCCAATATTTCGCCCAAAAGAAATTCCCCACGTCCCTCCCCACAACTGCAGCATCTAGATTTTACTTTTTACTCATTAAATAATGGGGAAATAGAGCGTTTTTATAATGAAGCTGTCACAATTAATGTATTTTTCACAGCCCGAAAAAGGGCAGCTTCAATTTAAAAGGTTGACTTTTTAAAAATGGTTTGAAATTAATTCATGTTAAATTTGCATCATTTTCACCGTAACAAACTAGATGTTTTGGCGAAGGACCTTCCCTCCTAAATATACCGCTGCTTACTATCATAACCGTTTTTACTGAAAATTTGAGTTACAGTAGAGCTCAAAGTAGAAATAAAATACTCTAACTAAGTAAATGATTAAAAAAAAACATTTCCTGTGTAAAATTGCTCACTTCGAACTAATATTTCCATCAAGTTTATTATTCTTTTAACAAACTTCACCGCAAATGTTGTTACACATTGGTACACATTTGACGTTAAAATGCACATATGTGTAGCAGATTATCTTATTTATGAGGTAATAAAGATTATTAAGTTTGTTGTGAGAAATATAACTCTTAGTCTAGGACAAAAGTCCCCAGACGAAAAAAAAAAGAGAGAGAATCTTGTGGAAAAATGTAATACAAAATCTAAAAAAAGGTTTAGAGTTTAAGAGTGAAAATTCGGGAATAAATTTGTATTGGAGGAAATTTATTTTATCTTTTGCTTTCGAGCACTTATTTTTCTTGTCACGAATCGTTTTTACTAATAATAAAGCTGAAAGTCTCTCTGTCTGGATGTCTGGATCTCTTTGACGAGCATAGCGCCTAGACCGTTCGGCCGATTTTCACGAAATTTGGCACAAAATCAGTTTGTAGCGTGAGGATGTGCACCTCGAAACGATTTTTTCGGAAATTCGATTTTGTTCTTTTTCTATTCTAATGTTAAGAACAATTTCTCGAGCAAAATTATCATAAGATGGACGAGTAAATTACCAAGTTATCATAACGTGGAACCGTAACATGGGAAAGCTAATTGGCGAGAAATTCACCATACATTATTTGTAAATATACAGGCGAACCAAAAGACCTTTTAATTTTCTACTACGGGCAAAGCCGTGCGGGTACAGCTAGTTACTAATAATAGTTTATTTTTGATTCTGCTTAAATTATTTTTTTGTTAATACAGTCGACCTCGTTTACAACGAGCACAAAGAACCCGCGCTTTTTGCTTGTTAAAACCGAGTGCTTGTAAAAACGAGTTCGTGAAAAGAATCATAAAAATTCATCATAGTTGCCATTTTTTCTTCTTTTTTTAAATCAACATACAGTTCATAAGAAGTTCGTTAATTTGCTCTGAACTGTCTGAGTGTATCATTTTTCTGTCATTGCTTTTGAGGAACATACAAAAAACACATACATATTTAAAAAAAAAAAAAAAGTTTTGCCATCGCTCGTTCTCAGGATTTATGATTTACTAGTGGTGCCGGCACGGCTTTGCCCGAAGTAGAAAATTAAAAGGTCATTTGGTTCGCCTCTATATTGACAAATAATGGATGATGAATTCCTCGCCTATTTGCTATATTCTTTTTCTTGCCCATGTTACGGTTCCACGTTATGATTTTCCGTAATTTATTCGTCCACGTTGTTGCTCGGGAAAATTTTCTTAAAATTGGAATATAAAAAGAACAAAATCGAATTTTCGAAAAATCGCCTCGAGGTGCACACGCCCATGCTACAAAATAATTTTGTACCAAATTTCATGAAAATTGGCCGAACTGTCTAAGCGCTATGCGCGTCACAGAGATCCTGATAGACAGGCAGAGATCCTGACAGACAGAGAGAGATAACCAGACATCCAGACTTTGAGCTTTATTATTAGTAAAGATTACTAACCTCCGGTTGACTTCAGAATTCTAAAGAAAATTTGCCGAAAATGGACAAGCTGAGTTGGTAATCAATCGAAATATTATAAACTAGTGGTACCCGCACGGCTTTGCCCGTAGTAGAAAATTAAAAGGTCTTTTAGTTCGCCTGTATATTTACAAATAATATATGGTGAATTTCTCGCCATTTGGCTTGCCCATGTTACGGTTCCACGTTATGATAACTTGGTAATTTACTCGTCCACGTTATGATAATTTTGCTCGGGAAAATGTTCTTAAAATTGGAATAGAGAAAGAACGAAAATCGAATTTTCGAAAAATCGCTTCGAGGTGCACACCCCTACGCTACAAACTAATTCTGTGCCAAATTTCATGAAAATCTGCCGAACGGCCTAGGCGCTATGCGCATCACGGAGATCCTGTCAGAGATAGATCCGGACAGAGAAACTTTCAGCTTTATTATTAGTAAAGAAAGATCACGAGATATTGCTCGCTTTTATCGGGGTTCGCTCGAAAAAGCGATTTTTGCTTCCGTAGACTTAACATTGTGGCAACCAATTATTTCTGATTTCTTCACTAAATCCGGGTTCTCGTTAAATCAGGGCTCGTTACAACCGAGTTAGACTAACCAAAAAGAAATGGTTTTAATTTTACCTACAATATTTTCGTCTAAGCATCTTTACTTCACAAATAAATTCGCATCATCAAAAAGCAATTCACATTAAGCTCCAATAAAGATTTTAAAAAACACTTCAATTCGTTTCTGACGAATTAAAGTTTTTGAAATTTTTTTCAGCAAAGAATTGCAGTCGAGTAATTATCATTCCTAAAATTTACAGTTAAGCATAATTTTTTTGTTTATATTGTTCACATGCTCAGAATGTTTTTTCAATCTGAAATTAAATACTGTTACCATTCCCTAAATTAACAACAATAAAAAAAACATTCTTCGCTGTAAATTATAACGCTGGTATGACTTCTGACTTCTGCTTGTGTGGTTTGTGCTTTTGTAAAAAGGAAATAAACGGTATTATCTTCGATACTTTTTGTTACAAATGTGTGATTTCATTGGAAAAAAAACTGCAGAATTAATTGAGACATTTTAATTAAACTTGGTAGCATTGAGAAATCAAAATTTTGTAAATTTTTTGAGTTTTTATACATTTTTGGATTGTTATACCGTGAAACGATATTAAAGATCTTTTTTTGTGTGTGTGTGTGTCTTTGTCAGTTGGGATATTTTTTCCGAAATCATTTTTTGTCTTAAAATATATTTTCCTTTTAAAATTTAATTATATTTAATAAATTAATTAATTTATTTTTTGTGTAAAAAAATTAATGTTCAGAATTTCCTCAACGCTTAATTTCTGATGAATTTTGGCATAAAATAAAGATTGCGTAAAGTTTTCTGGAGTAGATATTCAGTAGTGACCAGCCGAACCAATCATAAAGATAAAAGAAATCGCTACGTACACCAAACAGAAGCGGAAGAGAGATCAATAAACAATTTTGATTGCTCAAAAAACTATTGATATGAAGCAATTTTTTAAGTTTTTAAAGTACGGTGCAGTAAAATAATTTAAATTTAGAGAATGAAGCAATCGGAACGAAAGTCAACGTGGTAAAATATTGTACAGATATGTCGTCTTTAAAAAATATGCTCTCGTCTTATTTCCCTGATATTTTCAATAACTTGCATAAATTTATCCCATCTGGTGTCTATTTTCATCATATAGCGATAAGAATAAAAAAATATATATATCAGAATCTTCCTAAAGCCAACGTGGTAACGATGTTGTACAGATATTTCGACATTAAAAATATGCTCTCGTCTAATTTCCCTGATATATATAATAAATTGCACAAATTTATCCCATCTCCATTCTATTTGCATCATCTAGAGATAAGAATAAAAAAATATATGTACCAGAAGTTTCCTGAAGCCAACGTGGTAAAAATGCTGTACAGATATTTCGACTTTAAAAGTATGCTATCGTCTAATTTCCCTGATATTTTCAATAAATTGCATAAACTTATCTCATCTCCTGTATATTTTCATCATCTAGTGATAAGAATAAAAAAATATATATACCAGAAGCTTTCTGGCAATATTGAATATGAAAATACGATATTTATCTTTGAAATCACGTGGGCCGAATATAGATTATAGAAAGGTAAGCCGAACCAATCAGAAAGTTTATGGAAATCGCTTACATACTTCACATTGTAAGAAGACTCAGGTGTGACCCAAAGAGACTAAAAATTGCTGTCCGTGGGTGCACATGGTTGTGTGTCCTTGGGTACAAAGGTATGCCATTTTGGTTTTGCAAAGCAGTCACGTCAACAAGACCACAGTTTTAGAGCATTAAAAATCAGACTCAAAATCTTCAAAATATAGGGAATCATGATACCTACAACAAGAATAAATAATACAATCCACGAGGGACGAAAAAAAAAAGAAATTGCTCATTTTTTTATACTTAGATCCTACTAAAACCGAAAAAATGTGATAGAATCTTAAATGTTCGTTTGATGGCGTTGAAACTTTCTGGGGTAATGGAGAGGGCTCTGACACACACGTTGAACCCCAATTAGGATCTCTCTCGACTATACCCGGAATTTTCCGACCAACGTCCGTAGGTACAACCGTCCGTGGGTACAGCAGCTTCCCCTATATATCAGAAGCTTCCTAAAACCAACGCGGTAAAAATGTACAAATATTTCGACTTATATGCTTTCGTCTAATTTCCCTGATATTTTCAATAAATTGCACACATTTATCCCGCTTCTGGGCTATTTTCATCATCTAGTGATAAGAAAAAAAAATATTAGAAGCTTCCTAAAGCCAACGTGGTAACAATATTGTACAGATCTTTCGACTTTAAAAATATTCTCTTGTCTAATTTCTCTGATATTTTCAATAAATTGCACAAACACATCCCATCTTTAGTCTATTTGCATCATCTAGTGATAAGAATAAAAAAGTATGTATCAGAAGCTTCCTAAAGTCAACGTGGTAAAATTGTTGTACAGATATTTCGACTTTTAAAGTATGCATGTCTAATTTCCCTGATATTTTCCATAAATTGCACAAATTAATTCCATCCGCGGTCTATTTTCATCACCTAGTGATAAGAATTATATATATATATATATATATATATATATATATATATATATATATATATATATATATATATATATATATATATATATATATATATATATATATATATATATATATATAATATATATCAGAAGCTTCCTAGCTATATTGAATATGAAAATACGATATTTATCTTTGAAATCACCCGGGAAAGAAGAACTCAAGGGTCATATTCATAGAAGCCTTCATGTAGTCGATACAAGAAGTTCAAATATCTGAAGCTTCATCCGTACTTTTGCCCAACTCCTTTTTTACCTGCCTCAGCCCTAAGCGAAAGTGGAGTGGCGAGAAATGCAGCAAACAAACCAGTGAAGCGTCGCCCCTCGGATTCGGAGCGACAGGGCGTAAAAGCGCCCCACTGGAGCTAGGAAGCTCCTTTATAGGATAGTAGGAAAAAACTCCTTTCTATGAAGAGGGAGTTTAGCTCTGAATATATTACACTTTCTTGTATGAAATTATTTTTATATATTTTTAACCTCAGTGCGTTTTCATATGGGTGAACTATTTTAGAATGGAATGGCTAGAACAATTTTGTTTTTTTAATGTTTCGAGGAAAAATCTTATATATATATATATATATATATATATATATATATATATATATATATATATATATATATATATATATATATATATATATATATATATATATATATATATAAATCTTTATATATATATATATATATATAAATCTTATATATATATATATATATATATATATTATCTTATATATATATATTGTCCAAGAAATACCATAAAGTTATATACAGGTTGTCCTGAAAATATATTACAGGAAAACGGTTATTGATAAAAATACAATTCTTGCAGCAAATGCAGGTGGCGGGCCGTAAATTTTCCCCCTTCAAAGTAGCAAATTTTAGTTCAAAACTTTTCTAATAGATGAAGCTGCTGATAGTAAGAGCGTGAATCAAAGATTTAACAATACAGCATAATTTCTGAAAAATGTTTTTAATGAACAAAATTACATATTATTTTTCAAAATGTCGACCGTCGTAGGCTGCAATCACATGTCGCAATCGAAGGAAAAATCGGTGAATTTCAATTTTTCGTTTTTGACTTGCAGGTTTACTATCTGCAGCGTCATCTATTGAAAAAAATTTGAACTAAAATTTGGAACTCTGAGGGAAAAAAAAATATGCTCCACCACAAGAAATAATTTTTTTATCATTAACCGTTTTAATTTTATAAATTTTTGAAAACAGTCAGTTTTCCGGACATCCTGTATCAACCTAACAGATGTAAATGAACAAGCGTGTAAATAGGTATAGGTCACAAAATGCTGAGTTTTATGTTTTTTTTTGGGGGGGGGGGGGTAAACAAATGTGAAATGTTTTGCTTTCGAATTGTATTTTCATGGTTGTAATTTCTCTAATGCAATTTAGGAAACCTAGGAAACATATAAAAGTTTAGATTTGGTATCTTTTCACCGATTTATTTTTCTATTCCAACTTACAATATCTTAACTCTATCATATTTTGATCCTTTTTGCACTTTTAAGTATGTATTTAGGCCTAACGGTAGTGAAAAATCAGGTATTGCAGTTTAAACGGGTACTAGCTGCATAAATATCGAACGTTAAGGGCTTTTAGATCTTAAATTATGTTTCTAGGTTTAACTGAAATGAATTAATGTGGGATAAAAAAAAACATTTTTTAGCGTTATTTAAAAGCAGATTTGCTTAGATTTTCTAGCCATTATCATCAGAACTACTGAAAATATCATTAATGCATTTCCTCGGCGCAATTACATGCACCGGCTTTGTGTTTAAGACGTTTGCGTCCTCCGAGCTGGCGCTGAATTAATGAAATCAATAATTTCCATCCGAATGATTGAATGGACCTTCCAAACCGAATTCAAATCGTCCCACACAGTACTCGCAAATGGGGAGCCCTGCGATGCTACTCGAACAGATATTGAAACCATAGAATCCCTGATTTAGGATGGGCGTCTTAAAGGCGAGATTCGAGCATTTGTCATACTTGTGTAAACGTTTTCTGAAGTTCAAGCCTGCAGTTGATAGCAGAAACCGATTTATTCTTCTTACCCCCCCCCCCTCCTCAGCTTAGAGTGGTGTGATATGTTTTGCGTAATGTTCTAGAATAATCGGTGTTTGTATTGAATAATCAATTTATTTTGTTTAAGGTGTCTAATGATGTGTATAATGCAAGACTATTGTATTTGTTGAATGTAAATCAAACAACTACACGACACATAAGAAATTTTGTATCTAATTATATAATGTTTTAGTTATATTTTCGGTTATCTTTTCGCACTTCAAAGTTTTAGTACATTTGAATTAAATAAATAAGTAAATGCATAAAATAGAAAGCCTTGTCCTGCGTTATTCAGGAAAATTTATGAAATAAGTTTTAGACTCCTTATTTTACAGAGGAAAAAAGTTTTAAGTATTTAGCTCATTTCATCATTTAATAAATCTGAAGAATTTTGAAAAATTCTTCAGATTTTAGACTTTTGTTGAAAGTTCTCTTCTTACATCATAAATAAAATATTGTGGAGTACAAGTAGAGCAGTTTTAAACATTTAGAAACTTTTTTCTGCAGAAATTTGTGCTACAATTATTAAATTAGTCCTATTTCTGACGTTGTTAATTCTGACTTTTAACGGAAAGATAGAGATGAACTAGGCTAAAGCAGTTAAATCTTGTTACAGAGAATACCAATAGAGCGAAATATTCATTTCAACGGAATAACTTCTCAGTCCCGATTTATTTTCAATTAGATTGCTTACATTTAATTACAACGAAATTCTCGTTACAACGAACACAGTTTGTTGTAACGAGCTTTCACGATAATTAGTTTTGTATTTATTTAATATTAGTTATTATTTAGTAATTTTGGATAACTATTCAATAGCTTAGGAACTTTTTTTTTCTTTTCAAACCTACTAATACAACAAAGCTAAAAAAACTACGATTTTGCTGTTTAAAATGCAAAATCTGACTCAAAGTTACCTGGAATGACTATAACTAAGCTGCATAAAAGAGAAATACAATATTTTCGGCTCTTGTAACTGCCCTGGTATAAAATAGAGACATAGACATGTGCAACCTTATGCAAAGTGAGCTAAAATTGACAAAATACGTCTGTATTCTATCAGTTTTCGTTTCAAAATAGAAATAAAAGAAACACAATAAAATCAACCGGTCGAGAACCAATAGTTTTTCAGATTTATGTATTTATTTGAAAATAACCTTATCCAATGTAGCAGGAGAAAATCTTATATGAATTATTCTTTCGATCAGAAATGTCGAAAATTCACCAAATGTGAAACCTAAGCTATTTTATCGATTTCATATCGATTGTGTTGACGTCTCTTGCGGACATCTTTCGGATATTTCCCAACATATCAACTTTTCCTTCGAAATTGAGGGAAATTTTATAACAATCCGGAGCAATTTTTATCAAACCCATTATTTCTGCTGATAATATAAAATGTATACCATGTTGAAAGTATCAACCTTAGCGTTTTTTAGCACACACACATACAAAATGTGTTACTCACACAAGCGCACATGTAATTGTTAATGTATAAACAGGGGGTGGCATGTCAACTTTCCGTGTTTAGAGAGGGTGTTGTATGAGTTGTGGTGTAAATACAGTGGTGAACGGGCAATTTTCAGATGTAGGAATGGCACGGTGCGGTGAATATCGTCATGACTTGTAAATGATCGTATTTGTAATGCTATTTTTTTTCTTTACTACTCAATAAATTATGTAGTTAGTTCATGAAATACACCGCCAACTCAGTCAATTCCAGCTGAAGACTGCAGTTTCGTGCTTATTAGCACTCATCAGCCCGGCACAGGAAGTGAATGAGCTGGAGGTGGAAAACCTCTTAAGGAAAGAGCATACTTCATAGGATCATTTCTATAGTATGATTAACGAGTTCGCTCATCGAACTTCGCAGAAAACCTCTTAATTAAGCCAAGAGTGAAAAACAAACTGGTAGCTAATATAGATTTAGCATTGACCAGACGAATGACCGAAGCAATGGTTCGGCTCAATTCGAAGATTTAAGGCAAGGCATTCCACCTCCAGCTTATTCACTTCCTATGCCGGGCTGGTAAATGGTAATAAGCACGAAACTGCAGTCCTCAGCTGGAATTGACTGAGCTGGCGGTGTATTTCATGTATTTCTGCTTTAACCCTGGCTATAAGGCGGTAACTTATTGAATATATGTAGTTAGTTACTTTCCTCAAACAAGGACTAAGTTTTAGCAACATGTAATGTACCGACAGCTCGATTATGACATCCATTGACTAGTTTCGTCCTTGCTATGAATTCATCAGTCTGGAATAGACAAAACCTGACCAGGAGTCAGGTGTCCTCTATTGTAACTGAGATGTCTTTCAAACTGTGCGATGAAAACTATCCGATAATGAACTCTGCAAGAGTTCATCATCTGCAAGAACTTTCGCATTCGACTTAAAGTTGGCCAAAATAATCTTGTTCGACTAGAAAAGCTATCCCGGTTGTAAAGATCACTGTGAAAGATTTTTCTTAGATTTATATGAGGAAGTCCCTTCGCAGCTACATGTTTATATGCTTAAAGCTTAGAATCTTGGATGAACACTTTCACATACGCCTTATTTTTCACCCTTGTAACCTTCTCAGGTCGGTCAGGCGTTTTTGTGTACAGTACCTGTGGCTATAGAGTTTGATACCGAAACATGTTCGTGTTTTCTATAAGAAACACGATAATCATGATTATGGCGTCCAAGTTGGAACGGAACGCGATCTCCTTGCAGAGTAGTAAGGAAAAAACACCATTAAGAATGTACGGCTCCGCAACATGTTTACCGAACCATGCCATTGCTACTACTGAGAATGGCACGTATTCTGCTATATATCGATACCATTTCCCCCACCGCAGTCCCAGTCCACAGCGCTATCTCCAAATATGGGAGGTTGTTGTACCGGACACTATTTATATACAGAGAACAGAAAAACTAAAACTACGTAGCTTGGAATAAAGGATTTTTCTGAAACACTAAATAAAGATGACATTAATGAAAACAATTTATTAAACTTAAGAAAACATATAGGTTTTTAAAGTCATGAAGAATTGCTTATTGATCTCACTTGACCGCAGTGCCGCTAGCGGTACCCGCACGGCTTTGCCCGTAGTAGAAAATTAAAAGGTCATTTGGTTCGCCTGTATATTACAAATAATGGACGATGAATTTCTTGCCAAGTTGCTATGTTCGTTTGCTCGCCCATGTGACGACCCCACGTTATTACAATTTGGTAATGTAATTTACTCTTCCACGGTATGATAATTTGCTCGATGAAATGTTCTTAAAATGGGAATAGAAGAAGAGAAATTACGAAAAATCTCTTCAAGGTGCACACCCCGATGCCACAAACTAATTCTGTGCCAAATTTCGTGAAAATCGGCAGAACGGTGTAGGCGCTATGCGCGTAACAAAGAGACATCCCGACATAGATTTGGACAGATATCCCGACAGATATCCAGATATCCAGACAAACTTTGAGCTTTATTATTAGTAAAGAATGTGCATTATACAAGCTACTGTGGTCTTGAGCCTCTGCAATCAGCACTGTCCACCGTCCTCAGCGAACGATACCTCCTCCAGGGTGGTTTCGTCCATGTCCCCCGTGATTAACTTTATTTATACCCGACCCTATCTATAACACAATCCTTTTTAGACACAAACATCATCCAGTATCCATATCCTAATCAACCAGTCCTTGACATTAATTTAATCTTTGACATGTGAATTCAAATTATACTGCGAATTTTTCGCAATTATTGCGATAGGAGCCATTAGTAGAAACAAGAAACCCAACGAGCAAGGTCATATCAGAATTCATGATTCCGAAAAAGAAAATTTTGATTCAAAATATCAAAATTTAAATTAATACCAGTGGCTGGGTGTTAGATGTTGGGTTAATTCAAAATTAGAACAATTTGGAACTCTATCTTCTTTTTCATTTTTTTCTTTGAAATTCCGCTCATCATTCCCGGATATGTGAAATATTTGGAAATTTTTTATTTTTTATCATTATGACCTAAGACCAGAAATTCAGGCAAGCTTGTTCTGGCGTGCGGTTTCATCAAATCATGAATAACTGCGCCACTTTCTTTTTCTGTATGTTCTCAAACATTGAGGAGGTCTGTGAGTTTGAACAGTTACTGCTTGGATTGATTGTTTTTTTTCCCAAGGTTTTTTTTACAATTAAGGGAGTTTTGTTACTTAATTTTTCTTGCGTTTGTAAATTTTAAAATACATGTTTCTTTTTCACATGCAATTGTTTTCTCAGATCAAATGTAAGACATATGCAATGGTCATAAAATATTTGTTTTTTGCTATCATAGTGCAATGGCTGACGAAAAAAGATACTAAATGACCTGTGACAAAGTGGAAAAGTGTACAAATAATGTTCAAGTGCATGCATCAGGCTATGATGGTACTGCTGTGATAAAAAGAATTTTTAACACTAATTAAAATTTTTAGCAAGATTATTCAGTCTTAATTATTCGAAAAACTGAAAAAAAATTCAAAATTATATATTCAAGGAAAATAAAAAGCAATATATTATCAAAAATTTCATTTTTTATTTTCTAAAACATCATAAAAAAGTCATTTGAGGCAGTGAGAAGCAAAGAGATGTATGTGGAACTTTTCAAGTTTTGAGTAAAACGCGTTTATAGATAACATCCTAGGTAGGTTTTCATTTTTTTTTCTAAATCATGCTGTACAGCAGCAGTTTCCAAGGCTACTAGTACCATCTCTTGCTCCAAGACAGAGGAGAGGTTCACCTACCATGTGCACTGATTATCTCCAAGTTTTTAATTTTGCCACTTACATCCCTTTGCTTTTTATTGCCTCATTTGTTATTTCTAATTACATTTTTTTGGTGTCATTCTAATAACTGTATTTGATCGTTTATTGCTTAAAACATGAGCATCAAATATATTCGCTCACTTTTCTGCTTTTTGGCTTTGAATAGTTTTTTTCCACTCCACCACTGTATATGTTTACACCTTTTTTCTGCGCTATATGTCCTTCCCCCTCCCAATATTCTTACATACATATTCATGCAAACATTTCATCATTTTAATCTCCTCGTTTTAGATATGCCTTGTTAGCACATATATAAATATTTCACAATAGAGCTCAATATTTTTAGAGCATTTTGCAGTAATAATTTCATTTAAAACTATTTGCGATGCAAATCAGTATTAAAATAAACATTCATATCTAGATTTTAATAAATCTATGTACTCATATCAGTAAACTTCATACGACCCAATGTATTTGCCCTTATTTCAAGCAAATATTTTACGATTTCTCAAATATAATCATTTGCCTGAACAAAATAGTCTCCCCGATTTAAACAAATTTAACATTAGCAATTGTTTGCTCTAAATACTGCTAAACATACTTTGAAACTTCTCACTTTGATGCGTATGATACAGTTACAGTCCAAACAGTTGTAAAATAATATAATTTTCGATATGTTGAAAAATTCTAAACGTATGCAAAGATTTTCTGAAGTTTAACAAATGCATAACTAATCGTATTTATGGGACTTGCATTTAAAGTTACTTATTGAGTTAAATTTGCATGTAAACGGAATATTCTATTGCAAAGTATCTTGCCTAAGGGGACGGTGGACGTTAAGTTACTTTTTTTTTTCACACTAGATACTTAAAATTTCATGTGCATATGTATTTAAGCATAAATACATATAATACCAGATAAAAAAAAAGAAAAACCAGCTCCACCTTATTTTAAAATTTAAAAAAATTTGAATATTTTTTGACAAATTTAAAATGCTCTACGCGACTTACATTTTACATTTTTGCTTATTTTTTTAATTTTATTACGTAATAAATCATCACGAAGACAAATTGGTATCAGTTAGTAAATTCCTTAAAAATTAAACTTTTACAATTTTTTTTTAAAATACTTCGATAAAAAATCCCCGAAATTTCTCCTGCTAGCACTTTTTAGTCGAGTTTTTTAAACCTTCCTGAAGTTAGATTCTATAAAGCATACAAAGTTTTATCATTTAATGAAACATGAGGCTAAACTTTGAATTTCTTGTACTTTGAATGAAAATTGTGTCGCATGGAGCATTTAGTAGGTATGAAAATCGAGAAAATTTCATTTCGCTTAAAATACAGTTAAAGTATAATTTGCACTAACCTTTTAAAATCTCTTTTTCAGTGTTTTTATTTGTCATTATTTATTTAACCATGTTTTCTTAAAAGAACAATATGTATACTTATCTTTTTTATGCAAAAATTGTTTAGGCCTGCTTTGTTTACAGCTTAACAGCTGAGTTTGAGAGGAATATCTCATAAAAAAAATGTTTTGTGTACTAATTTTAAGCAGTCGTAACTTTGTTAAAAAATGTTCAACCGTTAAGCGGTTTTTTGAGTTACGTAGAAAAATGGTTAAAGTACAACAAAGCACAAAAATAATTTTTTTGTTTTTTTAGTCAATTTTTGCCGAATTCAAGGTCTACCGTCCCCTTAAGCCATTAAAATTAACTGCATAATTATTTCAAAGATTTTTTAATTTTAAATTTCTGTTAAGTTGTTAATAGCTAAAGGTTTTATCACAAAAAATGATGAATATAAAAACTAAGTTTTTCAGATTTAAAAAAAAAACAGAATTATTTTAATTTTTTTAATCTATATATGTCGCAAAATTAGTAATGCAAAAGCTATCAAGTTTCACAATATTTTGATATTTTTTAATAAACCGGAGATAAAAAATAATCGTAAGGTATTGAGAATGACTTAAAATTCCAAAGGAATATACATGTATAGTAGCAGAAAACATTTTTAGGGCAACTTTAGTAAAAATAGTATCCACCGTGTTGATAAATACCGAAAATCTATATTAAGACACCGTTTTGGAACTTCAATGTAACTTACTGTGCTACAGTGTAGTTTGGCGTGGTTGTTTTCGTTGCGGTGACACTACGCTGGCTGAGAAACATCATTTAGAGAACTTGTTTCTCTTTTTACTGTGAGTAAATATGAGGGTTGCGAAAGCGCAGTCAATGTTGTGGAGTTGGAATCGAAATGATTTTGGAGGAAAGTAGTCTAGTCGAGAGTAACAGATTTTTAAATTCTTAGAGTCAGAGCCGGTCATTTTCCCGCTAATTCAACAACTCTGCCAGGTCTGCGCAATCAGAGTCGGACTGATTTTTGGGTGAAGGATTCGGAGTCCAATACTTTCGATTTAATTTTTACTAGTCGGAATCTGTTATTTTAACTCCGACTCTTCAGCCTTGGTTAATTAATACGGGTATATGTAAGGAAATCAGTCGTCATGTCTTCAAAAGTTGACGACAAAGCAAAAAGCATAAAAAGTTCCCCAAAATGTAATAGTAGAAGAAATTTAGGGAAAAGTAAAATAATATAGGATTTTGAAATAAGACATTAAAATATGCATTTAAGAAGGATAAACAAAGATAGTTGATGTGCTACCGCAATTAATGAATACAATTCGTGACTGCTCTCCGACTTAATTACTTCTCTCACATGTAGTAAGTTAGTTCTCGCCCCGAAATAAATATATAGCTTCTAAACTTGTTTGTAAAGCAGAAGTCTGATAGCAAAACTATTTGAGATTAATTTTGTACACAAACTAATAATATTATGTGAGTAGTGAAGACAGATGTCTTTTAGTTAAACTTTTTCTAAGCGAAACTAAGGTGCGTATACTTATTATCCGCACGCACGGACACACACACATAAGCCTGCAATTTTACATCGGACGTGGAAAAAAGAACTTGCCATCTAGCAAATACTGGTTGCGCACATATTGAGTTGTGGTAGTTTAGCGTTTTTGCATAGTTTTATTAAATAATAGAAAGGAATTAGAATGTTATGCCTACGTGCTCCGATATATTTTACGTAAATGAGTCTTCTACCATAATAGTAAACATTTCAAAAAATAAGAAAAAAAAATTATAAAGCAGTTTTTCTGAACTAAAATGTATCATTTTAACCACAAAATAATGAAACTAGGAAAAAATTAAGCTTCTTTTCTAAACTAAAGTTTACCATTTTAACCATAAAATACTGACGCCATTGTCAATTCATTCTTCCGCAACATTAAGAATCATCACAAGTTTCAATTACTTCTTCAAAATAATCAACAAAGTTATTTTTACCGTATGTCTCTCTCCTTTTATTATTTGTTTATCGACGCTAATTCGTTTGCAAGTCAAATACCCGTGAGGCATGAATCCTATATTTAAGGAAATATTTTTATCTGAAAAACATTATCTCTTCGAGATTTTAATTAAAGTAAATTGAAGAAAAATTATTAGGAATTTTATCAAACATACCTCAAATATGTTTCTTTCAGAATTTATTTTTTTTTAAAAAGCTAATAAATATTCATTTGACATAATGTTAAGTGAATAATCTATTTCTTTTAACGTGAAATAATGAAGATTAATATTTGTTTAGGTGAATGGATGTGAGATTTTCTTTTTTAACTTTAAGAAAACTAGTCTTAATAAATTATTTTCACTTATTAATAACTAATAATGTTTTTTTTTTTTAAATTTTTTAAAGATATGTTTGCTTATTGGTTTCGGTAAGTTTACTTTGTGAATTTCGGAGTTCAGAGCCATTTTCAGTAAATGTTATTGTAAATTTATTCGAATTGTATGTTTTTATTTTAAATTATTTTCTCTAATATTAACTACTTCAAAAGTGTGGTAGGTAAAGAGATCGTTTTAGCTGAAAGATGTTGTTCGGTGATAAACGTAAAAGTTGCAAGAATTGATTGAACATGACTGTTTTAATTTCTAAAACTAATGTAAATTAGTTAAAACGAATAATAACGGGTTGGTGTAAAGAAATTGGAAATAAATGGAGATAATCAGTTTAGAGAGAGAGAGAGAGAATCTACTCGACTAATTTTCTATTGACGTGAAATTAAAAAATCAAGTTCAAAGTTTTAATTAGGTCAAATAGTATGTGTGAGCCACGGCTAGATAAGTTATGGGCACATGGGGCACTCATCCAGGGCACCAACATTTGAGGGGCACAAAAACTGTAGGTAAAGTTGTAATTGGACATATTTCATACAGCACCATAGCAAGATTTAAATTATAACCTGTAAAAAAAGTTCATCTCGAAAATTTAATCTATTTTGCAAATTCCAAAACCACTCCGAGTTTAGTTTAACACTAGTATTTTTTATATCAGATACTTTTTATATTTAGGACTAACGGTAACGGGTAAAGTTTGACAAAAGTTTATATAATATACATGAAATACACCACCAGCTCAGTCATTTCCAGCCGAGGACTGCAGTTTCGTGCTTATTAGCACTTATCAGCCCGGCGTAAGAAAGTGACTGAGCTGGAGATGGAAAACCTCTTAAGGAAGCCCAGAGTGCCAAACAAACTGGTAGCTAATATAGAATTAGCACAGACCAGACGAGTGACCGAAGCAATGGTTCGGTTCAACTCGAAGATATCTTCGGGCTGATGAGTGCTAATAAGCACGAAACTGCAGTCCTCGGCTTGAAATGACTGAGCTGGTGGTGCATTTCATGTATTTATGCTTTAGCCCTGGCTAATGAATGGTAATTACTTATATTATGTTTAATTATCATATATTACATTACTCTTCAACTGTCTATACTGCATATTTACATAGGCAGAATAAGATATTGTAACATATTGTAATCTTCGTAGGCATTAATGTGTTTTCTTCCTGAATCATTCTCAGTAATAATGTAAATTACTGCACCAATTTTATTAAAATTGAAAAACATCACAAATTTTCAAATGTTAAAAAATCCCATCTGCTTTCTTTAAACCTCATCCCTAACTGTCATAGTAGACATACATTTCCATAAACCCTCAGGGTTAATGCTCTATTCTACTATTTTAATGACTAAAAATTGAAACTTTTAGATTAAGGGTTTGTGGTTTGTTCATACATACGCTCTTTAGAGATAATTCCATTGTTTAAAATTTATTTACTTTAGGGTGTAATGCACGGGGAATTAGGATTTTGTCATTGTTTTTGAAAAACATTTTCGCTACAGAGTATTTTCCTTAATTGCGGAAAGGATCTGTAATCTGTATAGCGTGAGAGAATAATACTTTGTTTTTGTTTAAAAGTAATGCGAAAAACGGTTTTTCTTGCTCACGGAAGGAAATCAGCTTTGGGTGATCATTTAATTCTCACGATGTTAAATAATATGCTCAATCCAAATGCGCGAGTGTGACATTTTTCCGTATGAATTTGCATTATATTCCCAGAATCTTAAACCTTGATTTTTATTTTCATATAATTTGAATAGAACGAATCGTTATGTATCATCATGTGATGTATCAACTGTCTAGAAGCAAAAAAAAAACTTTATAAACAATTATGCTTAGGTTTTTTGGGTGTGACTGCACGGTCACACTCGCAACACGGACAAATCAGTGATTTTCGAACACACACACGCACAAAAAAAAAAAAAAAAAAAAACACTTACACACAATTTGTGAAAGTTAATATTTTATATTATGATACATAATAGTTCTTTCCATTTGAATGCATAGCAAATAAAATAGTTACCAATTAACATTTGTTCATTTAGTTATCACAATGTTAAATGCTACGCTCAATCCATTTGGGTATGTGTGATTTTTGTACTTATGTAGGGGAATGTGGGGCAAAGTGAAATGGTGAAAGATTTGCTCCGGTCTTAGTGCCACTTACCTAGTATTATTTCAACTATGTAGTAAGATATGTAGTCTATTCAAATAAAGAAAAAACTACCTCTGAAAATTGAACCATATGGCAATACAAGCAATTTTCAAAAATTGATACTCAAATTGTAATACTTTGTTGTAAGTCAAAAGTTTTTTTTTTATTATCAAGTGATACAGTTTTTGTTAGTAACTTTTATATTTTAATTGGGACCTCCTAATTTTCGGTGCAGTATTTATTTAGGCAATATTTAGCTTATTTGTATTTTTAATATTTTTCACAATTATTCAAGTGCATGCGGGGTAAAGTGAAATAACTCTTTTTGTTTAATCACTCAATCATTTTCGAAATCACTTACGTATTCGTTTATTAACTAATTTATTTACATTACTTCATTTATTAATTCCCTTAATAATTCATTCCATTATTTATTTTCTTATTCATTTAATATTTTACTAACTCATTTTTACGTATTTATTAATAAATAAAAAAAATTCGTTTATTGTTTTCTTATCTTTTTATTTATTAAACTATCCTTTTATTTACTCATTATTTTGCTCAAAAATATTTTTCACAATCGAATAAATAATATTTCATTCGAATAATGTTTCATTTTTCACTTTGGTTTCTGAGGTTCACCGGCAAATCTGCTACTGTAAAAAATGTTAGCGGTTTCTATCCACTCCTATCTCGCTCTTGATCCAAATAATTCAAAAACCAATGCAGTAGTTTGTTTTCAGGTTCTTAACTACACAGAAAACTAGTATGTTGTGGCCATCACGAAACTTTCTTCTATATATATATTTTTTTTCTGATCCCTCCCCATGCTTGACGAGGAAGCAATATTCCCAATGGCACATATGTGTACCAAATTTCTTTCGATTTCATTCGGTAGTTTTTGCTGTAGAGCGGCCACAAAAAACTGGTCACACACAGACGTGACACACATACACACACACACAGACACAGACATTTTCCAAAAATAGTCGAAATGGACTCAGTACACCTCAAAACGTTCGAATCCGTCAAAATTGAAATTTGAAAATTTGCACGAAACCAATACTTTCTTCTATATATTAGATATAGAAGAAAGTAAAAATGAGTACACAACTCGGTTGATGCTCAATTTTGAAATTATTACATTCTCAACTAGTATGTTGTGGCCATCACGAAACTTTCTTCCATATTTTTCTTTTTTCATCTGATCCCTCCCCATGCTTGATGAGGAAGCAATATTCCAAAAAAAAAACAAAATTACATATGCAAAAACTTGACGACCATCCCAATGTCTGAATTATTGCAAAAGCAAAGCAAAGAGCGAAAATTGAAAGTTATTTTAAAAGCCTTGCTTGAATTAATTATAAATATTTTATTTGTTAACAAACATAAGATGGCAACAGTTAAAAAATTTAAATCATTGAGATAATATTTCCGATCATTTCCATACAATTAAAATCACGAGAAATACGCAGACGACAATCTATTACGATTTATCTTTCTTATTGTTGCATTAATAAAGCTATTTTTATTCGCAAAAAAAAAAATCAACACTTCTTGGAGCGATTGGCGTCAAACTTGAACCGAAGCCTGTTTACATATGGATTCACATATATTCCAAATTTCAACCAGAACGTAGCATTACTTCTTGAGATAGGGCACTCACAATGGAAAAAAAGAACGGGCGATTGCGCTACCCCCTTTTTAGCTGTTGACACCAAAATAAAATCAGCTCTAAGGGCTACTTGCCGATAAATTTTTCTTTCATTCCGTTCATTATTTCTTGAGATACAGCAGTCACAATTGACGACAAAAAACGTTCTGTAGCTCAACCCCCGTTTGAGTTATTGACACCAAAATTGAATCAGCACCTGTTCCTGTTAATGGCAACATATGGACCAAATTTTGTTTGATTCCGCCAGTTACTTCCTGAGGAATAGCAAGCACGTGTAACTCAAAAAACGTCCCATTGCTCCACCCCCCTTGGAGGAATTCGCGCCAAAAACCAATGGGCACAAGTTCACATAGCGGCACATATGTGTACCAAATTTCTTTCGATTTCATTCGGTAGTTTTTGCTGTAGAGCGGCCACAAAAAACTGGTCACACACAGACGTGACACACATACACACACACACAGACACAGACATTTTCCAAAAATAGTCGAAATGGACTCAGTACACCTCAAAACGTTCGAATCCGTCAAAATTGAAATTTGAAAATTTGCACGAAACCAATACTTTCTTCTATATATTAGATATAGAAGAAAGTAAAAATGAGTACACAACTCGGTTGATGCTCAATTTTGAAATTATTACATTCTCAACTAGTATGTTGTGGCCATCACGAAACTTTCTTCCATATTTTTCTTTTTTCATCTGATCCCTCCCCATGCTTGATGAGGAAGCAATATTCCAAAAAAAAAAAACAAAATTACATATGCAAAAACTTGACGACCATCCCAATGTCTGAATTATTGCAAAAGTAAAGCAAAGAGCGAAAATTGAAAGTTATTTTAAAAGCTTTGCTTGAATTAATTACAAATATTTCACTTGTTAACAAACATAAGATGGCAACAGTTAAAAATTTTAAATCATTGAGAAAATATTTCCGATCATTTCCATGCAATTAAAATCACGAGAAATACGCAGACGACAATCTATTACGATTTATCTTTCTTATTGTTGCATTAATAAAGCTATTTTTATTCGCAAAAAAAAAAAAAAAAGAATCAACACCTCTTGGAGCGATTGGCGTCAAAATTGAACCAAAGCCTGCTTACATATGGATTCACATATATTAAACTAGTATGTTGTGGCCGTTACGAAACTTTCTTCTATATTTTTCCTTTTTCTGATCCCTCCCCATGCTGGACGAGGAAGCAATATTCCCAACAAAAACAAAATTACACATGCAAAAACTTGACTACCATCCCAATGTCTGAATTATTGCAAAAGCAAAGCAAAGAGCGAAAATTGAAAGTTATTTTAAAAGCCTTGCTTGAATTAATTACAAATATTTTATTTGTTAACAAACATAAGATGGCCACAGTTAAAAATTTTAAATCATTGAGATAATATTTCCGATCATTTCCAAACAATTAAAATCACGAGAAATACGCAGACGACAATCTATTACGATTTATCTTTCTTATTGTTGCATTAATAAAGCTATTTTTATTCGCAAAAAAAAAAATAAATAAATAAATAAATCTACACCTCTTGGAGCGATTGGCGTCAAAATTGAACCAAAGTCTGTTTACATATGGATTAACATATATTCCAAATTTCAACCAGAACGTAGTATTACTTCTTGAGATAGGGCACTCACAATGGAAAAAAAGAACGGGTTATTGCGCTTCCCCCTTTTCAGCTGTTGACACCAAAATAAAATCAGCTCTTATACCCACTAAGGGCTACTTGCTGATAAATTTTTCTTTCATTCCGTTCATTATTTCTTGAGATACAGCAGTCACAATTGACGACAAAAAACGTTCTATAGCTCAACCCCCGTTTGAGTTATTGACACCAAAATTGAATCAGCACCTGTTCCTGTTAATGGCAACATATGGACCAAATTTTGTTTGATTCCGCCGGTTACTTCCTGAGAAATAGCAAGCACGCGTAACTTAAAAAACGTCCCATTGCTCCACCCCCCTTGTAGGAATTCGCGCCAAAAACCAATGGGCACAAGTTCACATAGCGGCACATATGTGTAGCAAATTTCGTTCGATTTCATGCGGTAGTTTTTGCTGTAGAGCGGCCACAAAAAACTGGTCACACACATACACACACACATACACACACACACACACACACACACACACACACACACACACACACACACAGACATTTTCCAAAAATAGTCGAAATGGACTCAGCACACCTCAAAACGTTCGAATCCGTCAAAATTCGAAATTCGAAAATTGGCACGAATCCAATACTTTCTTCTATATATTAGATATAGAAGAAATTAAAAATGTTGTGTAAAAGAAATATCCAACTTCGTTTCGGGCATTAGTTCTGCATAATTTCATATTAAAGAGAATAAATTGCCAAACAATACAGTAGACCCTCGTTTTACGCGGGTTTGTTTTAGGCGGTTTTGATTATACGCGGTTTAAGATTTGACTCTTTTATTTTATTTTACGCGGATGAGTTTCGGTTTTACGCGAACGCAAAGAGATAACATTTTCCCCTCTTTCAAAATACAAACTCCTAACGATTGCAAATTACGCGTAATCAACTGCATTTTGACGTGTTAATAATCGAGCTTGGACCACTGGAGACATTTTATGCGATTGGTTCCAGTCCTCTTTCCAGAAGTAAATTTATTAAACTCACACAGTTAAGAACTCAGTGGAAGAAGATCTTTTAGGGGTGACAAAGGAGGCCAAAACCAACGAGGATACCAACGTCGGTGGCGCACAACCAAAAATGTTCACATTGAAAATTTTGAGCCATTCCTAGACAACAGAAATAATCTTTCTGATTTGTAAGTGAAGGAAGATTCTATCATGAAAATCACGCAAGTGATCATAGATGCGTTAATACTCTGCAAAGAATTACAGAGAAAAAAATATCAATGACTGCCAAAAGACTATCATAGCCAGCTCCTCTTTATAAACAGGACACGAAATTAATTTATGTTTTTTTCTTTATGCATGTTGTGCATAAAAGTAGATATAAGTACACATTAAACTTATTATACAATTAGCCATCACTAGAATGAAGTATTTTGCTATCTACGGATTCAAACCCCTATTTTAACACAAGCATTAGGTCTCAATTTACGCGGTTTCAATTTACGCAGCATTTCCATGGAAAGTAACCCCCGCGTAAAACGAAGGTCTATTGTATACACACCGAACTGGCTTATACTATCAAATTTCACAGAGAATAATGCTGACGTACTTCATATCTTCAGTGAATACATTATTATCCCTGGAAGCAATATCACTACCTAATCGCAAATTCATTTACTCACAAATGACTGCCTTTTCCAAAACGCAAATACACATTCATAAAAATTGCCTCGGAGGGAGGCAACATTCTACCATGCATTCCGAAAAATAACAGAGATTCTGTATTTTAGAGTTAATCTAATATAACAGACAGAGAGATGTTTCGCTTTTTATCGAATCAATATTGCTACCTTTTAGAATACTATCCACTCCTCAATGAGTGGTTATTTTCCCCGCGGTTAAAGTCTGCAACTCTTCATAGTTCTTTTAATGAGTGAAAATTGAGACTCAATGCAGAAGAACGAATACCGGTTACTTTTTTTTTTTTTTTCATTTTTCTCCAGAGCTTCAATTGTTTTCAGGATTTAGGTTTCGGGGTATGATGGCCATAAGAGCAAATTAATTACCGTATAAATGAAGTTGTTAGTGTATGTATGTATCTAAGTGTTTAGGAATCAGCAGAATTTGAAATTTTTACGAATTGGTGCCTCGAGGGATTGGACGATGGGAAAATAGCGTTCGATTTGGAAAGGAGTGGGTGCAATTATAATCTTTGTTTAGTTCTCAAATATGTTTGTTTGAAATATCGTTTGAAGAATAGCTGATATTTTAGTAATTTTGTGCATTGTACATTTTGTTGGTTAAGGTCTGTTGTATTGCTTTATACATATTAAACATTTATTTACATATAAAATTCTGCATTGTATTCAAAACATTTGTTGTAAGCGATTTCAGAAAATGAATTTCAGATAACCACAGGTTTTTATGTTTAATTGACTAAATTTTATGTATACTTGAAACTATTTACATGTTAGAAAAAAGTTTCCTTCAGTGATTTATTTTTGTTGCTTAAATCTTAGGCCTTATAGCTTCAGGCTCGTTAGGTCAAAAATGTAACCAATATTTTTGCCAAATAGTTTATGATTTTTTTATGAGCAGCATATTATGAAACTTTTTAAATTATGTGCCAAATAGGATCGTAATGAAAATCATTTACTTTTAAAATATTCTAAATTAGCGGTGACGCAACAGAATTTTTTACTGATGCGGAGGCACATCTTGTTTGTGTGTTGAAAAATACTTAAGAATGTAAAATTAGCACTAAACTATTGATTCTGGGGCGGTGATATGACAAGGAAGGGGGGGGGCGATGATCGACCGTTAGAATGTACAAACTACTTTCTTTTTTCTCCCTAAAAAACAGTGGGACTTACTCAAACGCATAACCATTAAAAAAAACCTTTCGTAACTTTTAGCATAAAGATCTCAAAAGTTTATATAAAAGGTGTGTGTGCTTCTTAACAAATAAAAATGGGCCCAATAATAGCAAATTATAAATTGTTTAATAGTTCTTAAATGTAATTAAAATGTCCTTACGTGACAAAGAAATATTTTAATGTTTCTGTATAAAAGTTTTCTGATTTCAAAAATAAAAACCAACATTGTTTCTCACAGGACAACGTAAAAAAAAAATAGGGTTTTTACAATTATATATATATATATATATATATATATATATATATATATATATATATATATATATATATATAATATATATATATATATATATATATATATATATATATATATATTATATATATAAACAGTATGTCCACTAGTCCTTCACGACCCCAATAATTTCTAAATGACACGAGTTATCGTCATAAAAGTGGGATCTAAGTACAGTTACATTGTCATGCGCTACACATTGAAGCTTGATTGAAATCGGAAACTTGGAGTTAGAACTTGGAGTTAGCGTTGGTAGAAGATATGACATCTTCCGCACAGTAGTGTTAAAAATAGTAGGCATAAAATTACTTCCAGGCTACAAGTCTTCGGGTATATGGTTGCGTAGAATGACCACCACTTTCACCTAACCTAAACATTTTAGCCTTGTTTGGTCACATAGCGAGTGTATGCAACATCTCCAGCAGCGTTGAAGGAACTTTGAAGCCGTATTGCGGATGCTTATGCTAGCGTATTACTTACCGTATTGAACAATGTGCAGCGAGAATGGGGTCGTTTTCAAAATTTTAAAAGTATTTTTTCTGAAAGAGCGCACTTAAAAACATAGGATATGACCATTTTTAAAATAATTTGACTAAGTTTAATATTTAAAAAAAATTACTTTAATATTTACGCTTTCATTGTTTACGCTTCTGCTGATGACATCACACATGATGAAATGCCATTCACTGTTGCCATTCACAGAGCAAAATATTGATATTCGCATCTTCACTCATGTGTATTGGCAAGTATATGGTCGATAGCAAGCTTAGAGCGCAATTTTAATTCGCTCTTGATTATCATAACGTGGAAACGCGGTCCAAAGATGCACCAAAGAGCATCATTTGTGACGTCTTCAAGACCACGCCTTGTTTGAAAAATCGGACATTTTAAAAAAATAATTAAAAAATAACTGTTGGGGAAAATGAAAGAATTTTCTGGGTCCATGTTATTATTATTATTTTTATTGCTTTTTGCTTATTCTATCAATTTCAGTAAATAAAAGTACTCCTTTTGACTGAAGGAAACAAACCCACTGCAATCTCGTATTCTTATGTGTTATTATGATAAAATACAATATTGGAGCATTGCAAATTGATGAGGCAAGCGGCAATTTTGTTTAACGCGATCGAACACAGGTGCACTTTACGCCGACAAATTTTTATCGTCGATTCAAGAAAAATGTCCTTACCTTCTAAATCAAACATGGTGAGCAACTTTATAGATCACTTTTTCCCCATACCTCTGACTGTTTTTGAGATAGCAACGCTAACTCCAAAGTTTTCCACCTGTAGCGCTGCGAGCGGTTTCCTTGCGTACCGCATGACTACTTATCTGTGACTAAACCAATTTTTATGACGATAGGTTTCTCGTTCAGAACTTTTTTGGGTGTCAACATACATCATTTATGTAGTGTTTTTCAATCATCATTTCTGCGGTATTGTTTTATGCCCAATTATAATGAATTTAAATGATATGTAAAAAAAATTGCTCTTCTTTTATCACAAAAGAACAACTTTTTGCAATGTATGAAAAAAAAAACATGCTTTGTATTTGAAGCATTCTAATCGGATACCATCAGGAAAAAAGTTACACAAGTTTAATTTAAATAATAGCTTTTAATGTTTCTGTGTGTGCAGACTTATTAAAGTTTTTGAAAAATGCAAAGAAAGATAATGCCCTTTTTCTACGAACTTCCTTGCAGTTAGTAATTCATGCGACATCTTGAGTGATTTCGATACCTTGTTTAATCTCTCTAATCTTATAAAAGCCGCTCTTTTGAACGATAAGAGAAGCACAAGGGGATGATTACTTTTAGTTGAACGCACTAAATGAAATGAGACCCTGTGCTGTTTCAGCTCGATCGATTTCTTCTGTTTTTAAGATTTTCATTTATGCTTCAGAAGACCGCCGCGAACGTAAAATATTATATTTAAATGCTTGTGCTCAGCAAACCTTGGTAGTTAACATAATATGGGTATTAAAAATGAAGTGCATTAATTTTATCTAAGAATGAAATGCATTAATTTTAGTTAAGGAATTTGAGTAATTTTAAAATAATCTTGATGTGGACAACTTGTAGGGTTACTAGTGAGACGAGATTTCGTAGCGGGGCAAAGTGAAATGGAATTTTTTTTCGCAGTTTGAAGCGCCACCTATCTGGCAATATTTTAACTAAGTTGTTGAACATGTATTTGATTGAAGTTCAAAAATGGCTTTCTCTTAAGATCTCTGTAATAAAATACAAAATTTCCTTGATATTATTTTAATGCTTCAGAAATCTGCAGAGGACGTAAAATGTTACGTTTAAATGTGCTTTGTGCTTAGAAAATCCCCGTAGTTTCAAGCCCGCTTATTGGAATATCGGTTAAAAGAATATCCCACTAAACGTAATACCTTTTCAATGTACCAAAACATAATAACATGTCTCTTTGATCCCGGATAATGGAATATCCCGCTTGTTAAAATACTTTTTCTTGGCAAATTGGATGTTACATTAAGCAGGCTTGATTTTACTTGAAATAATAGAATTCTTTTGATAATTTTCAATAGTTTTAAAATATTTTCATAATGTTCAATTCTTGTTATCGTAATTAATAAAATTTGTGATTTTAGAAATGCAAGGTTTTGTCAAAAAGTTGTTTGATAAGCAGGCTATTTTTCTCTTATGCAAACATCCTACTCATTTCAGAGAAATTTCTAATGTGGTTCTATCTGAATTGACTTTGGTTGAAAAGTATTTCAAGTGTAACTTTTGACAAATAAAGAAAATTAATGAAAAAAGTGTCAATTCCATGTTAAAAACTAGAATTTAATCTAATAACGAGAACATTTTGTTCGCTTAAAGTGTTAGGATCTACGTATTTGGTTGAAATTCAAACACTCGATTTAGTTCTTTGACTAATTTAACATATCAGTAAATTTTAGACCCAACTGATGCAAAAATTGCGCCAAATGCATAGTCTAAAATCTTAAAGGTAAATAAAATAACTAAATAAATAAGGAACAATTATGGAAAACCACCTAATTTTTTTCGCTGTTCCGTAGGAAATTTGGACTCATTTATATTAAAAAATTGAATGTTTAAATAAAACTACACATAACATTAAACACTATAAAATACATCATTTATATCAAAATTTGAATAGTCTGCTACTTTTTTTTGGTGAAAATTAAATCATTTTCAAATTTTTAAGCGAAGTGTTCATTACTTTATTCTCGGCAATGATCAGTGTGCAGAAAACTTAATCAATAATATTTTCCCTCCCCAAACACAAAATTCTTAAGCACTAACTTGTGTAAAGAATAAAATACTTCCTCTAGATATTAAAGAAATAGAGCAGTAATTTGAAAAATACAAATCTCCTTACTTTATGCTTGATTTAGGAGAAATAAAAATTTACAGGAATTCGTAGAAAGAGAAGAAATGACGGTTTCCTCCGTATTTAAGGTCTTTATTTCTATCATTTGAGAGACCGGATGCGTTTTATTTTTTAATAGCTCCCTTTATTCGATTCTTTAACTAGTACTTCGTTGCATTGTTTTCTTAATTACTTACTTGTGAATCATCATAAATCTTAATCGATAAACACATTATTATTATTATCAAATCCTTTACGAATAAATGTGTTCTGTTTCTGCGTATAAAAAAAACTTAGTTTTCTCTGCAATGGACAGATTAAATTTCGGCCAAGCAATTTATATTTTTAATGTATTTACACCATAAAAAAACTTTTTTAATAAATTAAATTCGTTTTTTTTAATCTTGTAGTAAAAAATTAATTTTGTATTAAGTAATACTCAATGTGTAATACATATATCGCGCATCTAATGCAACACCGCCACAAGTCGAAAATTGTTTGTCGATTTTGAGTTATTGAAGATTTTCTTATACATGCCCTGGAGCAATTTTATTAGTTCTATTAAAATGGAAGACAGCCATTAACGAAACAAAAATTAAACTTATTTTTGAGCTATGCCAGAGTGTTACTATAAGAATTTAAGCTAAGGCGCATTACATTTAAATTGATTTTTCTCGAAAAGTAGTTTTTGCAGATGTGGCAAGTTTGTAGTAGGTGTTCTATATTGTATGTTACTGTGCAATGCTGAAATCTGGTAAATATTAACCTTCCTCGCTGAATGACAATATTCAATTAGCAAATATATATATGAAAGTGTAAATATTTAGTTACATCTTAAAACATTAACCAGTGAATGTTGACATTTTTAAATTTCAGTTTGCTGTAACATAAACATTTCTATGCAACGATGGAAATTTCAAAAATTCGCGTAGTTGTGATTTTGCAAGTTAAATGTTAAATTTATGAAATGAGACTCTGTCTAACAATTGTGTTTTCTTACAGGAACATAGTCTACAACATCAGCCTAAAGTCCCTAGATGAAATGAAGGTAAGCTGAATTTCAAGTTTTTTTAGCAATTGAAAATATTCTTCCATCTAAAACCACCACATTATGTTTTTATGATTTCATTGGTTATAAAAATTAATATTTATTTATTTAGTTATTTATTTCTTGAATAAGAAATATAGTTATTTATATATATTCTGAGTTAAGAAATATAGAGTTTGATCGAAAAAATTGTTCAATTGTGACCCAAATTGTAAAGAATCTGTCCCACAAAATATGTAAGCTGATAGATCTGAAGATTTATCTAATTTTAACTTGTCTAATGAAATAAAGAAATAAGTTCTGAAACTATTTGAGAAATGAACCAGATAACTTATTTACCGCTCAAACATTTTAATTATCTTACAGCATTTCAATTAAATGACGCAGTATAAAAAGCATATAGGACAAATCAAGAGCAATAATTAATACATAGAGAAAAATTGCATTAAATTAAACAAAATAATTTCTTTCCTTTTCAAGTGTATGCATGAATAAGTACTATTCCAAAACTCTATAAACATTCGAAGAGATTTGTAAAATGTTTAATTCGTTTTCTCTCTTTCTCACAAAATGTAAATAGTGGGCGCTGAGTCTGCTGTTGTGTTAATCAGAAACGTTATGTAAAAATATTGCTAAAATATTTCCACCGATTAGATTTATAAGAACTGTAAGCATACAAATGAACAGGGTAAGAGAAAAAGAGAAAAAATTTGAAGAGTGTGTCAGTTTCAAGTCGATTCCTTAAATCCATACATCCAATTACACTCTTGAAACGATTTTCTTCCAATTTTTCTTGTGAAGAAATTTGTTAATGGATTTTATGATATACTTTACTAGTTAATGAATGACTAGTCACTAGATACCAGTAATTCATGAAAGTTGTAATGTGCAGTATAACTAAATAAGTTGATAATATACTTACATTTCACTTAAAAAAAATCTTTCATTTTCAAGCTGGTTAACGCTAATTCGAAACACAGAAGTTCAGGACCGAAACAAAACATTTTTTTTTAGTGCTTAGGAATTAGTGTTATTCTAAGAAGTATTAAAAAGTTTCGTAAAAAACCTGAAACATTCTCAAATTATGATTCAGATGTTTATTTTGCTCACCCCCCCCTCCCCCGAAATATATATATATATATATAAATGATGGGTCCTCGACATTCGGTCTTTAAGGAAACTAAGAATGCTATTGTTTCATTAGAAACCTTATTTAAAAATATTACCAAAATATTTCCGCCAGCTAGGTTTATAAGAATTATAAACATGCAAATGAACACGGGAGAAGAAAAAAGTGAATAAATTTGAAGAATGTGCCAGTTTCAAGTCAACTCCTTAAATCCATACATCTAATTACACATTTTTGAAACTACTTTTCTTTTGGTGAAGAAATTCGTTTAAGTGTTGAGATCCACTTGACTGGTTAATGAATAAATAGGTACTCAATACTAGTAAATCAGGGCGATAAACGAACAACTTAACTAATAAGAAATATACCGGCAATATGTACTTGCATTTCATTGAAAAAAAAATATTTCTTTATTGAGCTGGGAATGAGATTTGAAACACAAAAGTTCAAGAATGAACCAAAAAAAATTTTTTTCGAAAAACTGTATCAGATATAAAATGTCTAAGTACTGGAATTAGTGTTGTTCTAAGAAGGATGCGAAAGCTGTATAAAAATCCTAAAATATTTTCAAATTAGGGTTTGGATGTTTATTTTGCGCACTCCCCCCTCCCCGAATTTAAATGATGGTTCCTTGGCACTCACTCTTTAAGGAAACTAAGTCTGCTATTGTTTAATCAGAAACCTTATTTAAAAATATTACCAAAATATTTCCACCGACTAGATTTATAAGAAATATAAACATGCAAATGAAGACGGGAGAAGAAAAAAGTGAATAAATTTGAAGAATGTGCCAGTTTGAAGTCGATTCCTTAAATCCATACATCCAATTACACATTTTTGAAACTACTTTCTTCTGATTTTTCTTGTGGAGCAATTCGCTAAAGTGTTGCGATCCGCTTGACTAGTTCATGAATAAATACGCACTCGTTACTTAATCGCTAATCAATGCTAATTTATGCGCATAGAGGTCGGAATTGACGCGCGAAGGACTGCCGCGGTGATTTTCTAAGGCCCCTAAGGATTCGGGCAAAATGAAGAAAAAATGGACTTCACTTTCCGCAATTCGTTGATGGATTTTCTTTAAATTAAGTTTCTTGTTTATTTACTATAATCCTCGTCTCTTACTTGGTTAAGATATTTTTTGATCGTTAAAATTATTGGGTATCTAAATCAGGTTTGGTGTATTATGTGAGAAAAGTTGAAGTCGGAATTTTTTCAAATGTTAACAAAAAGTAAAGACTAATAACGTAAAAGAATGCAATGTGGTAAATGCTTTATATCACAGTTTGACATTGTTGTGGTTGTTTTCTTTTTTTCCACAATTTCTTTCAACTTTTTTTCCAACACTTACTTTAATTTTCTTCAATTCTTTCTTCAACCTTTTCACAACTAGTCAGTTAAAATATTTTTTTATAGAAAAATAGCTGTCATAAAATCTTGTTCACTGTAAAAGCTGTTGAATATCACTTTTTAGAAAATGGTTTGTCCTGAGCGTCCCTACTTCTATTAAAACCCTGGGAAGTTATTTACAAATACGTCAATAGCTCCTGGTATGAAAACGTATTAAACATTATGATTTCAATAACCTTTTGGATTATAATAATGACTGGAGTACAAGTTGAAGTGCTAAAAAAACAACAACCTATAATTTAAAAAGGGTTGGTATTGTAGCTAAATTTATGTATGAGGATAGTTTTAACTTCATTGTAAAACTGGATCGACAGTTTTGCATAAATTACTTAATGTAATAAAGTTGCTGTACATTTTTTGTTAGAAAATTTGCCGCTATTACTTCGTTTAGCACTTTTAGAAAATATAAGTTTATTCACTGCTCCCTTACGTTTTCTTTGCCGTAAGTGTTCTTTTGCTAAAAGTTCTATGTCAGGGGTTTTTGAATTTTCCCCAAAAATACTAATGAATTGAGAAATTTTTTTAATTGAATCTAATATCTTTCAAATCATATGGATGAAACAAAAGATTGAGATTTGGTTTTAAAACACTTGTTTTACGACTTAGATTATTTCCTGACAACTATTTTGACAGATACAGACTGACTTACAGTCCCCCAAGTCATACATTTACCTGTTTGACAAATTTATGTAATGTTTAGTGCATTGTTTTGTTTGTTTATGAACCATTTAGTTGTTTCTGATCTTTTAATAATATATTAAATGCTTTTATTGTATAATTTATTATTATTATTTGTTATTTATTTTATATATTTTTTAATTTTACGGGAAAATAGTCTAAAAATTGCATTTTTTCGTAAATAAAAGACCAACGGAACATAACTTTCTACTGCTAAATACTTAAAATTTTTTCGCCATATTTTATTTCAAAATTCATTTAGGAGAAATATCTATATACTACTGCGTACTGGTATGACATTTCACGAAGGACAAGACTTGTACCAAAGGTACAAAAACATACAGAATCCACCTATCTGCTCCTTGAAGGTTGGCATTTTTTTTTTCTTTTTTAAAAGGGAAAAAAATGCCAAGTCCTCATTTATTATTCCAATCCTCAAAGAATGCAATGAAAAAACATCATTCACTCATAAATTTTCACCCGAACAAAAGCAATGTCAATATTCAGCCCCTTGTCACCCTCCAATAACTGTCACCCAAGGGTCTCATTTGCATGTTGACAATGTCGGACAGGCAGATTGACAAGTAGTAGACGTGAGGACAGACCGGAACGACTTTTTAAAATTCATAGGTCCACCCCTCCATAACCTCCCCACAAACGCAATTTTCTTTCCCCTCATAATTTCATTATTTTATTATTTAACTTCCCCGCTCTTGCTAATGAGATTACATATTGAATAGATGGAAAAGAGCCCTTTCACGTTTTAAACTCTGAACAAATCATTTTATTTCTTACGCCAAGACTTTGAACGTTGGGCCGTAATGTGCAAATAAGGAAGATGCTTGAGACATTAATTTTTATGGAGATTAAAGTAGAAAATGAAGGAGCTAATAAATAAGAAGAAATTTGTATTGCGAATTAGATTTAAAACGTGCCTTCAATTTGTTTGTGTAATTAACGAATGTGTGTAATTCATTGTTGAAATTACGTATACCTTATAATAAATTACATGCTTCTTTTTTAAGTATTGATTTACTTTTGTTATTATTGTTGAAAAACCCAACAGCAAAAAATATAACAATAATTTTTAAATAATAATAATAATAATAATAATAATAATAATATGTAAAGAAGAGGGAAAAAATATATGTTACAATGGGGTTGTCGCCTTCAGTCAAAAGTAGTACTTTTTGTCACTGAAATTGATAGAATAAGCAGAAAAGAAATGGCATGGACCCAGAAAATACTTTCATTTTCCCAACAGTTATTTTTTAATTATTTTTTTTAATGTTCAATTTTTCAAACAAGGCATGGTCTTGATGACGTCACAAATGATGCTCTTTTGCGCATCTTTCTACCACGTTTCCACGTTATGATAATCAAGAAGCGAATTAAATATTGCGCTCTACGCTTGTTATCAACTATATCGTTGCCAATACACGTGAGTAAAGATGCGAATTAAATATTTTGCTCTGTGAATGGCAATTTTTAAAAAAATATTAAACTTAAACAAATTATTTTAAAAATGGTCAGGTCCTATGTTTTTAGCATGCTCTTTTAGAAAAAAATACTTTTTAAATTTTGGAAACGATCCCATTATCTAAACATTACTAATTCATTGTTAAAATTACACCTGAAACGCCAAAGCATGGCTAATTATTTTTAGTTTTAAGTCATGGAAAGAACTTTGTCATTGCTGTTGAAAAAATCAATAGTAAAGAAGGATATTTATAATTGGAAAAAATCAATTAAAAAAAGGAAATTTCTCCTTTTAAATTCTAAAATGCTTCTGTGGAAAAAGCTACTGGCCAATCATCTCAATGTCCAACAGAAAGAACCGCAAAATCCTCATTAGGAAAAAATTGACCTTTTTGTTTACTTTTCGTAAATTCTTCTATCTTCTAAAAATGGATGAGCGTTTAGGTGATTCAGTGGCACGTGTCTTGAATTCCAGTTCTGCCTGTCTGACTTCAAACGGTAGATAATTTTTAATGAACTTAAGGTACATTTCCTAAGAGAAAATGCTATTGTTTAAAGTATTGTTATGCATTGAAGCAAAGAAAAAAAAATGCAGTAAATAACTTCTACGAATCAGTTTTTTTTTAAACTTTTATTAAATTTGGAAAGAAATACCTAGAAATTAAAATAGATAATTTATGAACTAAATTATTGTCAAAGAAATGTATATTAAAAAATCTTCTAAAGAAGATTTCGGTTTCAAATGACCTCTTACTTAGAAATGATTTCAATGTTGTATTATTTCAATGTCCAGAAATATAGTTTTCACGCGTGCCTTCAAATGTAAAATTGATTTCTGTTTACATAGAATTGTACATATGTTTATAAATTGGTAAAATTTTTTTACCGATTTATATTTTTGAGAAGTTATAGCGAGTATCCCTAAATTATATCCGCACCCCCCTCCAATGTCTCCTAGCTTATTTAGGTGTAAATAATGAGAACCCTTGTTTAACGCCCTCCTCTTGCATACTTTCTAAGAACTTTAGGGTTCATGTGCGTCCTGCACACAAGAGCTAGTCTAGGTGGGGTTAGAAACACAAACAGCATTTATTTTGTAATAAAAATTTTCTTGTTTTGTATGTCTGTATTTACTAATGTTTCTAAAAAATGTAATATGTTTAAAAAAGTTTTAATCCATTTGATTCAGTAATGTAATATCTATTTCTCTGCGAAATCAATATTTCAAAGCCCAATATTCTCTTTTTTTTTTATCCACACATAAATGCCAGGAAAATTTTTCAATGAGTAGATACCGTATCAAACGAATCGGAGCGTAATTAAAAATGCAATACATATTTTGGATCGACATGAAAACCCATTTTGAAAAAAAATCCTCCTATTTTAAGCACTACCTCGTTTACTCGCTGAAGCTAAGACCAAGGGCAATCACTAGAATCGGAAGTCCGAATAGCCCGGGTTTTTTGGTAGTAAGCAAAACAAGTCCGCAAATAAGCAGACCTAAAGAAGGATATAAAAGCCATATCCTCAAATAAATAATAGCCGATGATCGAGCAAGCCGCATGTTTCAACAATGAAACTCGCGACACGGCATGATAATTTGATACTATGTTTTGGTTATGTTTAACATGCAGGGAAAGGCTTTACCGTGACAAGGCTGAACTCGAACCGGAAACGTAACTGTTTTACTGGTAAGACTGCCATTTCAGGGGAATGAAGAAACGGAAATTAGGTCAAGAATGTTCGCTATCTACTGGAGTTTAGGGTTAATTCCACTGGAGTTAGGGTTACAATTCCAACTATCAAAATATCACCAAACAGGCAATGGCTTCGTTCAAATGTAGAAGCAATTTTCACTTGTCATACCTTTACGAGCGACTTTCTAGTTTTGCAATAAAATTACATAGAATTGTTAACATGAAATTGTAAAATTAAAAAAGAAAAATATTTTTTCACGGTATTTCTTATCAATGAATTAAATTATGCTCTACGATCTTCTGTTCTAACACGTGTTACGTTTATGGTACACACAAACGCGTGATCAATAGTACAGTCGACTCCCGCTACAACGCGATCCTACTTACGCGAAATGGCTATAACGCGATTTTTTCACCAGTAAAGAATTTTAGACCTAACGCGAATTCCTCACCTGCAGCGCGAAAATTTTTGGTGGAGAATCGTGGTGTGTAAGTATTGGCTTTTTAATTGGCTGCTATATATATATATTTTTTTCGTGAATATACCTTCATCACTTTCGCATCACTGAGAGCGGAAGTTCCCACACCGTACTAGTCTAAACATCGCTTATACAAATAACTCTATACTCCTTATTTTCTATTTATTTTTTTCATTCAAAATGAGAAAGCTGATGAAATGTAATGACATCTAAAAGCACTGTTTCATCTAAAGATTGTGAATATGGAAAGAAAAAGAGAAAGTTTTTAACAATTAAATTAAAGCTAAAGCTTCTCGACGCTAAAGCCTCTTGAAAAACTGAATCTCAACTAAACGAGCTGATGTGTGCATCACATGACTTCCTTTTACTCCAATTTAATGTCATTAACTTATTATTGGCAGTTTTAATATGATACAATAGTTTACTCCCTAAATATCACCAATAGTGGCCAAATTAAAACAAGATTCTAAAAAAAATCCGCCAAATTTGTCGCCAAGTAGGCGACAAAACTTGGCGACCAAAAAGACTGGTGATATATCGCCAATTGTCCGCCAAATTATAACACCGCTTGAGTTTACATCGAAATTAACAATTATTTCCCCCCAAAAAAGGTGCAAAAGACCCCCTTTGAAGCACCCTAATGCAACCAAAAAGGAAGGTGCACAATTAGAGCCCACTAGGAGTCTACGTACCAAGTTTCAACTTTCTAGGACATTCCGTTCTTGAGTTATGTGACATACATACACACATACGCACATACATACGTACATACAGACGTCACGAGAAAACTCGTTGCAATTAACTCGGGGATCATCAAAATAGATATTTCGGGTGTCTGTACGTTCCTTGGCACATATCCACGTGTGTTCGGGTTGAAAAAAAAACTCAACATTCATTTGGGGGTGAGCAAAAGGGAAATTAAGGCCGATTTTTTGGTGAAAATTTTTTCGCGAATACAATACTTCCTTTTTTGTAAAAGGAAGTAAAAATGCGTCGAAGGTAGCACGACAATTATATATGAGTGAATCTTTTATATTTCATTCTTGAATTAAAAATCAAGAAAAGGAGACTCGTATAAGTTTACCGAGTAATATCTTAATCAAATGCAAAAATTTATGAAAATGGAAACTGCTCTTGTATTGTGAATTAAAGAAACCAGGAAGAAGGGTGTTGCTATAGATGAAAACGTTATAAAAGAATTAGTGAAGCAACTGTTAAAAAATATATTAGAATAACGGTTTGATCACGCAGCGTAAATCATTATCATCTTCACTTTTTTTACGTTACAAATATCATTACGGGATGTACTGTACAGTACAACTGTTGTGCATTTGGAATTCTTACTGCATACTGTACGCACCCTATACTGGTTTATTTTATGTCTTTCTTCCCCATTGATCATTGATTTTGTGCATGGTAACAGTATTAATGTTGAATAAAGGTTTTTTTTTAAATATAAGTAACCATTCAGTTCTTTATGCAAGAAATAGTAATGTATAGTTAAGAAATGGTTTTAAACAGTTGAGGGGGTGTTTACAAGTGTCTATAATAATTGGATACGTTTATAAAAGTTTTTACACACTTTTACAAAAGTCTTTTCCACAACGCGAAATTTCGACTTACGTGAGGGATCTTGGAACGCATCCAGTTCAGTTGGAGTGGTTTAGGACTTACGCTTCAAGTACTCTATGATGGTAGTTAGATAGTCATAATTTCTCATACAGTCTATGCAAGAGCTATACATTTAATCAAAATAAAAGATGAATATTCGGCGTATTCATAGTAACGTTGTTTTAAGCAAAATTAAAAATTGTTATTTATGTGAATATAAATACTTTTAAGAGTAAAAAATTCTATTCCAGATTATCTTGAGGTTCGGAGCACCGAGTAGTGGATAAATTAGGTTTTACTGCATTGTATTTTATTTCTTTCAGTTAATAATATTATTATTTTACAGTTGACTAAAAATGCCTGCTAGATAATTTCCTCTAACGCGTACATTCTGAACGATTTTCCGGAATTCCAAAATCCAACGCTACGTGAAAATCTCATCCTTTGTTTTTTTTTCTTTTTTCCATCAATCTTATTACGCGAAAATTAGCTTAAATAATAATGTAATTTACACCTTTTATTTTTAAACGAACTATTTCTTATTTTTTATTCTTTTTTTGTAAAAAATTCCTTCTATAATTACTTATTTCGCTTAATTCATTCTACTCCTTATTCTTCCTGAATTTGGGTGAAAATTCCCGTCAGAAAATATACTTTAGCAAGTATATTTTAAGTATTTTTTTTTAGATTTTTATGCGTATCCGAAAAATCAACACAACGTGAAAATTTCATAAACTTTTTTTTTTCGACCCATCTTTTTTCACGAATAAGACAATGGGAGCTAAGTTAAAAACGCCATTTACACATTTTAAATCCAAACGAAACTTTTGTTTTTGTGAAGTATCCCTTTTAAAACCACTTATTGCATTTTATTCCTACTAGTTCTGATATTTTCCGCAGTTGATTGAAAATGCCTGTCAGAGAGAAGTATCTCTTTCATGTACATTCTGAACGATTTTTCGGGCGTTTTCATACGTATCCGAAAATCCAACAGAACGTGGAAATTTCATCCACGGGGATTTTTTTGTCTCCCACCCATCTTATATATTATTTTCCCTTATCCTGCTGATCGATGGGCAGCGGTATGCTTTTGAAGTGACCCTCAAAATCGTGCTCCGAATTGCGATTGGCTGCAACGGAGGGTCACGTGAGAAGACACCTGATGCCCACTGACCTCTCTTCCCAGTGCATCGTTAAAGAAGAGGTAAGAAATGAAAACCTTGGCTCTTACGAAGATGGTGAAGATGCCATGTTTTATGCAACGTGCGTTTCGTTCCACCTTCCCCCTCAACACTTTGGAAGCTTAGATGACGGTTGGGTTGGAAAATATTGCATTTTATAAGGAGGAGAAATGCGAAATCTCCTCCAGATTGAAAAGAAATGGAGCTTGATTTATTAGTTTTAGAAGTAATAGATGTTCCTTCAGATCTTTTTCCATGAGATACTAACTGATTTGTCAAAATAAACATTCAAGTCTCGTATTTAATTCCATTTCTCCGACAATTCAATTACCTTAGATGATTTCTGACGTTTATTTTTAGCCCATATTCCACGGGTTCCCAAACTTTTGTGATTCGCGGCACCCTTTAATTTTTAAGGGTTCAAGAACTAGGTTTTCTCAAAGCACGTTACTCTATCTCTGATATATACATACATATTAGGCGCATTTCCATGGGCATTTTCTTCCCCGGAAAAACCTGCTTTTCACCCCATTCCGATTATTTGCGGGGTATAAGTGGAATTTT
The DNA here is from genome assembly GCF_026930045.1 of Uloborus diversus. Classification (NCBI taxonomy): domain Eukaryota; kingdom Metazoa; phylum Arthropoda; class Arachnida; order Araneae; family Uloboridae; genus Uloborus; species Uloborus diversus. The sequence continues at coordinate 151,915,044 of NC_072736.1, read as the reverse complement.
TCTCCTACTGCTTCCTTTTGGGGTAAAAGCGGAGTTTTTACCCAGAATGCATTATGCGAAACAAGTTCGTCTACTTGCTGGCTATAGCCGCTAAGGATGCTGGGTAAAAACCGCTTTCTCTGGTAGAATGGAAAATTTCTTTTTACATGTAAACGGTGAATTTTTCAACCGGTTTTTTTCGGCGCAGGAGCGTTATTTACGAGGTAGAAAAGTGTGTTATGAACACGTCTATTAATACCATTGACTCCTCGCGCACCTCTCGCCTCCTCAAAAGGCACCACAAGGAGTCGCGGTACCCAGTTTGGGAACTCCTGCTGTTTTCCCTTTTTGTCTATTCAGTCTAAATTAAAAGCACTTGTCTTTGAATCAATACAATGATGAAAACTAAAGTGTTTCCGAAACTGCTCTGTCTGTATGCATTACTACAACAATGGCCTATTTTTTAATAATATATATTTGCAAAAATTTCTAAATGAGAAACCATTACCGTAATCATTCAAAACTAATATGAATTTTGTACAAGAGGGCAAACACAATGAAGGTTTTATTATTTATTTTACTCATTAAAATTTGAATTCATATAAACCATTTTTTAAAATTACAATTTTAACAGAAAACATTAAATCTATTTCGTATTGATTTGACTATTTTTTTTTCTTTTTGCAATCAGTATGCGTATTCTTAAATAATCGTTTTTTTTTTTAAATTGATTTTAAAACTTCGTTTATACACTACCTTTTCAAAATACTGACATTCATTTTCAGGGGTATTCAGTATTTCAGGGTTTTTTTTTTTTTTTTTTTTTTTTCGATTTTTATTCCTTGCCTTTTTTTTCTATGCTGAACAACAGCTAATTGAAAGCAAGAATTATGAAACATCAGAACTGAACTGATATACAATCATCACGCATCATCAACATCTAAATGCTATGCAAATAAGACCGATAATCAACGCAGCGCTGCTATCCAATCAACACATAACTAGTATCCACAGAACTGATTCTGATTTTTCTACTTTTCTCTGGAAATAACTTTAAGGGAGATGTTCTTGTTTAGTTTCCGCATTTAAAAACAAATTTAAGAATTTCACAGAGTTTTTGAATGCTAAAATTCACTCAATGCTTAATTTTATAATCATGAAAGAATTGTATTACAATAAATGTTTTTTGTTAAGTGAAGCGCCTTTTTATCGGAAAAAAATCCATCCGATTCTAACAATGACTCTTGCCAAAGAACATAACAATACAATTTTACATAACAATAAAAGACTATTTTCCTAAATGAGCTTTAGAATCATTTAAACAAAACGATACAAAAAAAGGAGGATTTTAAAATAAAGCTCAAAACAAATTAATCCTACAGCATCAAAAATGATTTTTTAACAATAAAACTAAAATTTGATTCATGGAAAAAAAAAGCATTTCGATTTAAAACAATAAAGCAATGTGAAGCATTGTTCACTCACTGAAACATTTTCGAGTCGTCAACATTTCCTATAAATAAGACATTGGCAATAAACTACCATCAAACAGCTTCGCTCCAGTTATCCCAGTCATAATTCATATTGCCTTATATAAATATGAATGAGGATTTTACATTAGCGATTCGCCATTTTGTTTTCTACAACGGAATTCTTTGCAAAATTACCAACCGTCATAAATATTAGAATTCAGAAGCTTCGAAACAAAAGTTTGGCTCTGGCGCTATAATTCGCCTATCAGTCATCTCAGTGCCATTACCATTTTAGAAAACGACTCTCCTTTATCTATATTTTTCAATCTCTCCCTAGACAAAAGGGAATAAAGGGAATCGCTTACTCTGGCCCATAACACATCAATGACTGCCTCCCTCCACCCACGCTGCAGATCCAGCAGACCATTTATCCTTGTCCAAGGATTTTGTTCTCACCCTACCCCTTGCTGGAAGGCGCTTTCCCCCCTCCTTATAGATAAAAAAATTCTTTTTCCCTATTCTGGAACAACAAAAAAAGATTGTCTGGGGCGATCAAAACACTTGTCACACGGATTTATTGTTCCTTTTCATGGAATGGCGGTTCTTTGTTATTGTTGGACCACTTCCTAGTTGCATCTGTTTCGTTTTGATGGTTCTATCTTTTTCTGTATAAAAGCTGAATTTTTCCCTTTTTCCCCGAGATGATTTCAGGAAACTAAGAAGAATAGGTCTTACGTATATATATATTTCTGACAAACGATCGCGTGAAAAGCAATATCTTGCTAGCTTGCTCTTTTGTAATTAATATACTATCCCGCTCTACAAGGATTCTTCCGGGTCTTCAGTCACGATTTAGACTTCCTTATATGAATTTTCAAAGGGAAACTACTCGAAACTATTTTTAAACCAACAAAGTTATTGATGTTTTTATTAAACCATTAAGGAAACATGAAACCATAAAAATATGTCATTCTTATATAAAGAAACGAGCTGAAAAAAAAAAAAAACCACCAAATTTCTTGCCAAAGCTGGTGACAAAATTTGGCGACATATCGTCAAGTTTTTGCCAAATTATAACACCACTTGTGTTTGCATTGAAATTAACAATGATTTTCCCCCAACAAAGGTGTCAAATATCTCCTTTACTTCCTAAATGCAACCAAAAGGGGAGGTGAACAACTAGATCCTACTAGGAGTCTACATACCAAATTTCAACTTTTTAGGATGTACCTTTTTAAGTTATGCGAGATGCATACGATCATACACACATACGCACATACATACGTACATACGGAAGTCACGAGAAAACTAGTTGTAATTAACTCCGGGATCGTTAAAATGGATACTTTGGATGTCTATACGCTCTTAGGTTTATATCCACTTGTGGTCGGGTTGAAAAAAAAACTCAATATTCATTCGGGGGGAAGCAAAATAGAGATAAAAGGCCGATTTTTGAGTGATTTTTTTTTTCGCGAATACAATACTTCTTTTTTTGTAAAATGAAGTAAAAAAGGCATTAGATCTGTGTAAACTCATGTCTAAAGATGTAGTGTCCTTTCTTCTGTAAAATATACAGGCGAACCAAATAACCTTTTAATTTTCTACTACGGGCAAAGCCGTGCGGTTACCACATAGCAATAAAAGTGAAGAAAAATATCGGCCTTAATGGTAATATTATTGGTGATAATAATGAAATACAATTACATCGACAATACTGGTAACACTGATGGTAATAATAATAATAATTATAACAATAATAATAGTCCTAATTAAAGGGGAACATACTCGTAGTAAAACACGATTTTCTTTTCATCTTACTTTTCGAATCTAGAATTATGCATCGGTAAATGAATGCAATTAGTCTCTTTAACGTAGCCACTAAAAATCACTTGTCATTAGCCTGTTATGCATATGCAGACAACACTGATGACATATATACGCACAGGCTTTGTCATGTTTCGGCGCCACCGGTCCTAAGCGGCGCATTAACACTTAGAATAAATGCTATACATAAATGAAGACGCCCAGAAGAGGCGTGGGGAAAGTGCAGTGAGAAAGGCATTCAGTTCATATGAGCGAAGCTCCCCCACCCTCTTATTAATTCATGCCTCACGCTTGCGTCTCCACCCTCATGCATACAAACCCTTTTCCCTACCTAATGACGCACTAATTACAGTAAAGCACTTGTCAATGATTATTTATTTATTTTAGAAAAGACGGAAATAATTATGGGACGGCCGCGTGCACAACAGCGGTAACTAAATCCGGGGAGTTTTTGGGTGCTAATATTTCTTTTTTTAATGTCTTTCTCAGTAGGTTTCTTACATGCGAGGTTATCAGAATGTTCGCGCTGACCACGCCTCTGCTGGAGATTCATATTCAGTGGGGTTCTTTTGTCTGAAAAAATTTCTTTGCGTGACATTGTTTTAGAGAGATTTTTTTTCTTGTTTTCGAATTTTTCAGTAAGTATATTTGAAAAAAAAAAGCTTTTACTTTTCGATGCGTCTTGAAATTCGTGTGTGTATATGTTTTTATTTTATTGAATTCATCGTCACTTTTTTTTTTAACTTTTGAATTGAATTTCACACTTTTTTTTTGAGCAATCACGATTGCTTATTGTTCTCACTTGACTGTTTTGATGTGCTATCATTTTATTTCCCGCCAGCACCCTCTGCAGCATCAACGTCGACAGGCTCCTCACGATGCTGCTCCTCTAGCGAAAACCGTCTCCAGGTTGCATCCATATGCTACACACACGCGCATGCATACACAACTACACACATACACGCACACACAAATACATACACCTACACACACATACACAAACACATACACACCCGCATACATACAGACACATACACATACACACACAACTACCCACACACTCATCACACTCATGCCTGCATACAGACACAAACACACATGCCTACATACACACATACACACTCGTGATTGCGAAAAACATAATTTGAATTCAAGAGGTCAAAATTCAAATTATTATTTTTTTTTTTTTAAAGTACAGTCGGACCCCGATTTAACGAATTCATCGGGACCGAAACTTTTGTACGTTAAATCGGGGTTATTCGTAATATCGGGGCGTGAAAAAATAAAAACTGATTACCTTATCTAAAACCCCTAATAAGAAATTGCGCAAAAATATCATTATTTCAAAATGATATTTTTGCGCAATTATCAAATGCGTTTGATAAACACACTTTTTATTCACACTTCAAGACTAATTACACACTAGTTAATTTGAAATTTTAATGTAACACTTTTTATTCAGCATTTCAAGACTAATTACACACTAGTTAATTTGAAATTTTAATGTACTGAGTAATTGATGTTTAACAATTTCCTTGATACTTGACTCGAAATAGTTATCTTTCGACTTTATGGAGAGAAGAAAATACTTTGTCATTTGCGGCCTGCTGCATGAGCTATGTTTTTACAATTTCCAGGCCATGTAAACCATTTTAACAGTTTTATGGGAATTTCATTATCACTTTCTGCATCAGAATCAATATTAGTTGGTCGCCCCCTCGCCCGTCAAAAATTGCTGATTCCAAAAAAAGTCTTTTTCTGCTTCGGACATTATGGATACATGATATATAATTTTTGGAAAAAAATCCAATAATTCCTAACTCAAATGGAGAAATTTTTTTTGGCTGTTAAAATATTTCGTTAATTCGGAGTTTATTATTCGGTAATGGGGGTTTTTGCCTTCATTTTAGATGGGGGGAAAAATTTCGCTAAATCGTGAAATTCGTTAAATAGAAGTTCGTTAAATCGGGGTCCGACTGTATCAGTGTTTTTTTTTTTTTTTTTGGAAAAAAGTAATGCTAAGAAATTTTTTTAACACAAAGTTCCTGATAAAAGTTCGATATGAGAAAATAAATTCAGAGGTTGACACATTACATTTGCTCACAATGCCACGAATAATTCTGCTTGGCATATCAGAATGAGTAGGCCTGATCAGATCTGCTGGTAGAGAATAATGTTCAATAGGGCTGTGTTTGGTCTGTAAGAAATTATTGCTTGATTATTTTAGAGACACGTCCCTTTGAATTTTCTCCAAAAATAAATTTGTAAATATGCTTTTTGTTGCATCTTAAAACTCGTAATTTTACGGTAATTGTTTCTAAACGGTGTTTTTCATCATTATTGTCTCACCAATAAACTTCAAAAAAACGTAACTTTTTAAAAACATAATTAGCAATGGAATGAAAATATTATGTTTAGAAAGAACAAATGTGTTGTTTTTCTTACTTTTACAAAGCTCTTAATAAAGATCCGTATCTAGAAAGCAACTTTGTCGATAATTTTAGACGCCTTTTTATTTTCTGAGAGATTAATTATGTTTTCACATTAATTAACAAAGATTTGTTTGTTTTTCTCCCTTGAGTATATGTTAATGATGATAATAATAGTAGGAAAAACTTTATTATAAACGCAAAATTGCAAAAACTTGCAATCGTGCGAATTTTTTTTTTTAAACATAAGGTTTTCTAACTGCAAATTTGTAGCAAAAAATGTTTTGTTTAATTTTTCAGTCTTACACATTAGTCTTGATATCTCTTATTTACAGAATAACGTTCAGGGAAAATATGCAACCGGATTTGTTTTGACATTGTTTAAAAATATTAAATATTAAGATACAGTTAAAATGTTTATCAAAATTATAAGTTAACCAAATGATTTAATTTTTAATAACACCAGTGTTGGGAAAAAACAGATTAAATTAAGGTGTTCAACAAAAGTTTACTGGTAAAAAGTCTCTAAAAATGTTTGTTTTTCTAAAGATTGATTAAAAATTTAAATTACCAGTGTCTGAATGCTGTTTGATAACTGTATTTTGTTTTATACAAGATGAAAATGAAAAAAATGAGCACCTTGCGCATTCAAAGTACTAAATGATTTACAAAAATTTATATTTGTAACAAATGAGGGAACTCATTGAACCTCTTGCTTTTTATACGCTGAATGCATTACAGAAAGAATAGTTTCCACAAAAGCGGAATAGACGCAACCAAGTTTTGACTTTACGCTTATGAACAATGAAAAAAGACAAATCAGTAAATTCAGTATATATATATATATATATATATATATATATATATATATATATATATATATATATATATATATATATATATTATCATCATTCCCTCCCCCAGATGTTACAGAAAAATATGATTTATAAACAATAGCGATATTGCAAAATACACTTACAAATCATACAGAATTTGAAATAATTAGAGTTTAATGCATTTTTTTTAACTTCCCCAACTAATTTTATATATTTATGTACGTATTATTGTAGTTAAAGTTCAAAAAGTTATTGTAGATTTAGTTTAATTAAAAGTAATTTCATTTTTATTCATCAGTGTTTCAAAAATTAACAAGATCAACTCTCCATCGAAGATTATTTCAGACGAGTGGGGAAAAAATCACGCTCATTATAATAAGATCCCAGACTTAATTTCCATTCATGAAAGCATTGCATTAAAAGAAGCACGTCAATAAATTACTCCTCTAAGATGATGCCTTTTCCAGAGGCTACACGCCATAAATCACTCCATGTCCTTAAGCTGCCAATAAATAAATATGTTAAGCAGAGGACAAAGAAAGGACACGATCCACTCTTTCCACAGCGAAGGACAAAAGAATACGAAAGAAGAAAAGATCGTGGAATATAAAAAGCAATAACCAAAAGACAAGGGGAAAGGGTTTCACAAAGTCCAACTCCTCCAGAGCTGGAACGGCTTTATGATCTGTCACGGTCCATGATAAAAGGATCCTCATAAGGAAGGTGACAGTGACAAGCCAGATGATCCATCGAGTATTTGTGGAGGAGTCTGCCGCTTACTAATGATCTGTTCTGTTCTCTCATCGTGGAAAAACCAGAGCAATCGAAGTGGAAAACTGGTTTCAGCGATTGCCCGCGCTCCGCCACTTTCTGAGGCTTAAGAGACGGAAGTCGAAGAGGGAATGGCCGAGCGTCTTCTCCCTCCTAATCATTCATCTTCAAAAGTTTCAGATCAATATGGAAGAAATTATTATCATCTTTCTTAGATCGAGAAGGCATCTGAGGGTTGAAGATTTGAAGAATACGAGGTGGGGAAATGAGAAGTGCATAGTTTCCTAACAAGGCTCCAATTTTATTAATTTGATGTGATCAGTAGCGTTATGCCGTCACAAGAGAAAATATGAATTTGAGTATAGAGCTGCCATTTGAGTATAGAGCTGGAATGAATACAGTGTCATTATAGAGTGAATTTAGAGTTGCCATATGTTGATGAATGTTCATATTACAATTCTCTTACTAGAAAAACAGAGCAAAGTTATGTCAAATAAAATATGCGTAAAACACTTACTGTGAAGTCATTTTGCGAGACAGGGTACTTTATACAGTGCAGATTAGTTCAGTTTCAGTGCAGGGTTTTTTCAGAACTTTGCTTTATTATAATCTGAAAATTGATATAATTAAAAATTTTAAGCACTCTAAATCCACCCAAAATTTGATCTATTCATATGAAAATTGTTGCACTTGCTCCAATATATCCGAACCGAGGATAAAACATTAGCAACAGGTACAATTTTACCCTTTCATGTGTTTTTTTCTATATTTCGTTTAGTAATTCTAAAAAATTCCAATTTAACAATTTCTTTTTTTATTTATGTGTTTAATTGATTTTGCTGCTACTTATAAATAAATAGCAAATGCAGAGAGACATTTCGATAATTTCAACTAGTTTAAAATTACATACATAAATAAAGATTCAAAACTATTTTTAAAGCCAGTGGAAGCGGAATTCTTTACGACAGTTTACAAGTTCAAAGTGATACAAGTATTATTTAATAGTTTGACATTTTTAAATATTTTTACAGACAAATGCATTAAATTTTTTTAGAATAAGGCTGCATTTCAGGTTTTATTTACATATAAAAAATATACCATTAAAAATGACACCAGAGCTCTCCTTATTAACAAAATCTGCTGCTTCTGAAGTGTATTGAACAAATCCAAGGAGGGGCAAACTGTACAAAATATATAGGTCAGTAATTATTAGAGTATAGGCATGACATCCCACAAGAAAATCATTCGCATGAACACGACCGATATATTAATTGATAACGAAAGTCACTAATAGAGAGCAATGAATTCATTCATTAAGGTAAGTCCTACCCAAGTCCTGACATATTCAGATGATTTACAACAACCACAGATGACTTAACGATGCCATTTTTAAAACACACCGGGAATAATTCATGGCCCGCAAACCTTTGAGGAAGTCTCCAGGGCAAATGGAGGGGAGGTAAAAGATCCGGAAATTAGACGAATTTCCCCGTGGGGGAGTTTTCCAAAATCTTCGATTCACGGACAAGGTGATGGATAGGGACTGGGCGTTCCATGGCCAAACGATCATCAGGGCGGACGACGGACAATGGGATCGGATCTACATCCGCGATGGATGCCCCCATGCGCCACCTATCCAGGAAGGTGTGTGGCAGAGTTTCTGGACAAAGGGGTCTCTACAAGAAAGATTTGTCTCTTCCTCCCCTTCATTGTCGGAGAAATCAATGGTGTGACATTCGCAGGAGCGTGTTGTTGAACTGTGGGTGATGCGGGTAACGCCCAAGTGACATCGATGTGACGTTCATACGACGTTTAGAATACTTGAAAGAAAATAGATGGTAAAAGCCAAAGTGATTAGTGAATATCAAAGGGGGAACATACCTAAATATTGACTCTGATTAATAGAATCTGCATTGTTCGTAACACAGCCGATAAAAAGGGAGGAGTATCATAAGGGCGAAAGTATCTGTTATAAACAGAAACGTTAAATCTCAAGGTATCACAACGCAATTCCTTGTTTAATTTGTATCAACTATACTACAGGTAGGAATAACTATATCGTCGATGAAACTTTAAAAATACAACCAGTAATTTCAAAATATATTTAAGTGATTTTGGAAATTTTTAAAGCTGTGTTTTATATTGATAGATGTTTCGTTCTTTAATCTAAATCGAACCTTCTAGTATACTTCATATTTACTCGTCTGTTTCGCTGAGTCACTTAAAATTTACCAATCGAACTAAATCAGCCGTTGTTTCTCTTAGAGATAATCTCGCATATGGTTGGGCTGATCAGTCAATTTAAACATTGAAAGGGGTGAGTCAAAAGGATTGAGTAATTAGTGTCGTAATTTTCGAATTATAAATTGTATTTAAAACTCCATAAATTATCCCCCCCCCCACACCCATTCCGACATATCGTCCTCTCAGAGCAACACTAAGACATCTAATCCCAGGAATAACACTAAGATAGCCTAATGTTGCTCTGAGGATATATACAGAGAAAAGGCGAAACGGCAACTTTTTAACACGCTTTTATTAGCTTCACTTGTATGTTTGTGAGTAACTCTCCTTTGGATTAAGAGCTAGTGGCTTATTATTGTTAGTACATTTCACCACTTTATGAGCGTTCGTAGCCGAGCGGTCTAAGGCCGACACCGAACGTAAGGTCTACACCGAACTTAAATTTATAATCTTGCAACTCAATTTTCGCCACTTTTTGTGATCAGATTCTTTTAAAATTTGGAATGCAACTTCAGACCCGATGACAATGCAATATTCTATAATCAAATTAATTTATTAACGATCTGTTACTTGTTTATACTAATTAACACGCTTTTATTAGCTTAACTTGTATGTTTGTGGGTCCAACTTTCCTCTGGACAAATAGGCAGTGGCTTATTAGAAATACTTACAACGTACAAATCAGGGCTGCCAGAGCTGCGGAGAGTAACAATGTTTGCACATGAATTCACCAGAAAGCATTCAACATATCTGATGCAAATAATGCAATAGAATACTAAGATACATTCCATTATAAAAATCGAACACACGCACAAAGATTTCTTTTAACAGTTACAAGTGTTAGCAATACTTAGTATCTAAATCTTATTTAAAAATAAAATAATAGTTTAAAAAACTAAAAAAAACACGCTTTAGTAGCAAAATGAACTAGAAAGTTAAAAATAATCTTTGGATGACAAGTATATAAAGTAATTGACCAAACACTTAATTTTAATGTAATAGAAAAAACCGTGGGGGGAGGGGGCTTCTTATCAGTTGGCTCTTTATCCATGCAAAAATGTAAATAGGCAGCCCCCCCCCACGCTCTTTTTTATTACAGTAAAATTAAGTGTTTGGTCAATTACTTTATATACCTTTCATCCAAAGATTATTCATAAATATTTTTAACGCTCAGTGACTCAGTAATATTGGAATTTGTGAGAAAACAAATGAACTTTGAACCACTATTATAAGGAAGGCATTCCAATTGCTAAAATATGGAAAAAATATAACTTTTGAGTTTTACTATCACTTCACAAAATCTAATTATTTGTTAAATATTAATGAAAAGAATATTTAGTTTACAAGTTAAAACAGAACTCCTAATAGCAAATCGGGGAGCTAAATAGTTTGAAAGTTTTAATCTTTATGTTCAGAATGATTAAGAACTAAGTTTGAAACGTCCTTAACGGATGTCTGAATTAAAACGAAAATAAAATTTGCATTATAAAAAAGTTTATTCAAATAAATATCGTCATTATAATCATAACACAATAATCGTTTTTCGCTCATAATGCGAAAAGTAAAAAGGAAACAATGAATAATAGTAATTAGAAATAAAATAAATGAGTCCTGGCATCCATAAAGCTATGAGCAAGCAAAATGATAAAATTAAAAAAGCAGAATTTTGATATAAGATCACAAACAGCAAATTTGAAAAGCAAACTGCTTCTCTTCTCCGCCAAAAATGCACTTTTGGTTATAAAAGATCCAACAAGATTAACTCCATTTTTCACACTTATCGGCGCGATTAATTTTACAAGGAAGCAGCTCTTTATAAAAAAAAATCAAGAAAAAGGTCATTCATTCATTTTCTCTCTAATAAGCAAGTGTTTCCCCCAAGAAACTCTAGTACTTTTCAAAAATGTTCCTTTTTAAAAATGATCAGCGTTGCTTCGGTGTGAATTTCTACTTTTTTTCAATGCCCTTAATTCATCCCATGTGCTTTTGGTGATAAAATGGTTTACTGTAAAAATTCCGAGCTTTAGACTTATCTACGGCAACGGGTGTAATAAGTATGAGAGGATAAAGCAAGCCAAAAAAAAAAAAGGGCAGAATTGAGCCTTTAAATTAATTACGAAGTAATTATTAATTTATGGATTTTTGAATGAATTGTATCCATAACTGATACTTAATTGGGTTATCGTGAAAAGTAAAAGGGATTTATTATGAAAATTTATTTTTCCACTCTTATCATCGTGATTATAAATGTCCTTGATCAATGCTTGATTGATGTTCAAAAGCCTCTGGACTTAAAAGCCGGAGGGTACATTCTTTTTGTACCAAAGCAGGGGTCAAAGAAAAAGGATTTTTAAAAAGTAATCTGTTATCGTTTTTAATCACTAATTACCATGAAATAATTACTTATAGTTACTTCGCAGAAAGAGGGAAAAGGTTTTATATTTTTTTTCTCTCCGTGATATCCTCTGCTGACTTTGTTGCAACGCTTCATTGCTTAGTTTCTTAATTACGAAGCCTTGGAGCTGTTCAAAGCATATATTTGACTTGCACTTCAGAGGCACTGAAAATTACTTCTATTTCTTATAATAAAGAAAGAAAAAATTAAGAACATTAATAAGAAAAAAAAAGATTTTTTTTCCCAGCATAAATATGCTTTTTTTTTCGATCACGAAAAACTTTTTTTAATGATTTTTGATCACTGGGGAGGGAAATAATTTCCCCCATCCCTCTTTACTTTCCTTTTGCATTTAATGTCTGCACAGCTTGTTTATGCGGAATGTCGAATAAGCTCATTTAAATGCTTAAGAGGAAATTAATACCATTATTAAAGAATAAACATTCAACAATAATGTATAAGGATCTTAAATGTTTCTGTAATCTTGTTAATAGGATAAATATCCAAAACTAACTATTTCAGAAAGATGTTTTTTTCGGTTTTTTGATGTTTTTACGCTTTACTTACTTTGTAATAATTTGCTAGATAAATTGCTAGTTTCTCCAAATGCTTAGAGAACAATCAGCCATCATATAATAGTCAAATATTTATAAATCGCAATATATATAATCGCAAGGTATGGCATTCAACTTTTATTTAAAATTTGAAAGAAATTTGTTTTACCATTTCGTTCGAAATCTAATTTTGCAGATTTCTTTTGTAAATACATTTGTCTGGTTTTCTGGGTTCAGAGTGAAAGAAATGTTTGGGCATGCGGAAAAGTAAAAGAAAATTTATTTCGATAGAAACATAACCAAACACTTGCCCCAGATTGCTTAACGCTTTGAAAAGCAAAAAAAAAAAAAAATATATATATTAATTTGAATTTTTGGCATCTTGAATTCAAATTATGTTTTTCGCGATTACGAGCGTGTGTGTGTATGAATGCGAGTGTGTTTAGTGCAGGCGCATGTGTGTGGGTGAGTGTGTATGTATGCATTTGTGTGCGTGTTGTGTATGCAGTGCTGTGTGTGTAGGCGTTCGTGTGTGTGTGTATATGTAGGCATATGTGTTTGTGTCTGTGTGCAGGCATGAGTGTGTGTATGTGTATGTGTGTGTGTAAGAGTGTGTTTGTGTCTGTGCGCATGAGTGCGTGTATGTGTGTGTAGGCGTGTGTGTGTATGCGTGTGTGTGTAGGATATGGACGCAGCCTGGAGACGGTTTTCGCATGAGGAGCAGCATCGTGAGGCCGGTCGACGCGACGGTGGTGCTGGCAGAGGGTGTTGGCGGGAAAATAAAATCATACGAATTCAAAACAGTCAAATGAGAACAATAAGCAATCGTGGTTAATCAAAAAAAGAAGAAAAACTGAAGAAATTTCTGCAATTGATAGAATGGCAAATTCTTTTAATTGTGTCTAATATACAGGGTGTTCCGGTTTAACCAGCAAAACCTTTATTTTCGCAACCGTTAGTACTAGATGCATACTTCCAAAAGCCAAAATGTTCGAAATCAGATACAGAGTTAATATATTGAAAGTTTAAAGCAAAAATAAAAATGAGCCAAAAAATACAAAATTTATCTTTTTATACAGGCCCTAGATACTCTAACTTATATTTAGAGAAGTAATCTCAATTTAAAAATATTAATTAAACAAAGAAGTTCATATTTGTGAGCCCCAAACTAAAGGAGATATTTGATTTCAAAATTTTAAGGGACCATACAAACGATAAGATTGGAAGTTATTGCCCTTTCAGAAGAATGACAGGTTTTCGAAGTTAAAAAAACAAAACAAAGTATTTATAGTTTTCATTGCTGTTCTAGAATAAATCAAATGTTATGCCATGATACGCAAAAATACACTACAAAGCCTCCTAGAATTTGAAAAACCTCACTTTATGCAAACATATAATTTAAAACCATTGTTAACCGCTACATTTTCCCCCAAAAGTGAAATTACGGAGAGTGTAAAGTGGTGTAAATCACAAAACGTTGCATTTCATACCTCGGTGAGTATTGATTGAACAAAAGTCAAACTTTTTGTGCTGGAATTATTTTTCAATTGAGATTATTTCTCTAAATATAAGTTAGGGGATCTAGGACCCGTATAAAAAGTTAAATTTATTATTTTCTGACTCAATTTTCTTTTTGCTTCAAACTTTCAATATCCTAACTCTGCATCTGATTTTGAACATTTTCGAAATTAGAAGTATGCAAGAAGGACTAAACGGTTGCGAAAAAAGATGTTTTGCAGATTAAAACGGATAAATGTTTATATATCGTAACGTGCTTTTAAATTTGTGTGATTTGTTATAAAAAATATTCTTTGTTTACAATCGTTTAAAAGCATCCCCTCATTACAATATTAAAACTCAAAAGTTAAATTTATGCATCTTATTACATAAAAAAACGTTAAATCTTTAACAGAATGACAAATATTATTGCTCGAGAAATTAATAGTTATCTACAAAAATAAATAGTAGCATTGCTTTAAAAATAAAAAAAAAAGATTTTGCTATTTAGTAACAAAAACCTCCTTCTTCATTTAAGCACCGATTTCCCCCTGAATAATAAATGATCTAACGGAAATTTATCCATTGAATTCACTGAACTTCTATAAAAAATCACATTTTAGTGTGAGATAAACGTACACATACGTAATGTTTTGGTTATGTCACTATTGAACATAATTTTCAGCTTAATTGAAATCATTTTACCGAAATATGCTCCGTGTTTACACGCAAATATTGCATATTTGTATCATTTATTTATTTATGTATTCCGTATATTTTTCCATTTTTCAACTGGCCAAAGATAGAAAACTAATGCCTCAAATAGAATCTAAAAACTTGAACCGATCAAACGTTCTTTATTCCAATACCAGGAATGCTCAAAAGATCCCAACGCTTGTTTACATACATTATTTACCTCAAAATACGGATGCTTTTGTTGCCAAATCGATTAACTCCACCTTTAAAAAAAATCCTTATTTCTGCTTTAATAGTGCTTAATCAATGCTTAGAATGTGAATTTATATTCAACTTTTGGTTCAGTACATTTCTGATCCTACGATGGTAGAAAATGTAGCACGAGGGCCCATTCACTCCTATGGATAACACTATCATCTTCATCACTTTTCTCGAATTTTTGTTTTATGGAGTTAATCGATTTGGCAAGTGAAGCATCCATATATAGTACTCGTATTAATTATCATTTTATGCATACTCTATTTCTTTTATCACATTTAAGGGGGTCCGGAACGCATTTTGAAATTTTTTTTATTATATACTTTAGAGCTTTGAAATTTTTTGCACTGATTCACCATTTATTTAATAAGCAAAATCATAACATAAATATGAAAAAAAAATTTTTATTTAAATTTAATTAGTTTTTTTTTTAATTGGGGTTGCTTTAAATTGCTGTAACTGAAAACATTCTTGATCAATTTTCAATTTTTTTTAAATGAATTGCGCACAAATATCTAAGCTTTAATTTTTATCCGGCGATTTTAAAAATATTGATTCAATAAAAAATATAAAAAATTGAAGACAAATTTCGAAAAATTCGAAAATACTTTTTTAAAAAAAAAAATCATAATTTTTGCAGTAAACTTTTTTTTTTATATTCGCCAAATAAAATTTAAAGTAAACTGTTTGAAAAAGATATGCTCCAAGTTTCATTACTTTATCTTTATCAGTTCCTGACTTATAAGAGTTTGAATGCAAGAAATCGGGAAAAATTGCATCATGGAGAAAAACGCGTTTAAAGTTTTAAAGTTAAGTACACATTAGTTAGGTGCATGGAACCAAAATAATTATATCTTTCGTTCTATTTAAGATAGAAACAAGATTTAAACTTCCTCTTAAGCAGAAAAACACGGAGTAATTTTTCACATAATAAAAAAAAAATTGCAAAATTTGACGATTTTTGTGTCCCGGACCCCCTTAAACAAGCCCAGAAACAAACAACATCAAATTCCTCAGAAATAGTCGAAAAAATTTAAAACTACCAAACTCTTCCTATTCCAGTGTCCGAAATACTCAAAATTTCCAGCCTATTTCCGATCATCTTGAAAATGCGTCTCCGGATAAAAGAAGGGCTAAAATCCCTTCCAGTATAGGGAAATAGGCCCAGGGATCAGGAACTGGGACTCCAAGAGTTCCCAATGGCCCCCGTGTCCGAATCCCATATTTACGAGCCTATTATCTCCACCGCAATGTAAGGCACCGGGATAACTCCAGGAAACTCTCGTGGGACACCCTCACAAACTACGCTAAAAGGGAGAGCTATACGTCAAGTCTGGCACGAGGCTGAAGAGAGCTGGTTTCTTCCATGAAATGTTTTACGACTCAATGTTTATAAGACTGTTAAAGAGAACGTTCTTTTAGTAATATACTCGACAATTAGTTTTTTTTTCATCGAAGACGTATGTGTTAGGTTATCAACTGTCACATGTCACATCATTGAAGTTTTAAATTCAAATGCGTCATACTTGATGCATTCGAATTTAAAACTTCAATGAATATGTATTTTTGAAAAATCCATACAAATATTTAAATGGGACAACCAAAAATATACCATTTTTTCCGTTTTTAAATATAAACTGAAATACATAGTGTATTTACAGGGTGTTAAAAAAATCCTTGATTGATTTTAAAAATCCATAGAAAAGGAATACATTGTCGTATAAATATGCGATATGTGCCATTGCAGCATAGGTTCAAGAATTTGATATACCATTGTAGAAAAAAAGTGGCGGGTGGGGGAAGAAAAAAAGGAACCTATAGAATTTAACAAATCACTGTACCGTCACAATATATATATATATATATATATATATATATATATATATATATATATATATATATATATATATATATATATATATATATATATATTTATTTATTTTACTTAGATGATGTCAATGTAAATTACTTGTTATTGATTTTTTTTCCCTTTTTTACAATATCATAAACTGTTAACCTGTGAAAAATTATGGCGTAAACCGCATATTGATACAACAATGTGCTGCTTTTCGATTATAAAATGTGTCAAGAACTTTTTGGACACCCTATATATTTTCTTGCTTATTATTTTTATAATTTTTATTTTTTTTTTACTTTATTAGTGTGTTAAAGCGTTTTAATACTATTCGCTAATATATGAGTTCTTAATTTTAAATGCTGAGAGTAAAAGTAAACTTTATTTTTTACGTCGTTAAAAACATATACGTCACAAATAATATTCTAATGCTTTCTAAAAATAATTTTAACTCAAACCGGTTTTTTTTTTTTTTTTTTTTTTGACTTTGAATTCCAAACATTTAAGTAGATGAGTTTTTTTTTTCAATTTAAGTTGAATGAAATAGTGTCTCAATAGTAAAAAAAGAAATAACAACGTCAAATACCAGAAATAGCAAATATCTACATGCATGCCTTTTTCAATGAAAAAGAAATGAGCTTGTGTATGAAAAGACATCTGACAAAAGCAATTTGTGCTATTTGACGTTGTCACGTATTTTTTAAAACTTTTTGTGAAGAAAGATTTTTTTCTCTCGTGTCTTTATGTTTCCTTGTATAAATAAATATATCACACATTTTTATCTGTTTAAGCTTGCATTAACGAATCTAGTGTTTGCATTAAAAAAAAAAAAATAATAATCTTCACAAATAAGTGTTTGTCTCTTATAATATTGTCTATTCTAACATCTCTTACTCAATATTTTCAATATTACCCCCTCCCCCCCCCCCAAAAAAAAGTTTTTCATTTGAATGCCAATCATTTAAAATGATACAATTAAAGTCGTAAAATTTTAAACTGAATTGAAATGTAGTTTTTTCAACAGCAGTAAAACTTTTATTTTTGAATAAAACCCCTTGAAACGAATAAGTTTTTTTTCTTATATATAAACAATGTTTTTTAACACAAAGTATTTCATTAAATGTTCTATAATTCGCTGATTCTGCGCATTAAGAGTTTTAAAAAGAACATTTTAACTTTCAAATTATAAAAAAAAGAAAAAAAAACAATAATCAGACGATATTTACTCGTGGAAATAAAAGAAAAAACTATTCTTCCTACTAAGCGAAAAAAGTATCATTATTTAGAAGTTACACTACTAGAATATAAGATTTCAAAAGAGCGAATCGGGGAATTCGCGACGATTTTGTACCGAAGGGGGGGGGGGGCGGGAATTGAAAACTCAAGTAGATTCGATTTCCGGATCTTTTTTATACCCTTTCCGAGAATTCTTTTAAAACTTTCTCTGTTCCTTCTACTTGAGGTATACTCTCCGAGTGTAGGGCATTGACAAGAGAAATCTGGAGACTTCATTATGAGGATAATGGGACCAAACAACGGGCTGAATGAACTATTTCTATCCGCTGTGCCTCTTGAAAGAGGATGGGGAATGTTGCGGAGATGGGATATAGTTGCTGCGAAAAGCAGCGAATTTCCTAGGTGTTTTTTTTTAATGCTTTGATACGTGAAATACTAGAGGAAGATTTAAACCATAAAATCCACCGTGTTTTTTAAAAGTGCCCAATTTCAAAAGTTACCGTCAAATAATGTCTTTTGTTTTGAGTATAAAATAAAATGAAGACAGAATTAAAACCAAGTGCTTCATTTCAACAAAATGTCTGTAACATTTTAAGAGAATGACGGTTTTTGATGCAATGAGAAAGACGAATTATTTTACATATATTTAACGTATAAAGGACGGCATAAATTGACGTTATGAATAGAAAAAACTAAAATAAAGAAAAAATGAACGAGCTGATGTGTGCATCACATGATTTCCTTTTACACCAATTTAATGTTATTTCCCCATTATTGGCAATTTTAATGTGATTCAATAGTTAACTCTCTATATAGCACCAACAGTGGCCAAATTGAAACCAGATTTTAAAAACAAAATTGCCAAATTTGTCAACGAGTTGGTGACAAAATGTTTTCGCGAATACAATACTTCCTTTTTTGTAAAAGGAAGTAACAAAGTGAAATCAAGGCGGCTGTTTTTTTTTTTTTTGCTTAAGTAGGGCAAGGATTAACGCCCACATGCGGATGCCTCAATTGCCGAATCGATTAAATCCACTTAAAAGAAAAAACAAAAACATTTCTGCTTCAATAGTGTTCTATCAGTGTTTAGCATGTAAATTTACATTAAAGTTTTGGTTCATTACATTTCTGACCATGTGATGGCAGAAAATGTAACGCGTGGTCCTATTTACCCCTATGGATAACACCATCTTCTTCATAACTTTTCTCTACTTTTTGTTTTATGGAGTTAAGCGATTTGGCAAGTGAGGCATCTATATATCGTTTATAACAATTTTCACATTTTTTTCGAGCTTCTGTACGTTTTTGTGGTTTTTAAAGTACCAATTCTTTTCCGCTGAACTTCATGCCTTCAATACAATAAAATTTGCAAAATCACAACTTCTAAAATACAGGGTGTTTCAAAATGAATAGCGGGGTTTTAACATGTTATAATATTCATTACACCAAACTTACAGCCACAAGTGATATATCAAATGGAAGAAAAACTTAAACAGTTTTTTACATAATAGCCTACAAGTGTTCAATGTGAGCACCATTCGTCACTCGGTACACGTCAAGACGATATGCGAGTTCTTCCCAAACTTTGATGAGTGTCTCAATAGTAATTGCTGCAACAGCTGTTTCAATCCTGTTCCTTAATTCGGGAAGGTCGGTTGGCAGTGGATGCATATACACTCGGTCCTTAATAAACCCCCAAAGATAGAAATCACACGGCGTTAGGTCAGGTGACCGTGGAGACCATGGGGAACAAGCCCTGTCATTAGGCCCCTTACGGCCAATCCAGCGGTCGGGTACAGTTAGGTTAAGCCAATCGCGTACCTCATTATGCCAGTGAGGCGGCGCACCATCCGGCTGAAAGATAAAACACAAAACGCTTTCTGTTCTTTAGTCGTCATCTTTGCTATAAGCGCTTTCTAGCGGATTGCAGCAGAAACATTCCACGCGCATGCGCACTGATGCCAACAAACAAAAAACTGTTTGAGTTTCTCTTTCATTTGATATATCACTTGTGGCTGTAAGTTTGGTATAATAAATATTATAAGGTTAAAACGCCGCTATTCATTTTGAAACACCCTGTATTTTGATAATACGACACGTTAGGAATTTGGGCTTTATATATATTTTTAAATAGCCTATTATTTTGCATGATTGAGACCACTAAATCTTGTTATACGCAACATAAAATAAATTCATTGTCTATTTATTTATTTTCAAACACTGCAAACTTTTATATTTTATTGCTTCGAAGGATTAAAACGTGTAAAAATTACATTGGGCGAGAAAAAGGAAGACACAAGGAAAGAAACATGCACGTATTAATTTATTGATTTTGAAACACCTAGAAAAATAAAAATATCTGTAAATATATTTTCGTGGTAGCGTAAAAACCGTATACATGTATCCCGCGCCAGAATCAGATTGGATGATATGGAGGCAATTAGAAGATCCCAGCTGCTGTTCGTCCGGCGGGGTAGGTTATTGCCTGAATCCGGCCCACTCTTTACGAGCGACACAGTCCGGGTTTTATGGTCAATTTTTCCCCGTGGACGGTATATAACTCCTTTCCGACTTCTTCTGTCTGTCCGGTGCTGTGATAGACTCAAGTTTCCTTTTAAAGATTTTTAGGTGCCTTTTTTCTTTGTTGTTGCTTTTAAAGCGTCAAACTACGAACTGGTATAAAATCTTTAAGAGAGTTGCGTAAGTGGTAAAAGAACAACTAAATGGAATGGAAGAGGCTGAGACGGTACCTAAAAGGCGCTACTGTCTAGTAGATTTTGATTTTTTTAAGTTTCAAAAGTTTTTATTCTCAATTACTAGTCGGGTGGAAAAACAAGCAGTTTTGCCGATTTCTGATGTCTAAGTTTTTAAATATATTTTTTTCCTTTAGTTTTCATTATGTTTTGGATATATTTTTTAATATGGGAGGTTTTTCTTTGTGATTTAAGTATAGATTTAAATTTTTTTCATGAGTTTCCGAACTCTTCTACGACATTCTTTAGTTATGAACAATTTTTATTGACCGTTATGTGCATGTCTAGAGAATATTGTATTAAAATAAACACTTAAAATGCATCTCAAAAAGTATAATGAAGTATTTCAAGAAATACACGACCAGCTCAGTCAGTTCCAGCAGAGGACTGCAGTTTCGTGCTTATTAGCACTCATCAGCTCGGCATAGGAGTGACTGAGCTGGAGGTGGGAAACCTCTTAAAGAACATGTATCTTAATTTATTAACAGTAAGATATAATTTCTGATCAGAAAACGCAGCCGGAAAATCTCATACTTACTCGCATTTTTTGATGAGAGATTAGTGTGTAGATAATTATTCTATCCAATATTTGCACAACTATAGATAATCGAAACAATAGTTTAAATTACCATGAAATACTTAATGTACATTTGCAAAAACCAAATTAAACTTCACTCAATTTTCTTATTTCTTATTCAAAGTACGATTTTATTTAGTGGAAGATATTAAATTAGTTTTAAAACATTTTCTTTACAAATAAGATTAATAGGGGTTTGAACAAAAAGATTTTACATACAATACACCGACAGTTCGGTTATCCCTTCCAGAGACTGCAGTTTTGGCCATTTATGGACTTGGATTGGGGACAACCGAGTCTGGATGGAATAATTGGGCTGTCGGTATATTGCCTGCAGTTCTACCTTAGCCCAGGATTAGGGGTGGTAAATTACTGCTTAAAAAGATATTATTTTATCTCAGGAAGTTCACAGAAAAAATTTGCCCTTATGCCCCTTTTTTTTTCATGAAGAGATCTATCAGAATTGCATTTCTTTATTTTACATCCAATTTCTCATCTGGTTTGCAACTACTCAAAATTCCAGGATAAATTTATAACAGGTTAACAATCCCTCTTGCTATTTCTTAACTTTGGATAAATGTACAATATTTTAAGAGTTATTATTAATAAGAGTTGTATGATAATAGCTGCAATAACATTATTAACGTACGTCGTATAGGACAGTTTAATAAAGATAATTTATGAATTGAAGTTTCTCTAAAACACTGCATATTTATCAAGAAACCCGTTTCAGCTGAGCCGTCTTCCTCAAAATATCTTTAAAATGCACTATTTTTATTAATGGAGGACTTAGAAACGTATTTTGAAACTTATAAACAATGGGATATCATTTTATCCAACCATGCTGATCCAGAAAATCCAACCTATCCAAATTTTCTACAAAGAGATTAATGTGTAGAGAAATTTCACCAAAGATTCTCTACTTTTTAGCTAATCGAGATAATAGTTTACCGTCTTGGAATAGTGGTTGAGCGTAAAGGCATTTCCTACAGGGTTGAGGGTCTTCTGTAAATAATCTACCCCCTTCCTGTGAATGAGGCCCTGAGTAGTCATCTAGAAATAAAGTCATTACGGCTCATTGTAAATGTGTCGCTAGTTGAAGCAGCGGCGCTCTCTCCCGGGAAATTAATGACGTCATTTAGCCAGCGAAAATCGTAAATCAGGAGAAGGAGCTTTATGATGATAGAGCCCTATGAATCATTATTCATACTTTATCTTTTAATTTTGCTGTTCAATTATAATTTAAACTCTTTTCTGCCTTCGCCTAAGATGATAAGGAAGCGATCCTAATTATAGCTTCGTCTGCACACCTTTCTTTTCGCCGACACCCCTTACTCCCCTTCACAGAATTTTCGTGAAAATCGAGCGAGCAGGTGCATGAGTACTTCACCGTGATCCATCTCTGGTGAAGATGCAGACGATGCAATTTCTGCTCATTATTTTGTTTGTGGCAAAGCTGGACGCATCGAAACCAAACCGCCACTCTGTGTGGTCAAAGATGGCTTTAAAACTTAAAGCTGAATAGTTCAAAAACTTTATTAGTTCTACCAAATTGTTGAATCGAAACTTAATAAAAACAACGTTTTTATTCATTTTGTTACATTGTTCACACATCACACATTTTTTGAGAGTACCACGTTATAAATTACCAAATAAATCGAAAGCTTTATCTAAAATGTAGCAGAAATTTAACATTTACCTATTCATAGTACGTGGTTCGACTTGAGTCTTGTTCTAATTACACGTGTATCATTAAGTGTATCATTTAAACTTTAAAATGATTATTTAAGTTGGTCAGACCAATATGTCTCACCAACTCATTCAGTAGATTAGGTGTATAAATAAATCACTCAGTCTTTGGTTTATCCCAGACTATATCCCCTACCTTTGCAGACCTCAAATAACAACCATTCTGATTATTGTAATCACTATTACAGCACAGATTAATTATTCTAAAGACATCTATTGAATTGATCAATTTTTTAGTTAGCATTTCAAACTTTGTAAATGTGTATAAAATGTATGATTATTCACTTCTTTTGTGCATGTGTATGCATGAGTGACTTCCTGTCTGTCCATATGTGCGTCTATCTGTACGCCAGTCTTTGTGCCTGTCTGTCTGTTCACGTGTGTCTACATGTCCGACTCTCCGTGCGTGTGTGTGTGGAATGTCTAGTTGTCAGGCTTATCAGTGTTTGTATGTAAGTGTGTGTGTCTTTCTTTTTGTCCTTGTGTTTATGCACTAGCGTTCGGCGGATTCTCTTCTGTTTTGCATAATTATTGTCCTTTGTTAAGAATAATACATTTAAAACATTATAAAATATCTAAAATATATTTCTGTACTTTAAAATTCTCATTGTTTTTTTACATATATTCAAACAGTAAACCTTACTTAGTGTCGATAAAAAGCTCTAAATTAATTCCAGATTTCTACAAAACCCCTGCTTTACTAAAAATACTGTAACTAACATACCAGTCGGCGTCTTATGGACACTTATTAAGACAGACACAGTGTTTGATGTAAGGTAATCCGAATAAATTTCAATATTTTACGCACCACCATGATATCACTAGCGTGGTCATAAATGAACTCTAGATACCTGCTTGCTCTTTAATGGTTGAGTTCATCTAAAACCGGAAAAATGCGCCGAGATAAAGGAAGGGGTTGGGATCTCCAGAGATAAATTTTCTTCGATGGTAATTCATCGTTTCGGGATACAGACAACTAAACCATCCATTTTAAAGAATCTACTGTAAATGAGAGTTGGAAATCACTCCAGGTATTGTATCTGTCCAAAGTTTCAACGCACATAAATTTACTTCCCGACTATGTGTTCTAAAAATGATATATCCTTAAATTTGCATGGTATGAAGTATTCGGCCTCAAGATGGGAGAGAGTTTTCTGTCCTAAACGTAAATTAAGCCATTAAACTAATGTCTTTGCTAATCTTTGTTTAAGGTTGAAGTAATTTGATGCTGAGCTGAAAGATATTCAAAGCAACAGATGGGATTTAAAATTTTAAATAATAAAACACGTAAAACTTCAAAGTTTAAATGAAAAAGTTGTGACTGAATCACATGTTTTGCATATTTTTATTCAAATTTTAGTACTTTTGTTTGGATTTTCTAATGTGTTTGAATAGTTATTTTATTATATTTGAACTAAAAAGCGCGATAGGAACTTAAACAGTTAATTGAAACTTTTCTGAGTTTTAGCACGTATGTATGTTAAGATACTCGTATTGTTACTTAATCGTAAGTAGTAAAAATAATATGACTGGAGCAAACAAAGAAAAGACCAAGTTCTATTCTGTATTTGTGAGTGCTAAAAAAATAAATAAATTTAACACCGTAGATAACTGATAACCAAATAAAAAAACACCATTTTAAATGCTTTTTTTTTAACTGTAGATGTTTTTTTCTTTTTTTTCTTATATATATATCTTTAAAATTTGAGGCTTAAAGAGTTTAAGTGGATAAGGTCCATGAACAACTTGATTCACTTTCTCTTTACACACCTCATTTTGCAGAAAGGATTTTAGGCTCTTATTATCAGATTCGTTCAGAGCCAAAGTGGGATTAAGTCGTTCATTGACTTGATCCACTTAAACTCTGTTAGCCTCATTTAAAGCAATATTTAAAGCGAATTGCAAATTAACTACTTAGAAAATCTAAAGTTAAATAATTTTTTTAAACAAATATCTACTTTATCATTACATTAATATGAATCTTAATTTAAGCCACATTTTTCCATACTGAAAACTTTGATTAAGAAGCATTCTTTATGTTAATATTCCTAATGTGTAGATATATGAAATAAAAATTTATCATTATTTTTTTTAAAGACGACCCTATAATTTTAAACTGCAGACTTCTTACACTAACTAAAATCATGTTCAAAAGTGTGCATACTAAAACCAAATACGCACAGAATTTGACATTTTACATTATATCTTAGTAAATCTATGTGTATTAGTTTAAATTTTGTAAGCTTAATAAAGTTTAGTACAAAATTTTCTATCCTGCGGAAATTCAATGGAAATTAAAAATAGAGCTTAAATCCATCTTATTTTTGAAATGAAAAAAGAAAAATCTTTCGAGAAATCTTTCAATTGTGTTTAAACTTTTTTCGAGAAATAAAACTGAAAGTATTTTTAATGCAAGATTTCATTTATAGTAAATTTTCACCACTTAAAGAAAGCAGAAATCATAATTGGTCGTTTAATTAAATTAATGTTTTAGTTCCTTTCCTTTTACCCGAAGTGAAGCTTAGTTTTTTTAAATATTATTGCCGTGAAAACAAATAAAATGATAACGCAGTTGTTCTACTAACTGTTGTTAAGAATTGTTACTATTGTTAAGGAAAGAAACATTTTTGCTTTCCACTTTTAGCTCCCATTAATGTATTTTAAATCCCTGATTCTTTAATTTTAAAGTGTTTCTACTTTATTCCAAGGAAAAGTGAAAAATTTTATGAGTGAAAAGTTTTCTTAAAAATACATTTTCTTCTGCTGATATTCTTCTGATTCTTCGTCCATGCCTATTTCTTACCGATGCCTTATCGGCGTCACTGGAGACAGCAATAAATCTCATTTACTGCGTAAACAAACATTTCAAAATTATTTGTTGAGCAATCACGATTGCTTATTGCTTTCATTTGACTGTTTTTGGCGTGCTATCATTTTATTTTCCCACAGCCACCCTCCGCACCATCACCGTCGACTGGCTCCTCACGATGCTGCTCCTAGAGCGAAAGCCGTCTCCAGGTTGCGTCCATGTCCTACACACACAACTACACACACGCACACATACACCTACACAACCACCTACATACACAAACACATACGCACACGCATACCTACGTACACAAACACACACACACACACAAACACACACGCATACATACAGACACCTACACATACACACACACATACACACAACTACCCACACATTCATGCCTGCACACAGACACAAACACATATGCCTACACATTCATACACATACCCCGCCCCCACGCACACACATTCATACACACAACTACCCACACACTCATACCTGCACACAGACATAAACACACACGCCTACACACATACACATACCCCCTACACACAAAAACACATACCCCCCACACACATAAATACACATGCCTACATACACACACACACACACTCGTGATTGCGAAAAACATAATTTGAATTCAAAAGGTCAAAATTCAAATTTTTTTTTTTTTTTAATATCTTATGTTGTGTTTATTCTTGTTGGAGTTTTACTCCAGTCGTTTTATGTTACGAAAATTCTGTCAAACATCTTTCAGCATTGTAGTTCCGTTACTATGTGCTTTATTGTACGTGTAAGCAATGTGGGGTTTTCAGTACATTAAATTCCACTCATTTTAATCACAAATATAACATAAGTACACACTTTTACTTATGCTAATTGTATCTTGTATTGTACATTAAAAAACTGCAATATACACTGTAAAAAATGTGTATAACCTTACTCCATAAAATCGGTGGTATCTTAGCTGCCTCCACTACTCTAAAGTAACTTCTTTACTAATAATAAAGCTCAAAGTCTCTCTGTCTGGATGTCTGTAGGGTGTTTGGATCTCTGTGGACGCGCATAGCGCCTAGATCGTTCGGCTGATTTTCATGAAATTTGACACAAAGTTAGTTTGTAGCATGGGGGTGTGCATCTCGAATCGATTTTTCGAAAATTCGATGTGGTTATTTTTCTATTTCAATTTTAAGAACATTTTCATAAGATGGACGAGTAAATTACGAAATTATCATGACGTGGAATGGGAGAGCGAATGAACATAGCAAATTGGAGAGAAATTTATCATCCATTATTTGTAAATATGAAGGCGAACCGAATGACCTTTTAATTTTAAACTACAGGCAAAGCCGTGCGGGTACCACTAGTAACTAATATATCTGGTGTAAGGTTACACATCGTTTGTGGAAGGTTACACCATGGTATAGTAACTATAGCGTAACGTCTCACTCATCTTTTCGTAAGGTCACCCCAGAGTTTTCTGTATGCTTACAAAGACATGACTTGAAAGGTTACACATTTTCAAAAATTAAGCTTTCATGAACATACAAACCAGACATTTTTGTTGCACTAAGAGAGAAAATGACCTGAGTGGGTTCCGAATCCAGGTCTCACAAATTTGCAAAGCCAGAGCTTTGACCGCTCGACTGCCAACGGCGGTTTACGTTTCCGCTAATAATAGTTTAACTGCTCTGCGCCGATTCTGATCTTTACGCATGCGCTTTGAATTCTCCTGAAACCTCAGAACTCGGTAAAGTTACACCCATTAATACTGGTAACCTTACACTTTTTTTTACAATGTAGGCTGTTAGAAAGGTCTTGAGATTATGAATTATCTGTGAAGATCTCCCATTGGAACGAGCGATAATTACTTTAAATTCTGTTTCTTGAAATACATCTCCAGGAGTTTTGCATTATATCAACCATTATTAAGTGCAATAATACGTATCACCACTCTTCTGTAGTATAATATTATTGTTCTCATCGTTGGTATATTTAAATTTCCTTACAAAATTAACTATTTTG
Organism: Uloborus diversus; assembly: GCF_026930045.1. Classification (NCBI taxonomy): domain Eukaryota; kingdom Metazoa; phylum Arthropoda; class Arachnida; order Araneae; family Uloboridae; genus Uloborus; species Uloborus diversus. The sequence goes on along the minus strand of NC_072736.1, from coordinate 151,887,085 downwards.
GCCATAGTATTTTATTTTTTTTATTATGTATGCATACTATTAATCATGGTTTAATCATAGCATCATTTATTAGAAATTGAAAATATATGTAGGCCGTGTTAGAGAGATATTGTGTGGGAACAAATAATCACAAGACATACTCTGTAATAGACCTTACACAAGCGCAAACACTTCAATAAATCCATCACTTTCAATGCATCTCCAGAAGATTTCCTCCCAGCACCTTTACTGTTATTTTATTCCATAATGAATACTAACAAAAATCTTCTTGGTCATTGAGATGTTGTTTAGTATTCCTTAGTGTTTGTGTCTGTTGGTATTCTTGTGGGTATGTAATTTATGACTTCAATACTTACATCATCAGTTATTACGACCAGTAATTAAGTATACGTGCATACTCTTAATTATATCACAATCATTGCAATTGTTCTCGTTCATTAAAAGCTCTTTTGTAGACTGAGAGATATTTTGTTGTTCTAAGAGAGTTGTCATAGATCTTCTATAAAATAGTACAAGCATTTGAATAAATCTGTTGCTTTAACTACATTTCTATTGCGATGCATTGGTACTAAATCCCAAATAAAAAATATAGATTGCAACACAGTTTTCGGTTCTGTATCGAAAAATATTCCGGTTTATATCAAACAAGATTGGTACTATATCAAACAATATTAAAACCCAGTAGTATCAGTTGCACCACTCTTCCTCAACATCTCACTCTTCTTAAGGTAGGTCTCTTTCAATTTCCTCCCAGCGCCTTTACCGTTCTTTTCCTCCATAACAAAGGTAATGGCCTATTCCTAGATGCCCGGGTTTTCCAAGCTTTTTTCTTCTTCTTCTCTTCCAAACCTTCCTTCTATCCGAGAAAATCAGTGTTTTTCTCTCAGGGTGTTACAGCAATAAATTGCGTCTTCAATAGGCCACCTATTGACGTTGATTCATCGCTGCGTTCTTGGACCGCTATTTTTTAACGCTCAGAGTGCTTCATAAAGAACGCAGAGGATAAAACTTACCACCTATACTTTAAAGTAAAGCAAGTTCTGAAATTTTTCCTTTTTTTTTTCTCCACAATCTCAGAAGTTTAAGATTTATTCAGTGTTTCTCAAATGTCATGCCGGAATGTTTCACAATATATTTGATGACCCTCTAGTATAGTGCCAGTTGCAAACGTAACTTCTGTACTTAATGACAGCGGAGGGCTTTTCAAATGAAATCCTTCAATGCTTGTTTTTATGGTTCTCCTCTGGTTTTCACAATTTCGAAGATAATTTTGTTATTATTATTTTGCAATGTTAGTTCAATATGAACGGAAACATAAAATACATGTATTGTCGTTGGAAAAAAAAATGCTTTAGCATGTATAACAACAGTATATTTCACTGTACTTTATTTATCTTGAAATAATATCCATTTTTATTTAGCAGTAAGTTACTGCCCCTAATATTTTAAAGGTTTATTAAAGATGTAGTAATTTTGAAATCTGTAAGGTATTTATAAAATAGAAAAGATTGTAATTTAAAGAATTTTACTTGTACTGTGATTAAACTAATCCATATAAATGTTTTAAAAAAGTTGATAAAAATTAGGAAAGAAGAGCTGTTATGGCAATGTTACATCAATGTTATATAAACATTGATATCTAAGAGTACTTAATTTACTTAATTTATTCTTAGTCTCATAACTTTAAGACAGTGAGACAGTTTAACATTTACTTTGTTAGTCTTCAAACAATGGACTTCCCTGCATTAAAATTAAAATAATGCATTTTTTACGCTCAATATTTAGTTCATTAACTTTAGATCAATGATCAACACCACATTTACTTTCTTAATTACTAGCCGTACCCGCACGGCTTTGCCCGTAGTAGAAAATTGAAAGGTCATTTGGTTCACCTGTTTATTTACAAATAATGGATGATAAATTTCTTGCCAATATGTTATGATATAATATACTGTATAATGTGCTCGTCAATGTTGTGGTAAAATGGGCTCAAAATTTGAATAGAAAAAGTACAAAATCGAACTTTCAAAAAATATCTTCAAGGTGCTCACCCCTATGCTACAAATTAATTTTGTGACAAATTTAATTTAAATCGGCCTAACGGTATAGGCGCTATACGCGTAACAGATAGAGATTCAGACATACAGACTTTCAGCTTTATTAGTAAAGATTAGTACGATGATACGATGTTTCTCATTAATATTCACTTTATTTACCTTACTCATTAAGGTTATTTATAATTTTGAATACAAAGTAGGAATTATTTTCGAGTCTGCATTTTGGAATCCGATCAATACCATCTTAAGCTGCAGAAGAAAACGATAAATGAAAAAAAAAATCTTGCTGATTTTCTAGCTTCAAATATTCTACTAAACATAAAGCAACAAAGCATTGCACATTTTGCTGAAACAATTATGCTTGTTTATTGTTTCGTACATAAAGAGTTTTATTGAATGTTGTTTATAAACAACGACATATTTTGAAATCGGCATACAGCAACGAAATGCTGCAAGTATGGACACACTCTTCTTATTTTTGATTTAAAACTCTTATTATACTTAAAAATTCTAAGTTTTGACCATCACTAACAGCTATAAACTACAACTAGCTTAATAAATGAAAGGATAAAAATTACTACTTAATATCAATCTTAAATAGCATTTATGCTCTAACCAGCCAAAAACAGAAAACAAAAGTCCCAACATAACCCAACAAGCATTTTTTTTCATTTAATGACGTCATTCAAACAACACTAAGCTGGGTAATATCTTAACGTAAAATATTGTCTCTTTAACTGACTTTATTGCGTCCATGCTAGAGCTTATGAAATACATAATTATCAATACATAGAATTTAAAAAAAATTCAAATAAAATCAATTTATTTTCTTAAAAACTGTTTGAAATTCAGCGCAAACACATAAGAAATATCCTTAACTATTAGGCTGCCTACATTAAAATGAAATTGAAATGGTGTTATTTAACTAAACTGTAATGATTGGTTCATTAGTTAAAAGTATTATTTGGGTTTATATAAAATTTTGAGTGGCAGCACTAAACTGGATTAACATGAGATTGAATGTTCACCATTGATATGATTACGCTAGGATATTTACAATCTTTGCACACCAGCTATACTTTTTTATAGTTATTATTGGTATAGCAAGTAATTATTGGTAAGTGTTACACTAAGATATCAATGTTAATGTAACAGTGATATAACATTAATGTAACATTGTCATAACAGCTCTTTATCTCATTTTTCGTTTCAAGTTAATATATTTTTATATCCGTTTAATTACGAGTAAATTCTTTAAATTATAATATTTTCTGTTTTATAAATACCTTATAGATTTCAAAACTACTACAGCTTTAATAAGCGATATCATTCCTAGTACCATCTTGACAAAGTAATTCTTTCTCTCTGATAGACAAACGATAGTCTTCTCTAAGGCACCGGCATTGTCCTGGCTTTTTATGGGGCCATTCCAGAGTCTTCTAATTATCCCTGCGCCCTCATGCTTTGCCGCACCCGCGTGCTGACGGTAACAAAATGGAACAGAAAGGAGGAAAAAAAATAATAATAGCAAAAAAGAATACAGGAGCATTTAAAAGCGTTGCCGCGCGTAGGGGAATAAAAATCCCGGATTTACGGCCTATCCGGGTCCCCACAAAAGCGTGTTAAACGAGGCTATTATCGGAGAACAAACGCGTGACCAGTGTCCGGGAGCCCGGATGTTGGTCTAGGTGGTCGTAAGCTTCTAATGAGTGGGGAATGAGGAGTGATTTGACAATGGAAGAGTTTTATGTCTGGATCGATTTCTGAGTTATGTTCTCTCTTAAAACGAGCGATGGTTTCTATTTTTAATTTATGCAAAACTTTTCTGGGCGATAAATCTGCTTATCTTCAAGAATATTTCCTTCCTTATCACATCTTGAAAAATATTATTCTTCAAGAAGAGAGTTTTCGTATAATTGCGTCATCATTATTACTTTTCAAGAATACTTTCCAAGGAAAATGAAATAATTTCACCACTATTGAAAATCCTATTGTTACTCACAAATTAAAATTGATCAATTATTGGATAGTAAATATACTTTTTACGTTCCCTTTTTCATTTCTTTCTTTCTGTTTTTGAAACTAATTTTCCGTTAAAGATATATCACTTGCCAAATTGTATTTTTGCGATTAAATTCATTTATCACTATTGCAGCCTAAAAAATTTTGTAGTTGGCGACATTCAAAAACTTCAATTTTGAAGTTACAGGGTTTCCATATACCTTTCGATATCGCTAATAGCTTTAAGCAGTTTTTCAATTGTCAGCAAAGTAGAAAGTAAACAAGCCGCCAAAGCAATTGACGTACCTTTAACGGAAAGTACCATTTTTTCTCAGTTGGGTGATGATGCTGCAGATGTGAAATCTGCCCTTTAAGGTTTTTTTTTTCTGAACATATTTTCCTTTTTACTTTTTTTTGCTTCATGATCATAGTTTCTAATCTGGCACTTAATTGTCCCTTTTAAGTCTCTCTCTACTCTACAATTATTTACACTATAGAACCTTTCACTTCTTTAAATCTTCTCAAGAGTGTTAACGGTATAGTGAAGACCTACTCCAAAAAAGGAAAAAAAAATTGCTATTAAGGGGTCTAAGGACCATTAACCTTCAAAATTTTCGACTTTCTGGAAAAAATATATGTTATGCCTGGTTTAATTCTGAACAATTTGATACCCTATTTATTACCTTATGCAAAAAACTTTTCAAGTTATCGTAAAAATGCGTTAACATTCCCCCTAGTGATTTATGTTTACAGCAGCCTTTTTAAGCGTCTTTTTCTCAGCTGCCGGTTTCTCGTTTTGCGTGCATGATATCTTAGTTTCTTATGTATTTCCGTAAGAATTTTCATTCATTTTTGTCAGATTTATTTTTATGATCTGAACCTAATTTTAACTAAAAATGAAAGTTAAAATTAAAAAAAAATATTTTAACCCAAAATTTTGGAAAATTTTGATATTAACTTACAAAATCAAAAAAAAAATAAATAAATAAATTTAAAAAATAAATAAATTTAGGTTCAGATCATAAAAGTAAACCGGACAAACATGCATTAAAAGTTTTACGGAAATATATTAGAAACTTTTTGATATATCACGCACAAAAAACGAGAAACCTGAGAAAACGCAACCTGAGAAAAAGGCTTAAACAGCTGCTGTTAACATAAATCACTATGGAGAAAGTATGCGCATTTTTTTTTGATGACTTGAAAATTTTTTTGCATATGGTCTTAAATGAGCTATTAAATTGTTCAGAATTAAATTAAGCATAACATATATTTTTTTACAGAAAGTCGAACATTTTGAAGGTTAAGGGACCTTATACCCCTTAAACTATATCAAAAACGGAAAAATAGATACAAGCTATCTCCAGAAAATAGTCGGTGGTGGTGGCAAACCATGAATCCTATTTGGATTCAGGAGATGTGATTACATAAGAATAAGCAAGACTGGTGTCAGAAACATGAAAAAATTATCTTGCTATGCAATCTAATGTTACGTATATTAATTACCCTGGTCGATAGAGCTTTTTTTTTTCTTGATAGTTATTATCAACGAAACAAACTTTTTAGCAAAATGTAAATTCTGTAACATAATTATGCGAAAATAAATTTATTTCATAAATAAATTACAGACATTTATGCCTGACTATTATTTCATAAAGCTGTTAAAATCATTTCTTTTCTGACATAATTTAACACTTAGTTAAAACACTTTCTCAATCAACATGAAAGTTTCTCAGAATAAAATTTCCTCTAAAGGTTTCATTTTACCATTAGCTTCATTTTTCGTAAAGTTAATTTTGATGCGAGTCACTACTTACGGTACTTTAGTTAAAAAGGTTTACACAGCTTTTAATTACATTTGCATTTGTAATTTGTCTTCAGACTTTGTATGCTCTTCAGTGGCATAAAATAAGAAGATATAAATTGTCGACAGAATAGTTGATGAGTGTTTTGCCATGCAGTTTAACAAGGAATAGGTTAATGTTACAGCTCTTAATGTCTTTGTGTCAACAATTCATATATCTTATCAATTCCTGCTATATTCAGGCATGTTTTATTTATCGAGTAAATAATTTCTCCGAGTGAAATATTCAGAATTAGTTTCGCGTTGGTTAAATACATAAAAGGGCTTTTCATTACAAGTAAATATGATTATTAAATCATGCTAATTGAATATTGCTGTTTAAGAAGTCGGTCATAGCTTTGACGTGATTGTTATTATTGAGTATGCAATAATTTAGCAATTTTAAGTGTATTTTGCTAACGAACTTACTGAAAAACGTTTTTAAATGCTTGAAAAAATACCGGAATAAAATTAAAACTCTATTTCTTTTGAAAACTATGCATATATTTGGGAAATAACTTAGCTATAATATAGTATCAAATGTTCGTTCGAAGTTGACTAGGTGAGAAAAGTTAATTATTTCTCACAACTTCGGTGATTCCTGAAATAAAACTTAACTGCAATCTGTGGAAACGTTTTCATTAGGATTTTCATATTTGTATTTATTAGACCAAAGTCCTTATTTGAATTTTTACTTCTATTCAACGCCTTATTTCTATCAAAAGATGTATAGGCCTTTAGCTTCTAATTGTGTGTGCAAATAGCCTAAATTTCTTTCAATGCGCAAAATTCCACATGGAATTGAAAATAAGTACAGGAGCTGTTCCCCAATGCAAATTGAATGCAGTTTTTATCACCACAAACTGTCATGATACAATTAATATTCATATTAGGGAGATAAGGAAAGATTATTTGAAGCATTTAGTAATGAAGCCAGCTCAATCAACTTTTAAAACTTTACAGAAAAAATGAAAAAAAGTCACAGAGTAGGCTTTAAAAATAAAAAAATCCAACTTTTAAAGCAACTTTTGACGGGATTGAGCAGGGTGTGCTGGTATGCTTCAAATAGCTTTGTGATAGTATCTGACATGAAGTATCAAATTACGAGGTAAAAAATCCACTTTTCAAAAATCATTGATAGAGTAAAGTAAGAAATAACAACGTCAAAAAAGCACAAATTGCAAATTACTGCAATTTGTGCTTTTTTGAAGTTGCTATTTCTTACTTTACTGTTCAGCACAAAGGTATTTATTTATCCTATTGGTAGAGTTATTTTGATTCTCTAAACGCTTGACTTATTAAAACCAGTTATTCTGAAATAAACTATAGTCAATAATTCATACAGTGACTATAAGCTTACTAATCAGCAAAATTTTAATTAAAACTAAATTAAGTATTTGACCGCATTAATCATCCGACACCGCGTGTGTGCAGTTCCCATTATACCGTTTCATTACTATCAAGTGTCTTATTCCGATATCTCGTACATGCTGGTGGATGTGACATGATTTCATAATGAGGAGTCTAATGTCATCCATTCTTTGGTGACACTTATGAGAGAAAAAAAGAGACGCCAAGAGATCAGCGATGCATCTGACAGGGCTTCAAGCAGAAGAGACTCTAAAGAAGCAAGAGGTGGGCAACAGTCAGGAGGGTGGCAAGAACTTTCCTTGTTCGGAAAGGATGATGTAGCGTAAGGATGACGTGGCAATTACTCAGAATGTCAGGCTTTCGCTACGTCATCTATTTACGGCAGAAAGCTCTTTTGATTGAGCTTTTACTTGTAGGACAAGTGCCATTATGGGAGATAAGAAATAGTAATCTGTTGTCCATGAAATTTGTTAGTCTTTAGAAAAGCTAAGCAGAGTTTTTTTTTTTAGCTCAGACAAACGAAAGTTTGTATACTGTTTTTAAACTTATTTTTCAAGACGCAGGCTGCAATGCTGAGGCGTTTTGAAAGACGTGAAAAAACTAACGAATTGTGGTCTTGACGATGCTTTTTGCTGATTAATATTGCGAAAAGCGGGAAAATTGCTGTTTGACATTATTTTGAGTCCCAATTTTTGAATTTTATATGTCCTCTGTTAACCTCTTTCTGTGTAAACAAGAGATGTAACCAATTCTATCAAACTAAATTTCGTGCGTTCAAGACAAAATTGTACCTACAGAAATGCATCTGTTAAAATAATTTTTTAATGGTCTACACCATTTAGAATGCATCAGTAATTAGGTAATCACAAAATACCTAATGAGTGGATCAGAAGAGTCTTTCTTAAATAGCAATCTTCCAAACAAATCCTTACAACCAATTTATTACGTCAATCTCTCAAGTGTCAATCTTTCTCTACTGATAAACATAGGACTGCGCTCTCTTCCGTAGCGTAAATAATGCGTGCTACTATTTCCGGAACACTGAAGTGGAGAGTCTTAATACATTTGAGATGGTTCTAAATCTCCTACTGGAAAAGGTATAAATATATTTATCTTACGTTAAACCACGTTTTTTTTTTTTCAATGTAATTTTGCGATCGAATATATATAGTTCACTTAAGCAGTAGACATTATTTGAATCAAACAATTCGTAACGACAAGACCAAAATTACTTTTCTTGGTAACCATAGTTTCTAACCAATCCAGATAATCAGTGAATGCTGCATACGTATTATTTACTCAAGTGTCAACTTTCTCTTCAGTTAAATATTGGATTAAGTTCCATTTCTTTGTGTAATGAATGCTTGCTGGGTTTTTTTCCTAAAAGAAAGTACTCTTTAGCCCATTAACGATATTATTTTCCGGCCCCTACCCTATTAAATGAAATAAATATTTTTATCTTATGTTAATTAACAATTATATTGTACATAAATGTTCAATTTGCTATTTTTATGCCTATTAATTTAAAGGAATCTTTCGAATCATAAAAATGCTTTGCGACTAGATCACAAGAGCCCTCCTGGTGACCATTGATCTTAACTAAGCCAGTGAATGAAACATGTGTGTCAATTACGCACACGTGCAGATATTTTTCTCCAGCTGATTCACGGATTGAGTTTCACTCGGCAGCCTAATTTATTGGTTATGCTTTTGCAGGAGCATAAAAAAATGAGAGTAACGATATTATTCTTTCCTTCCTTCCCCCAAAAATGTATATCTTGGGTGAAATGGCAGTTTTGTACATAAATGTACCCTCAAACAAATTTCAGTTAAGTGGTAATCTTTATCTGACTCACAAAAATGCTTAATGATTAAATGAAAAAAGACTTTCCTAGTGACTATTGATCCTAACTCATTCTGGTAGCCAGTGAATGATGCGAATGCGTCAATTACTCAAGTAACAATCTCTCTCCAGCTGAACCTCATATTGAGTTCTACTCGGTAGTGTAATTTATGAGGATTGCTCTTGTCTGAGCATAGAAACAGAAAGACTTAGCGCATTAAAGTATTATTTGCCAAATCCCTCTCAAAAAAATGTAAATAGTTTTCACTTGTGTTTATAAGGCCGTTTCTTCTTTTTTTTTATATAAATGTCCCATTATATATATATCAGTTTTGTAGTAGTATGTTAGACTGGGTTTAAATCTCAAAAATGATAAACGATTAGACCAAAGGACTCGTCTATCCTGGTGACCATTTGTTCGAAAGAAATTTTCTTTGCCAGTGAATGATGCAGATGTGTCAATTACTCAAGTGTCAATCTTTCTCTCTAGCTGAACCTCGGATTGAGTTCCACTTGGTAACGTAATTTATTCGTGCAGCTTTTGCCCGAGCATAGAAAGTAGGAGACACTTAACGCAATTAAGGTATTATTTCCCAAAATCCTCTCGAACAAAGAGAAAAAAATATTTTTCTCTTTTGTTTATAACACTTCTTTCTTCTTTAATTTAAATGTCCCATTAAATACACGTTAGTCAAGTGGTAGGCATCATTTGAATTGCAAAAAAGGTTAAAGGTTTGACCACAGGACTCGTCTTTTCGGTGGCCATTGTTCGCAACTAATTCTGATAGCCAGTGAATGATGCATATGTGTCAATTACTCAAGTGTCAATCTTTCTCTCCAGCTGAACCTCGGATTGAGTTCCACTCGGTAGCGTAATTTATGCGTGCTGCTTTTGCCCGAGCATGGAAGGGGAGAGATTTTTAGCGGCGCTAATTTATAACCGGAGTGAAAGCAGCTCCAGAATTATCTCTTTTCGTTCCAGCCCAGAGAACTCTGGCCGGGTTAGCGGAATAGATTGAATTAGTCTGCCGAAAAGATTAAGAGGAAGAGCAGGAGGTCTGAGCGATGTGTGCGCTCACAATGAATAATGCGTCGCCCTTTTGTATGGGGCTCCAAAAATAAATAAGTCCATAAATATTTATGGGATTTTCGAAAAGTTCTTTGAGGCTATTGAAAGATTTTGATTCAGTTGGTTGTCAAAAATGAAGATTAAATATTATTTAATTATTCGGTAACACTGGCGAAATTTGCGTAATCTTATACATCTATTATTGTCAGTGCGTCCCTTTGCTTTTTTAAAAATAATTTTAGAGTTTGCATTAAATGTTCAAAAGTATTTTATTTTATTTATTTAATTTTAATTACACTCATTTTTGAGTAAAGTTGAAATTAGTTGTACCTAAAGCATTATGGGGTCTTAAACTTTAACCCAAAATGTATTTATTTATTTTGTGTCTTTAAAATAAACAGAAGCAGGGTATTTCATACATTTTTCATCAAGACAAAAATGAGTTACTTCACTTTGCATACTATTACGAGTTTTACAATTATGTGTTTCATGAAACGCTTTGTTTTTAGAATGTATTGGAAAGATTTGTCGTTTTAAGATTAATCATATTTGGGGTAATTTGCTGTCTTTAATCTGGACTGAATATTTGAAGACTCTGAAACAAGTAAACTATTGTAAATTTCAGCTTTGAATATCTGGTACGAGCGGTTATATGATGATTTTACTGCTGCAAATAATTCTTCAAAAGGCAGTCAGTTGGGAAGTATCAAAAATGAACTCAACAGCTTAAGTTTCACACACATTTAAAAGATACTAAGTTATTTCATTTGCTAAAAAAAAAAGAATAATTTTTGCTTCACGCAAATTAAATATGTCCGGACAGTTTATGTGTACCAAACACTGCTCACCCTACGTTCAACTGTTAAAAATTTTTGACTGCTATGCAAAATTTTATTTGCTGCAGCTATTTAACTAACTTGAGCGAAGTGCGCAGTTATTTCTACCAATTCAGAAATAATATTCACTACCCCGTTATATTTGACCAAATGTCAAAGTTTTTACCAATGGTCTGCGTAAGAGTGAACTTTTGCCTATTTAATTTTTTATTAAGTATTTTCTTGTTAAGCCTTTTGTTTTCGAATTCATATCTTTCAAACCATTTTCGTAATAATCTTAAACGTAAAGAACATAATTTCTCCTACTTGAATTTCGATCCGACGAGGTGCTAATTAATCTGTAACCCCCCTTGCAGTTTTCTTCTTTCAAATACAAGGTGTTGCCAAACATAACTTACAAAAACATAAAAACTGATTATAAACACAGTCGTGATAAGCCTCTCACTTCCAAATCCCCATCAATTTCAAGAAAAGTGGAGAGAATAAAAGTGAAGAAAAGTCAGAATTCTTTTTCGGTCCTAAATTTTTTCTTAGAACTCTATTGGATTTTGGCCCCGCTGCTTATTGGGTGTACGAGTGCCCTGCGAAAAAAAAATCGCCTGCAACGACTGGAAAGGACAAGCAATCAATGCAATGATCGATTCATTACATTTTCTTCTCCCTCCTTCGTTTCTCTCTTCGTCGTATTCTTTCTTTATTTTTTTTTCTATCACATCTAGTTCCGTTTTTACCTTTCCTCTCGCGTGCGTTCTATTCCAAATTCTTCGATAGCTGGAAATCGATAGATGTGCGTATAAGGATTTCTGTATGTAAAATACACTTACGATTTAGATTAAAAGAATAGATTAAACGAACTCTGGATGAAGCGATCAATGTTTGAGAAATAACAATCTGACAGATTTATTCGTTGAGTATGCGTTCTCCTTCTGCTGTAGCGGAAACGTATTAAGACTAATTTCAGTTACGTTTCAGAACTTGGAGATAGGGTACATTTAAAATGAGCAGCAGTATTGACTGTAATGTTTTTCAAACGAGATGATTGGAGCGATTTCATCAGTATTTTGTTGGAAAGCAAGTTATTTTGTCATGATATAAATTTTTACTGGATATTATTTAAATGACAAATTGTTTATATTTTTTTATCATATATATCAGAGAAAGAAATTGAGAAAGTCCCTTAATAAATATTTCATAAAGTAAAATCCAAAGACGTGAGTGTTATGTATGCATTTATTTCCAGTTTCTCGTTGAAAACATTATCTTAATAGTTTACTGATGCATGCATGTAAACGAAAAGAACGAGCTGATGTGTGCATCACATGACTTCCTTTTACTCCAATTTAATGTCATTTCCCCATTACTGGCAATTTTAATGTGATTCAGTAGTTTACTCTCTAAATATCACCAACAATGGCCAAAATGAAACAGATTTTAAAAAAATCGCCAAATTTGTCACCAAGTTAGCGACAAAACTTGGCGACCAAAAGACTGGCAATATATCGCCAAGTGTCCGCCAAATTATAACACCACTTGAGTTTACATCGAAATTAACAATGATTTCCACACAAAAAGGGGCAAAAGACCCATTTAGAAAGATCCGAATGCAACCAAAAGAGGAGGTGCACAACTAGACTCCACTAGGAGTCTACGTAACAAATTTCAACTTTCTAGGACTTACCGTTCTTGAGTTATACGACATACATACGCACATCCGCACATACATACGTACATACAGACGTCACGAGAAAATTCGTTGGAATTAACTCGGGAATCGTCATTATGTATATTTTGCGCGTCTATACGTTCTTAGGCGCTTATCCACATGTGGTCAAGTCGAAAAATACTCAATATTTATTCGGGGGTGAGTAAAATGGAAATTAAGGTCGATTTTTGAGTGAAAATTTTTTCGCGAATACAATACTTCCTTTTTTGTAAAAGGAAGTAAAAACACACAGACACACAAAAAAAAAAAAATTTCATGCAAATAGCATATTGTTGTTTGATACTTTAAAATAATGCAAAACGTGAAAATTGCAATCATATTAAAAAAAAAAATTATAATAATAAGACGACTCTATTTCTATACAGATATCTGCAACGTTCACATAAGTAGTATAACGAGTCTTAATCTTTTCTTTTAATACCGTAAATATTTACCATGACTGCAATTTACAATAAGTTACTCAGTCCAAAAAATGGGAACTATAAGCAAGGCATACCGTGGTTAATAGTTCTGCAACTCATGTAAAATAAGGTTATAACATATAACGATTGCACGATATATAAATTGCCGTAGCAAGAAATTATTTAAGCAAAAACATAGAAAAAACATTATTCAGTTTCAATAAAGAATGTGAAATGTATACCAGAAGTTCTACACAAGAAAAAATCAAACAACAACAACAAAAAAAAAAAGTTCTGGACAAATCATTTTGAAAGCAAAGAGCAGTAAATAGAGACTAAACTTGTAATCTGTATGAATCAATCCGAAATCTTTGCGATGTTCCCTAAGGCTATGAAAAAGGCGAAAAGAGTGAAAACTAAATTTACTGTACTTAATGATTTGAATTGATTGATTTTTTTATATATACCACTATAATAAAAATGGCCAATTTTTAGGTAAAACGTAGATAGATTTAAGTATAGAATGCAAAACAAAATGTTTAATTCGAATTGACGTAAATTCATAATCTTGTTCTCTGACTGACATTTAAGATCCTTATTTGGAAATACTTATACAATGCTTTCTAAAACGTGTCATTGTTTTTACAAATAACAAAAGAAATAAAATATGTGGTTGTCTCAGCAGTGGTAAAAATATTGACTGTTTTCTCTCCTTTGGAGACAGAAAAAGGCCAGTTCTTCCAAAATAATCAGTTCCGATTAAAGGAACAGACGCCACAATGAACCTCTACATTTAGAAGAAAGAGAAAGGTTAAATTTTAAGTAAAACTAATCAGGCAACTATAGATACAATGTTTTCTATAACATATCATTGTTTTCACAGATTACACAAGTAATACACGCGATTGTCCCAGCAGTGGTTAAAAAAAAACTTGCCTATTCGCTTTACCCTGGAGATAGAAATAGGGCTGTTCTTCCAAAATAATCAGTTCCGATTAGAATAGCAGATGCCAGAGTTAATATCTACATTAAAAGAAAATACACCACAGCTACAAAAAAATGACTTAATTTAGAGTAAATTTGATCAGACAAGTAAAGCTTTTAATGGCAATTTAAATTAAAAAAAAAAAAAAAACTTTCAATTTTCCTTGATAGAAAATCATACGCCAGCATTTAATACTCATATTTTGAAGTAGCAGTACAATGTTATCTATAACATGTCATTGTTTTCACAGAAAACAAAACAAGTAATATACGTGATTGTCGCAGCAGTGGTAAAAATCTTGGCTATTCGCTTTCCCCTGGGGACAGAAATAGGACTGCTCTTCCAAAATAATCAGTTCCGATTAGAAGAGCGGACTCCTCAATAAAACACGCCAACCGATAAAGAAGGAAAAAGACGAAGAAGTAAAGGATTACAACTGAAGGAAGAAGAAGGGTTTGGTAATAAAAACGAAAGGGATGTCGGGATAAAGAGAGGACCAATCAAGATGTTTGACGAGCGAAGTCTGCCTCCAGTCACCGGGATTATGTGTTGATGATTAGAAAGCCCAAGGGTGCGCCTGTCCTTGTACTGCTGTTTTGAAACGTTTGAGATAAAAACTAGTGAAAACAAGACGGGATACTTTTTGATTGTTTGATCCCTGGTTTTTAGGCCGAAATCTGTTTTCACAATGATAGATGGAAATTAGTTCCATTGTCGGTCACTGATGAGCGTTCAATTCTGTTGTCGGAGAAAGGTTACAAATGTTTGGTGTTTTCTTGGATTAAGGAACTGCTTCATGGACATGATAAGGCATTTATAGCATTCATAATGTTCAGGTGATCGACAGAAATAATGAACCATTTGTTTTTCTTTTGAGATTAAAAAAATGTGAAAGCAAGACAGGATACTTTTTGATTGTTTGATCCCTGGTTTTTAGGCCGAAATCTGTTTTCACAATGATAGATGGAAATTAGTTCCATTGTCGGTCACTGATGAGCGTTCAATTCTGTTGTCGGAGAAAGGTTATAAATGTTTGGTATTTTTCTTTGGATTAAGGAACTGCTTCATGGACATAAGACATTTATAGCATTCATGATGTTCAGGTGATCGACAAAAATAATGAACCATTTGTTTTTCTCTTGAGATTAAAAAATTGTGAAAGCAAAACAGGATACTTTTTGATTTTTTGATCCCTGGTTTTTAGGCCGATATCTGTTTTTACAATGATAGATGGAAGTTAGTTTCGTACCCATTGTCGGTCACTGATGAGCGTTCAATTCTGTTGTTGGAGAAAGGTTATAAATGTTTGGTGTTTTCTTGGATTAAAGAACTGCTTCATGGAGATGATAAGGCATTTATAGCATTCATAGTGCTCATGCGTTAGACAGGAATAATGAACTATTTTTCACTTGTAAAATTTGATATGTATTCAACTATCAGTAACGTACTTGGTATTTTATTAGCCCTAACATGCTCAGTAGTTTAGTTTATAAGTATTTTAATGGAATGAAGACACGTATTTTATTTTGTGTCTTCATTCTATTGTAACATTAAGTTTTGAAAAATCTACATTCAGATTACGTAAATTTTTCAAAAAATAAATAAAAACCTTAAGCAACAAAAACTTACGTTGAAAAAGGTTACGGAAAAGTTTTAATTTCATTTATTTTCGTGGGTTCTACTATATATGCTAAATGCTTAACATTCACAATTACAATTACTCACTCAAAAATCTGCATTGTTTTAGCATGCAATGCATTTGCGCAGGTGTGACTATTTTGCGCATACATTTTTATTTAATTTCTAGAATTCAATACTTTTACTTTTGATTGTTATACATTCGAATATAAGGAACCAATGTAAATCATATAATAAAGATTTAACTTTCCGTAAAAAAATATTTTTGAAAAAAAAAAAGATTTTTACGCGTTGCAAGTTTAACCGTACTGTCACGCCCATAACATCACAAATCATTATTTATTTTATTACAAGAAAACTTATATTTAATAGTATGATACATAATGGTTCATTTTATTGGAATGCAGTAGAACATCGCTCATACGGGCCCGGTTTATCCGGAATTTCGTTTTTCCGGATTGCCTTTGGTAAATCCCAAATAAACCAAGTTCTATTGTACAAGAAAATTAAGAGCCAAAGTTCCGGGGAAAAAGAGCAGATATATTCGTAAAAAACGTGCAAATGGACTGAGCTAGCGGGCATTTAAAAGTCTAAAACCATGTTTTTTTATTTATAAACGGAGCAAAACTTTTGCATATTAATTTATTTACTATGTTGTATGTCCTCAGTAAAAAAAACACAAGTAAAACACAAGAAATGCAAAACTTCTCTGGTACAAAGAATATTTCAGCAGAGAAAAAAATAAGTTAAATTAACCGAGTAATTCAGTGCCATATTGTAAACGACAAACTAGCCGGACTTAGAAGATTAAGAGCTACCCTACACCTCCGGGTAACGGCCCTTGCATTATCCGGGACGAGAAATTGGCAATCACCAGTCCGACCATTACAAAAGTGTATTTACGGCGTCGCAAAGGTTTTTAAGTGCGCCACCTAAACAAATGACTGGCATTAGCACTTAAATCTTGCACTCCAGCAGAAATTGAAACGAATGGCATAATTAGGAACATGGAGCTTTGGAAGGCGGAATTTACCTTGGAAATTTCGTTTTTTTTTATTACATTGCAGCATTTTGCTTCTTTGATTTTCTCATAAAAAGAAGCTTATATCTGTCTTGCCTCGTAATCGCCAGATATGCGTTGGAGATGTGTTTTTTATTCGGGTCATTTGTGGAAATTAGAATACTTCGTTTTTCTCGCTTATTAAAACGGATTCTGCGACAGACTGCTATGTCAGGTTCGATTTTGGATTGCTGCATTTACGTGCAGGTAACGTTTGGGGAAATGGGAATTCGGAACGGAAAATACCAGAGGCAAAAACTGGTATTTTAAAATTTCGATTTATTTTAAACGATGTTATTTGTCAAACAGAAATACTGGAATGAAGTTGAAATGGGGAAAAAATATTTTGCCAAATACTTTTTCTTGGCAGTGTTTTTTTTTTTTTTTTTTTTGCAAATATGTAACTTTACTTAGAGTTTGTTTTATTTATACTATGAATCGTTTAAGGATTACTAAAGAAATCGAACATTTTTTCCAATTGCTGAGTTGAGATTTTTGTTTTATCATTTTCTTCCGCAGATGATCACATTTTCCAAATTCAGTATTGAAGGTTATTTTCCTTGCTAAAGTAGAAGTTGTATAATTCGATATTTTCGCTAAAAAATGAAGAATTATAGGTACTTATAAACTAGTTGTTTGTTTACATTTAAAAAAAACAATGTTTTGAACACAATATATTGCCAATATGTAATTTTACTTCGTATTTTTTCTGTAATTCGTTCAAAAATTATTAAAAAATATTGCGTCGAATTGCTGATTTGAGAAAAAATTAAGTTTTTTCCGCAGACAATCCTATTTCGTAATTTAGTAAAAAAAAACTCTTTCAATTAAATTTTTCAAACTGAGGTAGAAGTTATTGTACAACTGAATATTTTTATTCAAAAATGAAGAATTTGACATGCTAAAAATTAAGTTGTTTCAATAAATTAAAATAAAAAAAAGAGCACATTATGTTGCCATTATGTAACTTTACTTTGTTTTATTTATACTTATTCTGTTTAAGAATCACTAAAAAGGCTGATTCGATTTTGTTATTGATGTGGAATTAATAAATACAATTTGATGCAATTCCATAAACTATTTGTAATCAATATTATCAAAAACCTGACTTTGCTTTGTTAACTTTCCAGCGGGCGAAGCTTCTAAACTGATTTGAAACGTCGCGCGTATTTCTCTGATGCAGTACTACATACGAATAAATTGTTGGCGTATCTCGCAATTAAGTTCGTACGTCTAGTGTGCTTGTCAGTTAGGATTTTAACTTGGGGTAGTTTTTACATTTAGTTGCGTTTAGTGAAGTTAGCAGAAGCAATGTTTCTGAAAGAAACGCGCGACTGTTTATGCAAGTTCTTGTTGCATTCGAATTTCTATAATCTTATTGGAAGTTCGAATTCAACAAAAAACTTAAATAGTCGCATGTATCTTCCAGATACAAACAGCAATATGTGCAGACTGCTACTAACTCTAGAAGAAATGAAATGTCGAATAAAACAGGTCTAGGAGAGGTGATAGAATAGCAAAAACGAGACGCTCATAGTGTTATCTGGCCTAAAGCTCTCAAACAAATTTACTTCTTCGTGCATCTCTTTGATTCGCGCGCCCGCTAGAAGGTTAATAATTCACAAAAATTCAAGTTAGGAAAAATTATTTTCTAAAAACAATACCCCAAATGAAAACCAAATGCAGTAAAATGTCATCTCAACGATTGCCGATATAACGGAAGATTCGTGTAAGTGAATTAAATATCCAGTTTTGTTATAATTATCATTCATTGCTTTAAATCCATTACAACGAAATTTTGGTTACAACGAACAAAATTTGCTGTCCCTTGAAGATTGTTGTAACAGAATTTTACTGTCAATGTAATCAAAACTTAAAGTAAGCCATTAAAGTGTTTTTCTTACTCAATGCATATGAATACAAATGTATGTTTGAACTGAACGCCATGCAGTAAAATGTCGTTTAAATATTCATCGTGCAACCTTCATTTTTTAAACCGAGGGCTTGTTCTTAATCTAAAGACCGGAAACATTAAATATCCTGAAGTATAGTATATAAAGTATTCGAAGCATTAGGTTTCTTACTGAGTGTGATTAGAAGCTTGATGAAACCGGTTGATACCTGTTCTGCATCTTAAATGCTTCAGAGACAGTCTTGGCACCCTGCTGTCTGCTTAAGCGAACTACAATTGTTGAATGCTAATTCCTCTCTTATTACTCGAATGTGAAAATATTGTTTAAAAAAGGGATTCCAAAAATGAAATTTGAAGTTTTATCACGTTGTTTGTGAGTAAAACAATAATGAAAATGGTAGTTTATTAAAAGAACGGAGGACTGTAAGGAAGTTATTGCATTTGTTGTTTTTTTACGAGGATATGGGTTTTTAAATAGAATTGTTTCTCAAAGCGAATTAATGAACGTATGAAATTAAAAAAAAAATTTATTGAAACTTAAAAAGTGCATAGAAAAATGTCATTAGTTTGTAAATATACTTCTAATTAAATTTTTATTTTTATCCGGATTTTTTTTTTTTTTTTTTTTTGCAATGTGCGGTCTATATGTGTGCGTAAAAATATTCAACTCTATAATCTATTTGAGGGTTGTTTGTAAATGATGTCATGCTTTGAGAGGGGGGGGGGGGTGTTGAAGATGTTGCAAAAGGAATCGCCTACAGTAAAACTCCAACTATCCGAATCACTTGGGAAGGCACCCTATTCGAAAAATAAAAAAAAATCCTATGACTGGATTTAAATTAATTATTGTATTTTATTTGATTTATTCATGTGTGTTGAAAAAAGTAATGGGGATTTTTTGAAGAACTAGTTTTAAAATCTGTTTTATTAATTAATGAAAAGTAAACACTTTGGAGGGTATTCCGTTTTAACCTGCAAGACCTCTATTTTCGCAATCGTTAGTCCTAGAGGCATACTTACCATTGCAAAAATGTTCATAATCAGATGCGGAGTTAAGATATTGAAAATTTGAAGCAAAAATAAAAATGAATCAAAAAATACGAAATTCAACTTTTTATATTTACCCTAAGTCCCCTAACTTATATTTAGAGAAATAAATTCCATTAAAAACTATTACTGACACAAAAAAAAACTTGACATTTGTGCGACCCAAACTCAAAGAGATACTCCAGTTAAAAGTTTTAAGGGACCATACAGAAGATGAGATAGGAACTTATCGCCCTCTTAGAATAATGACAGGTTTCCAAAGAAAAAAAAATCAATTAATTTACATTTTTCATTGCTATTCAAAAATAAGTGCAAATGTCATGCCTTCGTATGCAAAAACACCTTGCAAAACCGCGAATAATTTGAAAAATCGCACTCCATACACACACATAATTTTAAACACTTGTTAACCGCTACATTTCCCCCCAAAAGGTGTTATTGACGGCGAGAGTAGAGTGGTGTAAGTCACAAAACGCTGCGTTTCATATCTCGGTGAATATTGGTCCTATTAGTTTCAAATCTTTTTTGTTAGAATTATTTTTCAATGGAGATTATTTCCCTAAATATAAGTTAGGGGACCTAGGGTCCGTATAAAAAAATTAAATTTTGTATTTTTTGACTCATTTGTATTTTTACTTTAAACTCTCAATACCTGAACTCTGCATCTGATTTCGAACCTTTTTGCAGTTGTAAGTATGAATATAGGACTAACGATTTCGAAAATATACAGGGTTTTCCTTTTTAACCTGCAAGATCTTGCAGGTTAAAACGGAACACCCTGTATATTAAATACTTACAAGTGTGTATTGTAGAGTACAAACAAATAATAGAACTGAATTATGAGATGTTTACTTATTAACACTGCATATGATTTCGAAAATTTTTGCAATTGGAAGTATGCATCTAGGACTAACGGTTTCGAAAATATACAGGGTGTTTCGTTTTAACCTGCAAGATCTTGCCGGTTAAAACGGAGCACCCTGTATATTAAACACTTACAAGTATGTGTTGTAGAGTAGAAACCAGTAATAGAACTGCACTATGAGATGTTGACTTATTATCCCGATTATCTTCGCAAACTAACTTCCGGAGAGCAGGTCAATAGCACTCATAGCCTGAATGATTATTCTGGGAATCGCAATAGGCTTTTGTCTAAATGTTTTTCCTAAAATTCTAAAAGCGATACTTATGATCGGTGATTCGGATTGTCAGAGTTCGAGTAATTGGAGTTAAAACGCATGTTCAAAGAAACATTTATCTGGCAGTTATGGACAGTCCCCAGCATAAAAAATGGTTCGTCAGTAAATTGATTTCTAATAAATATTTTAGATTCTCAAAATTCAGGTTTAAATAAGTTTTTTGACAGAAAATCTTACATTTTAAAATATAAACTAGCCTGCGTGCCGGCGTTGCACGGGCTACTTAAAAAATGAAAGAGCTGTTCAATTGATGTTTTTGTATTATTCTGACATCAGTTTCTAAAGCGCTAAGGAGTAAATAATTACGCGTAATGCAAGGTTTGCAAAACACCAGTAGAGCATATTTTTGGCAAAAACCTCTTTAACGTTAATCATATTTATCAATAATACAAGTTATGAGTATTTTCAATTAGCACAAAAGATGAAAATATATGCATTCTCAACTATAATATGTGCTCACTTTAAACTGAATTAAATCTGATAAAATAATCTGAAATATTTATGTACAATTACAATCAGCTTTTTACATAAAATGACGCACACTTTTTTGTTGATTACGTGAAACTAAAGCACCAAGACTTATTAAATACCAATAAGCATTAATTTAATATCAAGCCATCAGATTCCAATTAAGCTTTAGTTAAAATCCTTAAAAACAATCTTTTTTGTTCAACTCTGTTTCACTTAAAGAAATCCAAATAATCTTAATTTAACGTGTTCTTTTAACGATACAAACTGTATTGCAAAAATCGAAACAGGAAGGAAAAAGAGATTTATTACAATTCGAAAACTCACCCATGTGACGGAAAAAAGTCCAACAAAATAAGCATAATTAGTCGCACATCCTAAATGTACCAAAATATGAGGCCGGTGAATGATAAACTTACACTTCAATCAGTAAACATTACTAAAGAAACATTTTTCATATGCTGAAAAGAGTTAAGAACGTTGAATGTGAAAAAATAAGAAAGGACAGACGATAAATGTCCGAATAGAGCAACCAATTTTAAACTAATTAAAAATGAAATTCTAGATGGAAACGTTGTTTTAAGATTTGGACAGCAGCCAAAAAAATCTCTTTTGACACAATTATTAGATTTTTATTTGCTCACCCATATGCAAAATGGCAACAGGAAAGAAATAAAAATTCCTGAATAGCGTTATGTTAATTAACGTTTTAATTAATATCTCCACTAATTAAAGTCGTACAATTATGAGATTGGTCCTATTGTTTTCTTTGGAAAATTTCGAATTGATCGGTATCTCGTTTGACTCCCGATTCGCAGTGGTTCTCGAGAAGATCGATCTTCAGACAGACAGACAGACGGACGCGAACAGATTTTAATATTATAGTGGATAGTGGATGGGTAATTTCAGAAGACCAAACAATATTTGTTTGCTAGTCATGTTGATTTTCGGCAATATGTGAAGCAGAATTAAATAGCCTGTCAATATCCCACTGTGATTCATATTTTAGCTTGGGTTCGTAAAAGAATAAGTACTCTGCAAAAAAAAAAAAAAAACAATCAAAGTTTGTTTTTGGAATGCTTTATATGAATTAAGGAACTTTGCATACAGTTGAAGAAATCGACGAGATTCTTTGGTAACCACAATAAACTTAAAAACTTGAGAAGCCATGATAACTGCTAAAAATGCTTAAACAGAAAAACATCAAATATTAAGTTAATTGACACGTTCTTAATTAAAAAAGTTACAGTATTATTTTAGTAACAAAGTTTCTCCAAGATAAGATAAACTTAAAAACTTGAGAAGCCATGAAAATGTATAATGCTGCCTTAATTGCTACTAATACTCGTAGAAAAAACCATCAAATATTAACCCAATTGAATCATTCTTAGTAAAAATGTTTCAATTATTTTTTTAAGACTTCTCAAGTTTATGTGAATATTATATTACTTAATTTACAGTTGGATTAATTTCATCTATTGACATGTATTGCAAACAAATACAATTGGAAATAACTAACGTGACATTCCTAAATGTAATAATAAATAAATATTTTAAAACGGTTACGTAGTTTGAGAGTATTTATTACATAAAAAAATCTTCATAAGTTATCTTTTTTAAGAGAAAGAGTTCGAATTTTCTGTTATAAAAAAACCATATGAGAAACCATAAATTGTAATTCACTTTTTGTGTTGAACCTCTCTATCCTTTTTTTTTATTTTAAAGCCCTTCATTTTTTGAGTACTGATGTATTCCTTTCTCGTTCGCTTTCTTCTATGCGTTCTGGAAACTCTGGAAAAGTTTTAAAAGCAATACTCAGTTACATGTCATTCTTTGCTTGGCTAGAATTTGCAGGCGTCACAAAGTTGAAAATAAAAAAAACCCGTTCAGCTGTCGGAGCAAAAGATGAAATGCGAATGTTTTTTTTTTTCTTTTATTTTTGGCAACATTTTTAGTTTTCGTGAAAATGTTTCCAGGTGCGGCTCAAATCTAAATTTCTATTCTTAACGGTTTGTTTTCATACAATACTCTTGCTTTCATAATTGTTCTCCGAACTTCGTTTTTCTTTGATTTTCTCCATTGAATTTTTGCTTTTGGAAGTGTAATAAATGCGAGACTTTTGGTTTCACTTCGTTTCGCCGCTGCCTTAGAATAAGATGAAATGTGAATAATATTTTATTTTTGATATTTTGGAGGCAATTTTCATCCAAAAAAATATTTTCTAGAACACCTTAAGTCTATATTCTACTACAAATAGTTTCTTTTCTTTTTTTTTTCTTCAGGTGTTTTTTGTGTATTTTTTTTTTTTTTTGTAATTTGTTTTAAACCTCAATTCTTCCTTGGTGATTTTTTGAAAACTTTTATTGTTTATCATAAGTGATTTTTTTTTTTTTTTGGTAGTTCAAAATATCTAAAACCTGTATTATTGGTTAGCACAAGATGTACTTTTCAAAAAAATTAACGCGATTTTACTGTTGTATTAAAGCGCCATCTACGTACACATAAAAGCCTGTTAGTTTAGAGATCGTGGAAGTCTACGTTTCCGTGTGGCTGAAACCATGCTCTACTCGTATGAATTTACAAGTTTATTACAACAAACTCTGAATTTTAATGTCTTATTGTGTTGTAACATTGTATGATTTGCATAGTAGCTTTAACAAATTACTAAGAAACGTGTTGATAAAAGTACACAAAACTCAAATTGCTTCGCAAAAATTAACACGGAGATTTTGATGATGGCTATTTTTAACAACTATTTTGAACAATTATGTTGATATTCTTCTTGATTTTGATAAACTTCAATCTCTCATAACTGTTCAACGGAGGAAGAATATGTGACTTTTTTATGAAAAAACAATGTAATATTCATAAATAAATTTTGTTAGTACAAACTATTCAGGGTTTTGATGCACCGAAATTGAAATTTTGTCTCCTAACTTTGCAATTTTTACTTTTTCAGAGGTTGGAATGGTACTCAACAAATGATGACATAAGTATGTGCAGACTGAAAGGAAAATCAGAGGTAAGCCGGGATTCTTTGAACAAAATCTCATCAATTTCACTTTTATTAAATATAGACAATACATCGTATCAAGTGTGCACCCCTCCCCCCCCCCCCCCCTTCTCAAAAAAAAAATTCGTTTAAAAAATATGTCGTTCTTCAGTGACGGACTAAGACATGTGCGTAACTGAGCCAAAAAAAAAGTTTAAATTTTGTCTTTGGAAATCTACAAAATTTAATCGCATTATGTAGAAGTAGATTCCATATTCTTCATAGAGTAAGTCGGGGTACGAGTCCCACGTAAGCAGAAACTTTTCCTAAACATCTTTTGTTCACGAAAAATAAGATATAATATCTCCTGCCTTTCTTAATTGAGGCCCAGATGCTGTGTAAAATATATCATGACTAAAAACTACAAAATTCTTTTTTTTTTTTTTTTGCAAAAAAAAATAACAAAAAAATACAGCTTTGTAGCTAATTACCTTAACACACAGACAATTCACACGGAGTTAAAAGTCCACTTAGGGTAACATAATCAAACTTATTATAATGAGCAAAAAGTTTATAAAATTAACTAAATTAATGCAAGTCAATACAAATCATTCTTGATATGAACAGCGAAATAAAAAGTCAAAATTTTATTTTATCAAAACCAAAATGTAAAAAGCTTTAAAAACCGTTGAAAAATGTAACTTTCTTTTCATTTTGCTTTAAAGCTGTAATTGCCTCTAAAAATTCGCCGAAAATGGCTGTAGTGTATGTGTAAAACTTCTTCCTACACAAATGCTCTTGAAAAAGTCGATAAAGGTGTACTCTGTTGCTGAAATCGTGAACTACAGTTACTGGGGTGGTTTACCTGGTGGGGCGGGACTTAATCTCAAGTTCAAGCAATGAAACAAGGACATAACATATTTGGATTACTTGTTGGCACTTATTTTGAAAGAACTGTTATATCTATTTAAGTAGAATTTCCCCTACTGCATGTTAACGAAGTTTGATGATATTTTTGTAAACCGAAGCGTTTAATCAAAATTAAGTTAAGAGGATACCTAGTTAGTTATAGAAATTAAATTTAAGGCTTGTTTTAATGACTACTATAGGTCGAAAACCACTTTTTCAGTCGTAACTGATAGCATAACTTCGTAAGTGTGAACGTAGATGAGAGTCTAGCGTTGATATTTGCAAAAACTTCGAATGATGATTGAAACTATCACATTTGAATATGGGCATTTTTGCGCAAAAACTAGGTATAATTTCATACATAACTTTAAAATTTATAACTTAAAAGTAAGTGTTCTAGCCAGTGCTTCGTCGCTCGTGAATGTTATGTTCCCCCCAATCACCACATCCGGTTAAGCCCTAACCAGGGTTAGTGCGGTGGTAATTGGTGGGTTTCATTAACCCTTTCAGACGTGGCGTCCGGTATACCGGACATGAAATTTAAACAGCTGCTAATCATTTATTAATTGAATAAATTACGCGATTTTTTTCGTATTTAACTCTTTACAGTCCCTTATTATCTGGGCAACATTTTTTCATTTTGGGATTGACAACATTAAGAAATAGGGATTGGGAGAGAATGGGACTGGCTCATTTTCCCAACCACGGATTCTCGTCGCAAAAGCGAGGTTTTTTTTCTGATTTTTTAAAAATATATGATCTTTTATTAATCATTTCAAATGCTTATATTATGTTTTGTTATTGTTTAGAGAATATTTTACAAAGACGTTTGTTTGATATTTCATCGTTTTTTTATCTGAAATATGTATTTCAATAACAAATGTCCAGAGTATTGGACGTGTCATAACTCTTCTAATTTTTCGCCTACAAGTTTGAAATTTTGTCTATAAGATATTCTTTACCATAGTACTCTGTGTGTATGTGTGTATATTCCGTATACAAATCCATAGTTTACGTCGGATCTCGACCAAATTTGGCAGGGAGGTACTCGGGCGCCCGAAAAGGAACGTAGGGGGTTTTCAAAAGCCAAAAAAGAGCCGAACTGTTCGAATTTTAATTTAAGGGTCCGAAAATGGCATTAAATGGCTCTTTCTACCCGAAATAATTATCCGATTTCTTTGATTCAGGTCCCATTCGAAAGCCCGCGAAAAACACCCATAGAGTTCCTTCATTTCCTTCCAATTTCAAAAAAAAAAAAAAAAGGCTGTAAAATCACCGGGAAAGAATGACAAAGCAATGCTAAGCCTAATGGAACATAAATTTTAAATCGGAAAATTAGCGTATGCGCCATCTCATTTTAAATTAGCGTTCAGAAGGTTGCCACTTTTTTTCTCATCTTTGACGAAATAATTTTGTTTTTGTTTTGAGCTAAAATTTTCTCCTTTTGATAATTATTTGGCGATTTATCTTCTTTCTTTTTCTTTAAAATTTTTGGTGTTGAGTTTAATTTATTCAGGAATTTTTTATTTGCATTTTACTTTCTTTAAGAATGATTATTTTGCCGGGAAATTGTACACATTTTTTTTTAAATCTAACTGAAGCCTGATTGTTGAACATGCATCACTTGACATAACTTTTATTTTGAAGGTAGACCGTGCAAAGCCGGGCAATGAAACTAGTAATAAATAACTTAAAAGTACTTATTCACAATGTAGTAACTTAGTGAAATAGTATGTTAAAATTATGTTCCTCTCAAGATTAAGTTAAATTATAAAAACGTTTTATTTGACAAATATTTTTTTATTTATTTATTTTTTTTAGACCTAAAAATTCTAGAAAGAGAATATAGAATGGAAAAGCAAACATTTCAAGGAAAAAATCCGTTAGCGCGTAAAATCTGAGGAAAAGAAAAAGCGTGGAAATATATTCTCTATCAGAATCGTATCTTCTATATTACTCTGATGTATTATGTATCGCTGTATACTTAGAGCATCCTATGGAAATAGAGATTTGATCGGTAAATAGAACGCTAGGCTCTTGCGTTAAAATGCATTTTTGAACGGAACTTTTCTTTTCTGGTTATATATTTTTTTTTCGTTTGTATAAACGTAGAAAAATATTTTGGAGAAGTTTCTTTTCTTTCGCTTTGTGCTGTTATTAGACTTGCAACGTTCATTTTTCTTTCGCTTAGGAATGGTAGAGTCTCGGAAGAAAACGTCAACGTAATTTTTTTTCCTCTCTCTCTTTGCTCAGCCTACTCCAGTCTTTTTTACCACTGCCTTCGAAGTTTCATATTTATTGTTTACCATTGCTATGCAAATAAGGCATCCGAGCGCATTTCATTTTATTCGTCACGGTTGCTTTATACGGATACGGCATTAAAATGACATCTAGCGGAGGACAGAGATAAAATTCTAATGATTTTGGAATCAACCCGCATTTTGGAGCCTCTTCTTTCAAAATTCCGTCCTTTTTACTTTGCCATTTAATGCTTCGAGGAGATTTATCTTTCCAGCGCCCATCTGTCAGAAGAGCCCACATTTTGATTTAATGTGAGCGGTTCTGGTAGCATTTTATACCGCAATTGGAAGCACGTGATGCCGGAAAAAACCGATAAGTGCTAATGGTTGTTGATGCTCTTAACAAACTGGCTTATTTGTCACACACAGATTGCTTGGGTTGCAAAGCGGGAACCACAAAATTTTTCAAAGTAAACCTTTTATTGAAACGTTTTAGAAGTTATATTTTGATAATACGCTAAAGAAATACGCAAAACTACAATACAGGCGTCACTCGTATAACACGGTTAATTCCTTCCCTGTAGTATCGAAACCATGTTATACGAGACTTTTTTAAAAATAACTTTTTAACTTATTTTTCACACTTATTAATCATGTACATATTAAAAATCATGTCAATATGTATCCTGTTGTATCGTAACCGTGTTTCGTATTACCGTGTTATACGAGACTTAGAAACAATGTAAATCAAGGGATGTGTAGCGTGTTATATCAAAACCAAGTTTCATAAAAGCAAACTAAAAACTTATTAGAGCTGTCTAACATTTACAGAATGTATTAGACAAAAATGAAATTCCGTCTTTTTTAAGCATAACATTCGAGGTATATCAAAACGTGAAGTATTAAATTAAAGTCTCGTACCGTGTAATATCGAAACCGTGTTATAATAATCGCAAATTTGGTACCGTGTAATATCGAAACCGTGTTGCAGAAGTACCGTATTATACAAGGGACGCCTGTACGCGAATTTAAAATAATTTCTTTTAAAGTGAATATGAAAATTAAATTTGGATTTAAATTTTGCCTCAAATTATCAGCATTTTTTTCTACGAAAATTACATCTTTATAACTACTGGTTGGCATCAGATGCAATAAATGTTAAAAGGGTTAACGTTTATATTTAGGGTAACCGGGTATGGTAATATTTATAGCAGTAATTGCATCACGTGATATTGTCTAAAACAGTGGTTACCAACCTTTGGCCCTCGGGTCACATCCATTCCGTGAAGCTGATTTATGTGGCTCATTTATTTGTTCAATGTTACAAATCTAAAAGCACGATTAGTGACAATGTCACAAATTTGTAGCCAAATATTCTGTAAATGGTTTCTGAAAAACAGCCATTAAATAAAATGAGCATCAAGTATTTGATAACAACTATTATTGGTCTGCAACTGTTTTTCAGTATTACAAAATTATGGTGTCAGAAAAATTCGCATTTTGATTTAATACAATATTGCAGGCAGTTGTGGTAACATTTTTGACCACAAATTGCAGTACGTGAAATGGGCTGAAATGATGAGTGCAAGAGGTGAGGGTGTCGGGTTGACACTCGAAATAAACTCTCGTATACTTTACACATAGCCTATTTAAATTGTAGACCAGGTAGCACGAAATTTCCCGAATAATCTCTTTTCTTTTAACATTTTAATTCAAATAATTGTGAATGTCTTTGCTAACTATAGTATCAAGCGATATGTTGCTATTTACGTAACATGCACATTTGAAATATTGTATACAAATCGAAATAGAAGCTTCAAAGATGTGCTTAGAACTTGATTTTCATCTTATAATTAAAAGTTTACTATTGCAAATAGCATATAGCAAATTAAAAAAAAAGTATAATAAATAATTAAAAAAAAAAGCCATAATCCCCAAAATCTATAACTTAGTTTTTAGGAAAAAAAAGTTTTTTTCTGTTGATAGTAAAACTAACATTAATGTTTTAATACTGCGAACCACTGTCTCCAGTATAGTATTTGTGGCATGTACAATATAATGCCGTCAATGCATCAGTAAATAAAGGAGAGGGAAGAAATTTCCGTGGGATTACTAAGCTTCTTATAAGCTCGAGCTGATTTGCCCGCCATTTTTATGTCATCTTGTCCGCTTGGTCGTATTGACAATGTGCTGGACACAATTCGTAAGCTTTCTCTTCAAACAAAAAGTGTCTGGTGGTTTGGTTTTCTGCAAGTAATTGCTACAATACTTCCAAAATAAAAGATATTTAAGAAGCGCCACCTGATGACACAAAAGTAAAAACCAATAAATTACTGAAGGTTGAAATTCAGTATTGCCACGAGTTTTTAGTCAGTTTAAAATAGTCATATTAAGTCTGTTTATTGAAGTTATGTACATCAGTTATGCACCTCAACGCTTAGTTATGCACCTCCCAACTTGACAACAATCAAGTCTAAGATCGTATGTTTGAATTGAGAAAAATATGTATTATAATCAAAAACACGAATTTCATTTTTTAGCACATATTACGTTGCTTAATAGACAGCTTAAAAATAGTTTCAGTTATTAATTGATTCTTCTCTTTTCTTTTCTTTTTTTTTCTTTTTTGTCAATCACTGCCTGATTTCATAGAACCAATGAAGCGTGCAGTTTTCATATTTTTGCAAAGATGAAAATGGATACAATATTATCAAAAACTATGAAAATAGGCCAAAAACGATTATCTAAAAAATAATTGTTATCTGAAGACCCATTTCACAAAGAACCGACATTTTGCCCCCTTCCTGGCAGTTAATATATTTGATTAAAAAATAGAGATTTAAAAAGTAATAAACAGAAGTTTTTTTTCTTAAGAAATCAAATACGTCTGCTATTTCTTAAGCAAAAAAAAAAAAAAAAAACTAATACAATTTTAAATTGTTTATTTTAATGAGTTAGCTGTCATATGCAGTAACAATCTCTGTTTTTCTGAGGAATGTTCCCTATACTCAACCAAATAATCACTATATCTGCATTTGAATTTTGAAGAATCTGCAACAAAATTTAGAAAATGAATTTTTAATGACTAAATGCCATGTCAGACAAGCAATTTTCCATTATGTATTCTTTATTATAAGATATTATTCTGAACTTAGATACTTAAAAAGTAGCCAAAAAATTTTGTGAAACTAATTAAGTGCTTCTGATCAATTACTTGAAACTGCAATCTATTTTTAGCAAATAATTATTGAAATGATAGAGTGAGTAAATTGAGCATCAACAATTTGAGTTTACATAACCTTAATAGATCGTTTTTATCTAAATATTTTCAAACTTTGTATGAATAAGATTCCAATTCGTCATAAAACTAACTTGACGAACACAACACAAATGTTGTAATATAAAACTTAACTGGACACATTTCGTAACATAAAACTAGTGTAAAGTTAAATTTAAAGTTCACTAACATACCAGTTTAGATATTAAAGAAATTGTGTTTTTGAAATTTGAATTTTTAAAATTGTACAGAAATTTGAAATTGTTTCTTTAACTCTTTAAAATGTCATGCTATTTTAAATTGTTATTGCTTAAACGATCACTTTTGTGACTTTTAACATGCTCACTATATTGTAAAGTGTTGGTTGAATATTAGATTTAAATTTTACTATACGTCATCGTTATTTACTTAATTTGATTCAAATACTAAAATAAGTATAGTCAAGCTAACCAAGCGAGTAAGCTTGTTAAGATTGGTTTTCTTTAACTGAATAAGGAACTTTAACTACAACAAATCCATTAAATTCCATTTATGTAATTAACTAGTGGTACCCGCACGGCTTTGCCCGTAGTAGAAAATTAAAAGGTTTTTTGGTTCTCCTGTATATTTACAAATGTATGGTGAATTTCTCGCCAATTGGCTTGCCCATGTTACGGTTCCGCGGTGTGATAACTTGGTGATTTACCCGTCCATCTTATGATAATTTTTCTCGGGAAAATGTTCTTAAATTTGGAATAGAAAAAGAACAAAATCGAATTTTCAAAAATTCGCTTCGAGGTGCACACCCTATGCTACAAACTAACTTTGCGCCAAATTTCATGAAAATCGGCCGAACGGTCTAGGCGCTATGCGCGTCTCAGAGATCAAGACATCCAGACAGAGAGACATCCAGAGAGACTTTCAGCTTTATTATTAGTAAAGATTGAAAAAAAAAAAAAAAATAAAGGAACGTTGTTTAAAAAATCCATTAAATTCATTTTACGCAAAAAACAAAAGTGAAGCAATAATACACTCCCGACTTAATTATTGCGAAACATATCATTTTTTGGAATATTTATAAGCAATTAAAATACACTTAGTTACAATAGAAGTAAATATTAAAAAACGGATCTTTCATAAAAGAAGTTTTAATTACTATAAGAAAAAAAAAGAGGAATTACCATAATACATGCTTTGACATTTTAATTAGTAATTCTTTTTGGATAAGGGAACAAACCAATTTCTTCAAATGTTCATTTTTCCATTGTAACCTTATTTTTTTTAACGTCTATGTATTCGTAATTTTGATCTGTAATTAAATCAAAATAAAATTTTCTGTGCAAAAAAAAAAAAAAATAAATAAATAAAAAAAATAAAAGTAAAGCGAATCAAAATAAAATAATCGAAGAAGTATTGCTAAATGAGTAAAAGTTTTAAAGAAATGTTTTGAAGAATTACTTCAGAATTCAAAATTTTGATATTTTCCTTTATTTTCAAGTAAAGTTAACTAATCCTTTTTAAGTCCAATTCCCGAGAAAGCAGGAACTTTTTATTATTAGTTCCTCTCTAGTGCTACCTGAAATGAAAAACAAAGCTTCATGCAGAGATTAAGTTTTGAAAAGAGAAAAATTAGTTAAAGTTGATTTAGAAATTTTTTATATATCTTGAATAAAAATATTACTTTTTTTTTTCTAGTGGAAAACTAACTATTATGTAACGTTTTGTTTCTTAAATATTGAAGTCAATGGTTATGTGTGTGTGCGCGACTTTTTATCAGATGCTTGCAGCACATAACAGCGCAATTAAATAATAAACATTTTTATATCATTGCTGTGCACGCACACATCCACACACAATTCTCAAAAAAATTAGAAATAAGATTTTCTTGTTCCACGTAGTTCAACGGCCATGCATAACATCATTTGATTTTAGTTATTGCAATACATATGTTTCATTGGAAATAATAATGGTAAGTATTTAAATTTAATATTATCTTGGATTTTATGTATCTTTCGTGATATTTTTATTTCATAGTAAAGCAAACTTTTCTTGGTGCTGAATTGAATTCATTTACTACAACGAATATTTCAGTAATGACTCCGGGAATAAAGTAAAAACGAATAATGTGCATAAGTAAAGACATTTCGAGTGTTAAAAAACCAATGCCGACGATAATTTCATATTTAAATGATCTGTTAATCATAATGAGTTTCAACTGGCTATAAGATATGAATTTATTCTCTCTACTTTATTTTTGCTCCAAATTCAATCTCTGAATTAAGACAAAAATTTGAAATTTTTAAAAATTACAATTTTTTAAAAATAATATTTACATGTTTTACTAACTTAAGGGGGTGTGGGACACATTTTGAATTTTTTTTTAATTAAATTATTTAAAGTTTTGATTTTCGTTTTTTTTTTTTTTTTTGTTCTGATTCACCATGGATTCAATAAGCAAAATCATAAATTAAATATTATTTAAAAAAATTGTTTAAATTTAATTTTTTTAAATGGAGTTGCTTTAAAGTACTATAACGCAAAATATTTTTGGTCAATTTTCAATTTTTTTCAAAATATCATGCACAAATATTTAAGCTTTAATTTTTATTCGGCGATTTAAAAAATATTAATTCAATAAAAAATAAAAAAATATTTGAAGAAAAATTTCAGAAAATTCGAAGGTACTTTTTTGAAAAAATCATAGTTTCTGCAGTATACGTTTTTTTTTTTTAATTCGCCGAATAAAAATTAAAGTAAACTGTTTGAAAAAGATATGTTCCAAATTTCATTACTTTATCGGTTCCTGACTCATAAGAGTTTGAATGCAAGAAATTGGGAAACATTGCATCATGAAGGAAAACGCGTTTCAAGTTTGAAAGTTAAATGCAATTTCAGTTAAATGCATGCAAAAGAGCTAATTACATCTTTCGTTCTAATTAAGATAGAAACAAGATTCAAACGTCATTTTAAACAGAGGAAAACGGAGTAGTTTTTAAAATGATTAAAAAAATGGCAACATTTTCCTAGTCTTATTTTTTGTCGTATTTAATTGAACAAGATAGCGTACATAATATGTAAACTCTATTTCACGTAGTCATTAAACTCACACCTCTTTGTTAAAGGAAAATGGTTGGCTTCTATGCGATCAATTTTCGCGTGCTTAGTAGGAAAACATTTTTCAAGAAAAGTACAATCTTATATCGTGTATTACATGTGTTTTTATCTTAGAGCAGGAATTAAAATGCAGGGAGCAAGTCTAGTAATTGACTTAGCAAAAGGCTGACCCAAAGACTCTAAGTCGCGTGGTTCAAAAACGACGAATGAGCGGCACGTTTTGCGTGAAACAAAAGAAAGAGCCCTGATTTCTTCCAATGCTTTGCTTTAAAATTTATCACGTGATTTAGGGTCTTGGTTTCATGAATAAAAGTCTTCACTCCCTCCATTTTATCTCTTCTCAATGGTTTTAATCTATTTATTTTTCTGAGCTTAATATTCAAATGAAGTATTTCTGGGAGGAATGGATTGTAGTTGGGAAATTCCATCGTAACCGAGTAACAGCCACAGAATGAAAAATGACTTTGATGCTTCAGAAAAGCTGTCTGTATTTATTTAATTGGTAATAATGCGTTGCATATGAAAACAGGAATAGGGTGAATGTAGTTAAGCAAAAATTTTAAAGTGATCAATTATCAACACCTAAACATACACGTAATAGAATATCACAAATTGCCATTGTTTCGACGTATATTTATATTTGTTCCTATGAGTAAAACAGTTTATTCTTTTATGTACTTAATGAGGCAAAAGTTCAAAAGTAATTATCTCACAACATTTTTTCAGTTTCGTGTAGTTATAATAATGAAAAGGAAATTGGCATGATCATTACCATTCGATTCACGACGGACAAACAATTAAACAATTGCGCCAATTGAAGTTTATGTACTTTTTTAAATTTCAAGTCACTGAAATAAAACGGACATGCGTAAGAACTTAAAGCAGCATTGCTTAAGATGAGGCACATGGGCCGTATGTGGTTCGCATAGTTTAGCGATCCAGTAGAAACGAGCTGATGTGTGCATCACATAACTTCCTTTTACTCCAATTTAATGATAATAGCGCCTCGGAGTAAGCAAAGAAACACTTTAAATATTTTTACCCCAAGTTTGTTGTTAACTGAAGCAAAGAAAACGTTTTATACAGATAAAGTTTCTCGACATTGGCAGTCTTAATGTGATTCAATGGTTAACTCTCTAAATATGGCCAAATAGAAACCATATTAAAAAAAAAAAAAAAGCTCCACTTTTGTCGCTAAGTTGGCGACCAAAAGCTTGGCGATATATTGCCAAGTGCTTGCCAAGTTATAACACCACTTGAGTTTACATTGAAACTAACAATGATTTTACCCCAAAAAGGTGTAACAGACCCCCTTTGGAACATCCCAATGCAACTAAAAGGAGTGGTGCAAACCTAGACCCCAATAGGAGTTTACGTACCAAATTTCAACTTTCTAGGACATACCATTTTTGAGTTATGCGAGATACATACACACATACAAACATCGCACATACATACGGACGTCACGAGAAAACTCGTTATAATTAACTCGGGGATCGTCAGAATGGATACTTCGGGTGTCTATACGCTTTTAGGAATATATCCACTAGTGGTCGGGTAGGAAAAAAAAAAAAACTCAATATTCATTCGGGGGGGGGGGGGGGGGGGGGCGGGGAAGCAAAATGGCGATAAAGGCCGATTTTTGAGTGAATTTTTTTTCGCGGGTACAATACTTCCTTTTTTGTAAAAAGAAGTAAAAAGGTCAAGTAAAAAATCCACATGAAAATGATGATGATGATTATTTTTTTTTTTTTTTGCAAATTAGCCTTCTCTAAAACAAAAAGCTACATACGCTATAATAACATTTCATTTAACGTTTACAACTACTTCGGAAGCATTATTGGAAGACAGATAAAGAAGTTAATTTGTAGGCTCACTTCAATCACTAAAGATTTGCTGGCGTCATTTCCATGAACAGGCAAGGAAAAGTAAGAGAAATGAACCACGGAGGAAAAAAAGAGTAAAACAAGTAGTGTCTTTAGGAAGGGAATCCGAAATTTATTCTTGTTAGACTCAGTTGAGCTACTGCTTTGTTTGCGTACAACAAAACTATGTTCTTTAAAGATCTCTGTTCTCCCCCCTCAGCGGATCTTAGTTTTCTTTGGGAAATTTACAGCTTGCAATATGCTGTAAATCACCGCTTCGTTTTCGAGCGCAATTGGGGAAGAGGTACAAGAAACTATTATAAATCTTTCCCAAGCATTGCTAGTTAGGGACAACGAGAGTTTATTCCTGCTGTGTTTGTTCTAGGTAAATCACCTGAGATATAAAATGTCAGAAATGGGCTTCCCTGAAAATGATGCGAGTTGTATAAATCTGCTGTTTAATACGGTTGGGATTTTACGATAGGAGAATGTAAAGAAAGCATTCCTAGAGTCTTTCAAAACAGCAAACATTGAGCTACAGTGGGCCGGTATTATTAAGTGGCAATCACTTTTAATTGCCAAGATTTTTGTCAATAACGGTTGTTACTTGATGCATTTCTTGGTGGAAGCTGATTCCTTTAGCTAAAAGGTCATTTGATGCTTAGAAAACTTTATGAATGAATAATTATTACAAATGGAATTCTAGAATATTGTAAGGAAAAAAACGCAGCAGCTAGTAATTTTTTTATTATATTTTCACATATTTGTCAAATTAAAACGTAATCTCGTAGTCAAATTAAAACCGTACAGAAAATTCTAGGATAGCATACCTAACTAACTAAAGTAGTTTGCAAAACAGTTCGGTTACAAAAGTACACAGAATAAGTAACATATAGCACATAGCGACAGACAGTTTTACAATGACGTCACAGTTCACTAGTTTACAAAAGAACAGAATTGAGTACATGAAATACACCGCCAGCTCAGTCATTCTAGCCGAGGAATGCAATTTTGTGCTTATTAGCACCCATCAGCCCTATAGGGCATGATGCCGGGCTGATGAGAGCTAATAAGCACGAAACTGCAGTTCTCGGCTGGAAAGACTGAGCTGGCGGTGTATTCATGTATTTCTGCCTTTGCCCTGGCTATAGGGCGGTAACTTACTGAAATTACCATGCCTTGCCTTCAATCTTTGAGTTGAACCGAACCATTGCGTCAGTAACTCGTCTTGTCTGTGCTAATTCTATATTATCTACCAGTTTGTTTGGCACTCTTTGCCTCCTTAAGAGGTTTTTCCACCTCCAGCTCAGTCACTTCCTATGATGCGTGCTAATAAGCACGAAACTGCAGTCCTCGGCTGGAATGACTGAGCTGGCGGTGTATTTCATGTATTTCTGCCTTAGCCATGGCTATAGGGCGGTAACTAATTGAAAACAGAATTGAGTTGTCACATTGTGAGACATTTATGACATGGTTTATATGAGTTCATTGCAACGTCGTAGTAGTTGACTGATCCCACTGGGACTTTGTGAAGTCTTTTCACTGCACCGTGTTTAGTGACGTCACCAAGGACTGACATTCTTGAGTTTCTGATATCTGTTGATGAGTTTTCAGGGACCTGTAATGGCCAACACGCATTTTTCACATAAGGGTCTTTTTGTCTCAGTGATATTGGGATGTATTCTAATGGTTAGTGCTGTAGTAGCTCTAGACGACATGACCTTTATCCTTGGAATGTGATGAAATTAGCCACAAAAATTGCTCTATGTGGCGGATAACAAATAGTAATCCTAAAGTAACATGATATAGGGAGCGGATTTAGGAATAATATTTTTTTCTAAAAGGTCAAGATCGAAGTACTTCAGTTGTCTTTTAGGGTGTTCATTTGCCTATATTTTAGAGCAGTGCACTTATTCCATTATAGCCCTGCATTACTAAAGTGAGAGAGCACACTCTTTAATAGAGTTTTGTTAAACTCCAATTTTTTTGGTGAACAAATTTTTAAGTGATAAATAAAATATACGAGTTAATTTTTCAGTTGTTTATACTAGACGATCGATTTAGAAATAATGGTATTCAGTGCATAAGCATTACTGAACTTTACTCAAGAGGCGAGAATAAAAGACTCGCAGATGGGGAGTAATACAGAAATTGGGAGAAAAAGTATGCTTTAATGTATGGACAGTAAGTATTAACCCTTTCAGACGTAGCGTCCGGAATACCGGACATTAACTTTAAACAGCCACTAATTATTTATTAATTGAATAAATTACTCGATTTTTTCGTAGTTGACGTTTTACAGTCTGCTTATTATTATCTGTACAAGAATTTTTCATTTTGGGATTAACAACATAAAGAAATAGGGATTGGAAGAATGGTATTGGCTCATTTTCCCAACCACGGATTCTCGTCGCAAAAGCGAGTGTTTTTTTATGACTTTAAAAAATATATATAATCTTGTATTAATCATTTCAAATGCTTATATTATGTTTTATTATTGTTTAGAGAATATTTTACAAACAGAATTTTTTGATGTTTCATCGTTTTATTATCTGAAATATGTATCTCTATAACATATGTCCGGATTATTGGACAACTCATAACTCTTTTAATTCCTCACCTATAAACTTGAAATTTTGTCTATAAGATACTCTTTACCATAGTACACTGTCTACCAA
This sequence comes from Uloborus diversus, assembly GCF_026930045.1. Taxonomy (NCBI): domain Eukaryota; kingdom Metazoa; phylum Arthropoda; class Arachnida; order Araneae; family Uloboridae; genus Uloborus; species Uloborus diversus. Next base: position 151,848,578 of record NC_072736.1, on the reverse strand, counting down.
ATAAAAACACTTTTGGATAAGTATTTCAAAATTCCGTCTGAAAGGGTTAAACACACCCGCAATTTCGGGGAGTCACGGTTGGGTCAGTTGTCCCCTTTTCTTGACTATGAAAAAATAATTCTTTTGCATATTAGTGGGCTTGCTTTGTTTTCCGATAAAATTTGCATTGAGTCTCCACCTTTGTCCTCCTCTTCAGAAAATTTGAAATGGTGGGACTGATTTTAAAACGTCTACTATAAATTGCTCTTTTGAAATATCATATAATACAGTTTTATAAGAAAACAATTCACATGCTGTTTAAAATACAAAAGCATTAAAGGAATATCCGGATTGTAATTTTTTAAGACTTGTTTTAAAAATGAGTTCTGAAAATTGACCTTTCAAAGTTGCAACAGAATCTGATTATGTAGAACCATAAGCTATCCTAGTCATTAAATCCAACCTTAGTAAAAATCTATGTGTTCTCTGAAAAAGTATCTTTAATAATTTCAAAAAATGCATATTTAACGATCAATATTTTATTCACAACTGCATATTTAAACAAAAAAAAATGTTTTACATTTTTTATTACTGTTCACAATTTCTGCAAAGAGGCAAACCTATCATCTTTTGTTGAACTACTTTTATGATTTTAATCAAATCAATTATTTCCCATCTTTTAATTTTTTATGCGTTTCAGAAAAAAAAAACGTTGAACATAATCCAATTAATATTTTATGTTCTTTGCCTTTCTTACTAAATTAATTACAATTTATTTTAGATTCATAAAATTGACCTTCCTTTTTTACGGCTGCGGTTTAATATCGCCATCTGTTGGCAAGTTAAAGTAGCTAATGATTTTTGTGGAAACTGCTCAGTTTATCGTTACAGTTTGACCTCTTCGAAATACCGAAACGATCTTGGCTTAATATTATAAATTTGAACAAGAAGTTCCGTGCAAAACTAAACGAACCTACTTTCCCGTATACCAATATTGACTTTCTAGTATCTGATCAATATTCTCAAATATTTTACCTGGTGTTGACCTGATTTAACGAAATTAAATATGCATGCTCATCCGAAGAAATAAAAGCATACAAGATAAGAAAACGAACAAATACAGTAGTAGCACTTTAGAAACAATTCTGCTATATTTTTTTACATTAAAAAAATAAATGCTTTGAAATAGAAAAAAAAATAATAAAAAGCTCATTAAAATAAATACGTCTCATCAAAAAAAAAGAGAGAGAGAGACAGAAACCATTTGTTTTGCCCCTGTTGCTGAAAAATATTTTTAAAAATGAATAAATATACTTTCAAAATAAAATAAACAGCAAAAAAATGTCATTTAAAAGAAAAATTTTCGCTACTAAAAAAATCGTCTGTGCATACCATTGTATAAGAAACATAAAGGACTCAAAATTTCTCCGACAGAAACTGAATATATAAATAAAAATTTAAGGGTGAAAAAAAAAACAAATATGATCAGCAATAAATATTTCACTGTAGAAAAAACCATGGCAGCGGAGTCGGAACAATCTCGTTTTGGGGTAAAAAAAGTGGGAGTCGGAAGTGGAAGGTTTTTAATTCAAACACTTGGAATCGGTCATTTTCCCTTTGAGTCCGCAACCATACCAATGTTTACAGAGTCGGAGCCGGACTTATTTTGTCAAAAAAGAGTCGAAGTCGAAGACTTTAAATTTCCACGTGCCGGAGTTAGTCTTTAACCGTCCATGTCTAATTTTTTTCCAAACGTACAGAGTCAGAGCCGGAGTTGGAATCCAACTAATGTTTAGGTACAGGCGTCGGATTCGGAGTAGACTGCTCTAAAATTCCAGGCGATGAAATCGGAAATTGATCAGCAAGAGTTATTTCTAACAAAATTTGTTTCAAATAAATCCGCCTCTAAGTATATTGACTTTTAGTTTCGCCGTAGGCGCTAATGTTAAGGGATTTCAACAGTTCAAAATTGAAAGGAAAAATGTTCAAATCAAAAAGATATTTGCTCTTCATGCCGTTCTTCAAAAAAAAATTTCTACAAAGTTCACTCGGAGCAAATTCGCCTCTACGTTCGTTATTGATATTTGCCTTGAACTTCCCGTAGGTGACAACGCTAAATTTTTTCGAACTGTGAAAAATGGGATGAAAAATTGTTCAAATCAAAAAATAAAATATGTGAATTCGAGATCTTTTAATTAAAAAAAAAAGTTTGAATTGTACTATTATACTCATTAGTTATTAGAGGGGGGGGGGTCAGACGGGGGGACAGACTGACAGGCATTTTTACCTATCTCAATACCTTACTTTCCAATTTTTATTTTTTCGATATTTATTTAATTTTATTTATTTTTGACTTTTAGCGATATTTTTAAGATGCATTCAGCTTTCTTTCATGCTTTTTTCTTCTTTCTCTGTCTTTTACTGAAAAATTAGGCTAAAAAGGAAATAAATAAATAATTTTTATTTAGTTATTTAACTTATTTATGAACTATTTTACTTACACCTTCATTTTATTTATGAAAATCAAAATGAAAAGTTATTCTCTTTTTTTTTATTTAACAAGAAAGAAAGAACATATGCTTGTCTATATATTAAGGCATTTTATGAATTATTACAGTGGGGAAAACGCGTGATGAACCGTAAAAAAATATCTTATTTCGAGGAAATATGCTGTTAAAAATGTAGCCGGATTATATATGTAACCCTTTCAGAAACAATCTTTTTTTTTTAATTGTTTCAAAATCGAATTTTATTTTCATATCAATATCGATACGAAAAAACGCACCCTTGCTCATATAACCAGAGTTCTGGACTCGGAAATTCCCTTAGTCGACTCTTCATCCCCAATGGTAGGTCACTGTGACCTTCCAAAAACTTCCTTATTCTGGGGCTGCCGAGTCGGAAGGAAAATGACCGACTCTGCAGCCCAAATGGGAGGTCAGTTTGACCTTCCGAAAACTTCCTTATTCGGCAAATTTTGTCTGACGATTCGGCAAATTTGGAGGCAATGTTGAAATATGCAATTTTTTAATGTCCGAATGTCCCTTTTCGTTACATATAAGTAGGTGTGCATGCCCTTATTTTTTATCAGGCGAAATTTGGGGTTCCATTCGGTAAATTGAAAATTCACCCCCCCCCCTCCTCCATCCGCATATAACTAGCGAAATATGTGAAGAACTGGCTGAAATTATCTCTACCAAAGTTCATATGGATTTTGGGCAGTACGCCAATTTTTTTTTCTGAAAGAAACATGGGAAATATCGTAAAATAACTGCGAGAATAAATGTAAGCTCTCCTAGCTGTTCGGATTTTTTCGTTGAATATCTTAAGCCTGCTTCATACAAAAAAGATTCTCAATTGCGAGATAGCTATTCATCATTACGAAAGCTGAGAAAGAGGGTTTTATCAATGACAATATACTAAATCATTTTTTGGTTTTGTATGAGGGAAAGTAATGTTGGATGACAACAATGGGATTCTTTCTGCGGCTATCAAAATGCTTACATTTAGTTTATTTTGACAAAAAAAAATAAAGAAATAAATAAAAGACGTTAATATTGACATATTTTCAAGGAAGTGGATTTTTTTTCCAATAAGCCACAAAAGTGGCGCTGTATGTATGGTGTTGTAGAAATAAATTCAATTTTTATCATTACAAAATTTTTTCACCCATCATCGCGTCCCTATACTTAAATACGGATGGAAAAATACAAATTTGCTTTTTTGTGGAAAAAGAAAAAGGTAGTTTTTTTGGTACTAGCAGAGCAACTTGTTTTCAAACAAACACGTAATCTTTTTTCTTTTTCTTTTTTTTTTTTTTTTTTTTTGAAGCGAATGCAAGATAGTAATATAAGATTTTGAAACGTTCAATGAAAATCAGAACAGAAACAACCAATTAAACTACCGATTAAACTTTTCTTCGCAATAGTATACTTTTCACCACAGTTCAAACGTTATCAAAAGTTAATTAAATTTGTTTTTATGTCCAAGAATCCCCGGAGCATTTGACGTTTGTGCATTATAAAACATTTACACGTTAAGCATAATTGAACAATTACACGTTAAGCATTATTAAACACTAGCAAACACACCCAGCGTAGTCTAGGTCAGTAATAGTATTAATAAACAATTTATACTTTCCTTTATTTATTTTTATTTGTGCCCTGCTATTTTCCGAGTTAATAAAAACAATTTTTTTATTAAAAAAAGTGTAATTTTAGTAAAAAAACTATCTTTTATCCACATCGATATTTTTCGTTGAAGAAGAAAATCGAAAAATTTTAATTAAAAAAATCGAAAACGCGTGATTTATAAATTAATTATTTTTTAAAGGAGATGGGTAATAAATGCTCAATCTTCTCGCCCGCACCCGAGACTTTATGGTTGATGGCCCAGCGCTTTACTGACTGACATATTCGGGCAACAATAGTTCGAGCTATTGATACAACAAAAAATGCATTATGATTATTATTGATTTAATTTCAATTTATTGCTGCGCCACTCCTATTACTCATAGCGTGATGTTACATAGCCTATAGCCTTCCTTAATAAGTGGACTATTCAACAACAAAAAAAAAAAAAAAAAAGGGGGAAAAAAAGGAATTTTTTTATTCGAATCAGTAGTTCCTGAGATTAGCGCGTTCAAACAAACTCTTCAGCTTTGAGTTTTACTATAGATTATATAGACGCATCATCGTGTGTCAAAATGCGCATTATGTATCTTTTCAATTGTTTCTTTTAAGACTTTCAACGAAAAATATAAGTTTTTTTTAAAACTCAATGTTTAACTCAAAAACCCATTTCTGCGCAATTTAGGTAAATGTTTAATTTATGGTACATATTAGAAAATGGAGAATAAAAAAATCGGGAAAAGTAAAAAGAATTACTTTCTAAACGTTGTAAATTAACTGATTTAAGACGCGAGCTGGATTGTTTTCTTCGTTTAGTTTGAATACAAGTAGCCCTTGTCAGCGTTAAAAACATATATTTGTATATTGTAAATGCACTTATTTTCCCAAAACTGAAGATATCGTCTTTATCACAAATTTTATGTAAACAAAAAAAGAAAAGATATATATAAAATAAAAATTCACAATTAAGACGGGCATAAAAAAAATCACAAAAATAAAAAACTCCTGAAAATGAGTTCTTTTATAGTAATTTAATTTTTTTGTTTATTTTGACATTTTATCTTCTGAAATCAAAAATATATTAAATATATTTTTTCCTATCTCTGCTTATATATATATATATATATATATATATATATATATATATAATATATATATATATATATATATATATATATATATATATATATATATATATATATATATATATATATATATATATATATAAATAATTCGGGAAAATAAAAAAAAACTCAAATTATAAAAAATTTTAGTGCGTTTTGAAAATTTTGCATTTAAAGAAACAACAATTCTTAAAAAAGAAAAAGTAACAACAACAATGCTAGCAAACACTTTTGGCGCATCATTTTACATCTGTTTGACGCCTTCGTTTTGTTGTTTATTTGTATTTTAAGAATCAGTCAAATTCTTTAGAGCCATTATTCAAATAAAATAAGAACATACATCATACAGGTCATGAGCTTTAAGATTTCAAGAATACATCCAAGAAAAATCTTGGCTGAAATCCATTTCTACGTAGATTCATAAATCAGTAGGATTTACGTCAACCCCAGGCAACATAGCGGAAGATCGCGTTGGTTACAAAAAAAAAAAAAAAAAAATCTTGCAACAAATCTGCGATTTTTTTTTCAAGTGTTATCCTTAATACTCATCTTTTAAGATTACATTGTGGTGTCACCACCATATATAAGCTCTTTTAGTATCCTTCCGCTGGAGAAGTTAAGTGATCTGCTCCAACGTGTCATATTCCTCCACACAAATGGTACTCCAACTATGTTTCTAAAAATAAACTAAAAAAGAAAAAAATGGAGAAAATCCCACCCAGCCTTCACAACCCTTTGCCAAACGACTTCTCATGAGGAGGGAGACTATATACAAAAGGAATACACTGCCAGTGAAAAATCTTCTACGTTTTTTCTAATATTTTGCAGATTTTTTTCTTGCGTCGATCCATTTATCAAATTATAAGGTGCCTGTGGACTTCTTGGAAATAGTTTCTTTGCTTTTGTTATTTCCTCCTCGCTCTCAGACGTTCTTTCCATAACATTTCTGTTTTGTTTGTTTATAACTCTGAAACCCCCGCCAGCATATTTTGCAGGTTAAATTCTTGTTCGCACGGCAGTAACAGAATGACTTGTTGGCTTTTATCACTTTTCATTGTCAGCTGGGAGCTATTAGTCTTCATAAGGTGGAGTCTTTTGTTAGTTTCCTCCGATATAAACCACAGAAACTTCATTTTTGGTTGCTTCAGTTACTTTTAAAACCAAAGTGGTACGAGTTCCATTTCTCAGGATTTGCTTTATGTGTTACTTCAGATCCAAGTTAAAGATCCAGCAAGGTTTTTCAATCCACGAATTTTCTCAAGCCAACAAATAAGTGGTTAAGTACCGCAAATAAGGTACATTATTATTTTAAATTTTAGTTTAAGTCAAACTGATGCATGTAAAGTTAATCTTTAATGCCAGAAATAAATATCGAAACCAAAGTTGTACGAGTTAAAAAAATTTACCTGATTGATGTAGAAAAAATAGCATGACGCAGGGTTACGAATGCTGTTGCAAATAATTTACATTTTCAGAAACGGGTTCAGCATGAAAGTAAATTTTTCATGGCGTGTTGGCATATGGAAATCACATTACAAATAGTTCAGGTGCATACTAATTTTTGTAAGGAGATGGTTTTACAAAAGCAGACTTTCTCAACGAAACCAGAGTGTGAGTAATTACTTTTAAGCATTGATTGCATGTGTTTTAGCGTGTTACCGGGAGGGGGAGGGGCATATGTATTTAAACTCGAGATAGCAGATCAATGATCATTATTTAAAGCAGATACCATGAGCTATCTAAAATTGTCCTCAAGACATTAGACCGAAATAGATCTAAATCCAAATTTTTCGAATTTAGTAAAATCTCTGCAGATTGGATTACTTTGTTCAATGGTAAATCACATGTGGTGAAACATCTGAAAAAAAAAACTTGTTTATAAAATCTCCCTTTGTTTCTTAAACAACGCCTGTTGCAACAACACATCTTCAAAAAATGTCATCTTTGCGGTTGATGTTGCTACCAGACTTCTTCTATGATATGAATAAATCATCAGTAAGCAAAGTACTCACTATTTATCTTAATCCACTATTTAATGGGTCTTCTCATACGGTGTGAAACATTATAATTATTCACGACATAATAACAGTAATTAATTTGACATTATCCGGAATTGTTAAATTCTGGTTTTGTCGACTAATTATATTCCTTTTTTTATGTTTCAGTGTTCGCATTTCACCTTTAAATGATGTATTACATACAGACTGATGTCATATTATAGGCATGTTTATGATTTAGACCAGTGGTTCTCAACATTTTTGAGCACATCAGTCCCCCCCCCCCCTCTAAAAGTTATACGTTACCTATCACCCTCCAACCCACCCCTTTGTTTCTCAGAAAAACCATCAGTTGGCGCCAGTGGATATCTATTTTATTAAAAATATAAATGCCTAATTTTAATTTGAAGTAAAATTTATGTTTTAAAGACATTTTACCCAATTACTCTTGAACTAAAAAATAAAAATAAATACATGCAAGTGTCTAATAAGTCCGGTAATGCCACCCACAGACTGCACCTTCATTGAAATAACCTTTCCCTCCAGCTCGGTTCCAGATTGATGAGTCCTCACACGAACGAAACTAAGGCCTCTGGATTGCATAACCGGGCTGTCGGTGTATTGCATGCTTTTAGAGGAATATTTATATCGAAGCAGGTCATTCTTATCCTAATGAAATCATAAAACATTTCATTTTTTCTTGTCTGTCGTTAGTTTCTTCGAAAATGATGACTTTCTTTGAATATTTTTTTTTCATAAATATTTTCTTTTCGGTTTCTTTACCAACTTGTTACTTTGTTTTTGTTACATCAACTAATAATCTGAACTGCATTAGATTAATATACATAAAAGAAAGTTGCAGCTTTTTTAAAAACGTCTTAAATTTGCTCTCTAGTTCTTTTGGAGAGCATTATATTTCCCACCTTTTTACTTTCTAAATATTATGAAAATAATTAGACATACAATCTTTTGTTTCGTGAATTTCATTTTCTATAAAACCCCTTAATGATGAAAAAAAATAAACAATAACATAAAACTCTGTCTTAGTTAAGTAACTTAAAGTTAGAATATTTTTAAAATCACGTCAAATAAAAATGAATGTTTAACACTATCTCCAGACGAAAAAAAAAGAAAAGACAAGTTTATTATTTCAAAGTCCTTGCTTCACTTGTTAATTATTCATCAATAAATATTTCTTATTTTTGCATTAATTTCTCCGTAAGATACATTTTAATGATCACACTTCTTAATTAAAAAAGCTTTAATTAATTCCCGACTTCTTTCTTTAAAAATGCTCACATATTATTCTCATAAAATGTCTTTTAAAGATCTGCTACAATACTTGACTTACCTCCTACATTACTTAAACCACTACACGTCTCAATTTCATCCTTTTATGTCCCCAAGGCTGCAATTTGTGATAAATATATATTGCAGCGATATATTAGAGTTGCGAATTTTAATGATCAGCAAATAAGTAAGTAAACACACTTATAAATTTATGAAGCTTTGATGACGTATCACAAAAAGCACTTTAAAAAGCTTCTTTTGTTGAAGTTTTTGGGTATCATTACTTTCTGCAAGCCAAATTGAATCTATTTTCTGTTTGGATGCAATGTATGAGGAGGTTAATAATAATGAAAAAAAATGTTTTATTTGTGAAGAATAAGAAATGTGTTAAGATTTTATCTCCACGTAAAGTCGCATATCTTAAAGGCACTTCATTCTAATTAATTCTACCTTATCTGTGTTGTAAACTTTTTTCTTGTTTTTTCTGCGATCAATTATTGTCACACGCAAAAATAAAATTACTCACCGCGCCAAATCACACTATATTTTGCTTCTTTGTTGTTTTAATGCGTTTTTTGTAGCATTTTTTAGCAGAATGAATAGAAATACAAACTATAGAAAGAATAAAAAAACATAGCGTATTTAAGTATCTAATTTGAAGATTTATAAAAAAAAATCAGCTAAAGTTGTGAAATATTATTTTTTAAATTATAGAAATTCATTTTTTTTTTCTTTTTTTTGTAACAAAATGTAGAAAACAACTTCTTGCACTTGATGTTTCTCACTTTGAAATGCGATTAACTTTAAAAAAACACAATGTAACAGAATACAGACAAATCTCGTTACAACGAACTTCAACAGACCGCAAATTTTGTTCGCTGTAACGGGAATTTTGTTGTACTAAGATTCAAACACTGTAATGGTAATTAAATTTTGACTAAAGGTTTATTTCGTTGAAACAGATATTTTGTTGCATTGGTATTCGTTGTAACAGGATTTCACTGTACTTTTTCACTCCTTTTACAGAAGGCTTTTTGTTATTAAATGTAATGTTTGTGTGAGTGTTACTTCCTTTTTTTCAGTTAAATATATATTTAAATGTTTTCCCATTAAATAAAGCAAGAAAAATGTTCTAATTTTTCTACACATGATTTTGTATTTAAAAATATATTAATCATCCTTAATGTTTTTTTTTTTTTTTTTTTTTTTTTTTTTTTTTTTTTTTGCATCATAACTCAAACAATGTCTTATGATTCTTTTCATATATTTAGTATTTTTAATTATAGAAAAGTTTTGCTAAAGAAACTATTTCAAATGTAGGGTGTTGTGGGGCAAAGTAAAATAGTTGAAAAAAAATGAGCTTTTTCAAAATGAACAATGTAGAAATTTGTTTTGAAAATTACAGTACACAAATTAAGAACATTGTATATCATAATAAAGCTTGCTTTGAAGCTGTTTCTTTTCATTTTTGGCCATTATAGTTTTCGCTTAAAAAACAAGTGCAAAATGTTCACTTCTTTTTTCATGGGGCAATGTGGAAAAAAAATATTTTTCTCTTGAAGTATTTTTCATTTATTCTTAAACAGTAGTTCTAATCGAATGAATCAGTAAATAAAAGGTTTAATGAATAAATGAAAAGATGATGAAGCAATAAACGAAAATCTAAATTGATTAATGTATGAAAACTAATTGTACAAAATATTTAAAATACAAAAGAGCTTAAAATTAAATAAATAAATATTTAACCGAATATTTAAAGGTCTCAGTTAATATTTAAAATGTTAATAACAAGAAGTCTTTCATTTTATAATAAGAAAAATAGGTTTTGGCTCATAACAAAACATTAGAATATGAGTAATAATTTTTGAAAATTGCCTGTATCATCATGTACTTCAATATTCGGTGATATTTTTTTCCTGACTGGAATTAACTACACGTGTTACTATGTAGTTAAAATATAACCAGATAGGTGGCGTTAAAAACAGAGTAAATGTTTCACCATTTCTTTGTTCCCCGCTATTTCACTTTGCCCCACATTCCCCTACATGAAAAAACCATGTACAACGCTCGTTCCTCTATAGTTATGTAAAAAATTAAAGTCGAAAGAAAAACTTTATGTTCTTAATGAAAAGCAAGTACCTGTTTTATTTTTTATTGTCGTGTCATTAAACATGACTGTAGTCTTAAATGTAATTGGTTTGTAATAAACTATATTGCACTTAATAGTTTATCAGATTATTCTACGTAGAGAAAAATTAAATCATTTCAGTTAATTTAAGTTAAAAAAATATAATAATGTAATCAATAACCCATAACATTCTCGCATTGCGTACAACATTAGTGTGTACTAATATTTAAAGAGTCTGCTCAAAACAATACCTTTTCACAGAAGTAAATTAAGAGCTCATTCTTTGTGACTAATGTTTTATGATGATGATGATGAGGCTAACGACAAAAACGGCCACCATTTTTGTGATGGAAAATCCGATTAATGTTCCATTTTCGGCAATAATGCCGCTGAATTATCAACGTATGGTCCCGTTCTGGACTTAAGGACTTCCATTAAAAATGAATATCATTAAATGTGTAGCGGTAAACATGTCCTAATTAAAGACAGCAATCTGGTACAAAAATGCATTATCAATTTCTCTGGCATTACCGCGTCAAGTTTTTTTTTCCCTCGCACAAAATATAATTGAAACCTCAAGGCTTATATCCACATTTTAGGAAACAATTATTCTTCCCTAAATGGCAGCGTTTAATTTTATTTGAAATGTTTTGTGCAGTGGCAACGGTATGACGCTGAGCAGAGCTTTTGATTTCGTTTAGGTTAAACTGCGATAAAGCTAACGATGCGTTTTGTAACGCTCACTGTAATTACGCCGGACGATGGCGGCAGGGAAACAACTCATCTTATCTCTTTTTTTTTTTGCACCCCTCTGCGTCTCGCACTATTTATTTTATTTGAGTTTCGGGCAAATAGCGCGGGGGTTTTCAGCAAATAGCCTTGGCCTGTGTTCGTAATTAACAAAAGTGCAGATGGGTTTTAATTACTGGACCGAAAATTTGGGGGGTTGGCGTGTCGGGGGGAAAGAGGGGGGGGGGAGTGAATGCCTAATTACGACATTTTTCTTCGCACCAGAACAAGAAACAGGAAAAGCTTTCGGCTTTTAATGAGTATTTGAAAAAATACGATGCTGCTTGTGATACCGTTAATGCTCGCGAATGGAAGGGCAAATGTTACTTCAAGCTGAAGAAAGGAAGCAAAGTGTTTTTGTTGGTAGCTGGGGAAAAAATAATTGCTTCAAAAATTTTAAAAAATACTCTAACATGATTATTATAGAGACTTTTCTCTCCTTTTATTTGGAAAATGAGAAATAAATTGAAATTCATCTACTTACGCTTCAGTATCTTTCAAAATCTTATTTTAACAGGCTGATTTTTTTTTCGCCGTATAATGAGGATGAGTCCATACGCATTATTTTATTAAACGTAAAATGATCCATCACCATTTTATTAAATACCTTGCAATCGGTACAATTTTTTCTTAGCAGATTGACTGATCTAAAACCATTTTATCAAATATCTTACAGTTCGGACATTAAATTTTAACTGTTGAATCATAGAAATGCCTTACTGTTTTTTTGAACGTTGGATTGAACAACACTATTTCATCAAAGCTCTTGATATCTGTCCAATATTTTTTAACGGTTAATTGAATGGCGGTTAATTGACGATCAAATATTTTACAGTTTGTACATTATTTTTGTTCAATGTTATTCATCAAAATTTCTTATTGTTCCTACATTATTTCCTTAAACGTTTTTGATTGATCTAACACCATTTTATCGAGTGACTAATATTTTGCACATTATTTTCTTATAAAACTAACTTATCTAACACCATTTTTTTAAAGTGTTTTTTTTTTTTTTTTTTTTTATAAATTATTTTCCTGGATGATTGATTAATCGTAGACCATTTTATTCAATGTCTTATAGTTTGCAGTAAAAATATAAGGTTTTTGGCATTTGATAATTAAACTTTGACCTTTATGCTATCATGAATAAGCTCAACTATGATTAATGCTTTTTAAGCGTTATATGTAATTGTTTTTTCGAATAGATTTATGATGCAATAACAACGAGTAAAATGTATAATAACCACCTGGAAGTAAAACTAACTATAGAAATCATAGACTGGATTGTGTATAACAATAATTTTAAATGCAAATTGTTTATAAATGATTTCAACTGTGATAAAGCACAAAATTTTCAGAAAATTGCAATTATTTTCATATTTGATTTTTTTTTCAAAGTTTTAAAAATAACTGCATTCTCAGCAAAAAAAGCATTCTTCTATAATTTACTAAATAATTTATTAGTTTGTGAGCATTGTAGGAAAATGTATTACCATTTATGTGCTTTTGGTACAACTGGAAAAAACCTTGTAGGTAATGTTGTTTGTTTCAGCATTAAGTTGTACAAATATACGGTGTTTCGTAGTATGTTCTGGGTAGACATATTTGAGATGAAAAAAAAAAAAACTCAGAGAAAGAAGTCTTTTGAAATTAGGTGAACCATTATTGCAAATCGAATGCAACTTTGATTAGCAATAGAGTATACCTTCGATTTAACGATTTCTTTAATTTAATGATACATTTCACTAGTCTGGATTTTACTGCATTGAATGTTCCTCGATTTAACGATATGCTTGATTTAACGATAACTTTTTTCAGTCCCTCAAAAATCGTTAAATCAAAGTTAAACTGTACTTAGAGTTCAGCTAAGAAATATTTGTAATTAGTTGTTTCGCTAGAATTATAATCAGCAAGAAAAATCTATCGCATTGCGACAACAAAAGTGACACAAGTAAAAAAAAAATGCATTAGAGAAAAGAAAGATTTTACGTAACACAAGTTTAAAAAAAAAATAAATAAATAAATAAAAAATTAGTATAATAAAGCGCGCGAAGTAATTATGATCTTTTGTTTACTAGTTAGTTTAAATACTAGTCTAAATCAGTAATGTATGTAACTTTCAAAATATTTCTTATAAATTACGATACTTTAGTGCGTCAAAATTATATATTGGATGCACCACCAAATACCAGCTATGCCAACTAACTTTGTGCGATTTTTGAAGCTGAAAACTAGCATTAAATTTAGATTTTTAATCAAATACTAGTACGTTTTTCATCTTTTATATTCGTCACATTTTTGCTGAGGTGCGAAATTTTAAATGTACGTTGCACTTACATTCAATTTCATAACTTTTAGTCAAATTTATACAGAATATATATTTATGGAATTTCTTCTAACACACATGCCTAAATTTGGTTTAGCCTATAAATTCGCTCAAGATATCGTCACCTCATAGCAACAGTAAGATATCTAATTCCAGAAATAACACTAATATATCTTCCTGCTGCTTTGAGGCGACGATATGTTTGACTGTGTAGTCTAGTATTTAGAATTTAGGGCAAAGTCCCACAACTTCAATTGTTTCACTGCAACGTTGCTTCAATGAAATAAACAGAACGAGCAAAACTCAACTTAAAACCTTAAAACGGTTAAAGTAATTGATGCTGGAAGAAGGGAGATCTTTTTTAATTAATAACGTTACTAATGATGCCTAAAATGACTGTGCTAATTAAAGGTCATTAGAAGATCTCTAATTAATCTCTCTAGGTTTTTGAAACTCATCTGGAATGCATAGAATTTTGAAAATCATCTTTTTCGAAGTCATTACGTTGGAATTCGTAGCTCTGAATGCAAATTTATTTCAAAGCTTGGAGATTTTTTTAGCCGCTAATGTCATTCATTCTTGAGGGAGCAAGTAAAGCAGAACTGAAAAGTTAATTCATAAAGTTCGTATGAAATCAATGTCTTGTTACATAAAATTAAATAAACTTTTCTTATCTTAGATTTAAGTAAAGTTTTGAAGCTGAATAAAAGCGGATGGTTGAGAAATAATAGTTGATGGGAAAAATAGTTACATTTAGTTTTAATTAGTCGTCATATTTTTCCGGGGACCTTTTCATAAATCACTTTCCAAAATGAGAGGTGGGTACAGTTGCAAATACGAGGGACCTCTACAACATAGTGGCTCAAAAGGGAACCCGAAAATAATCATGAAAAATATTTTTCATAATTCTACTCATTTCACCGGAAAATGCTTTAAGATAGGCCCCTAAACCAGTAAAAAGGAAACTGCCCAAAAATAATAATATATTTATTTCTTTCTGAATGAAATAATGTTTGATTTGAAGTTCTAAAGCTTACATACGCCACCAGTACGGTGATTTAGGGAAATAGTAAAAGTGGCAATACATTCTAATTTTGCACGGACAACGCAGATGCCTTATTGGTCAAGCCATTATCTACTTTAGAGGATGGGTATTTGTTTTACCTGTTTTAGCAGCCATTGGCCTATTTAGCTGCAGCGGCACCTACAGTTCATTCTAATTGCGAATTAATACGTTGATTGCCACGGCATTTTTCCGCAATCTGGTTCAAAATCACAATTTGATTTAATCACATTATATTGTTAAAAATTCTAATTCTAGTACATAGTTTTTATCCAAAAGCATAAAAAATGAAACCATCTGCCGAAAAAAAAACAGCGTCCTACAAAGCTATGTCGTATATGTACCCAAGCAAGGAAACGGTGAGAAACGAGTTATTTCTGTACATCCTGTAATAAAAAGAAGACAGCCTTTTATGTGGAAGATTGTTTTAAGAAGATCCGCAAACAATAAAATATCATTTTATTTCTTAAATTTGAATTAATTTTAATAATTATATATATATATATATATATATATATATATATATATATATATATATATATATATATATATATATATATATATATATATATATATATATATATTCGTTTTTT
Organism: Uloborus diversus; assembly: GCF_026930045.1. NCBI lineage: Eukaryota > Metazoa > Arthropoda > Arachnida > Araneae > Uloboridae > Uloborus > Uloborus diversus. The sequence goes on along the minus strand of NC_072736.1, from coordinate 151,833,159 downwards.
AATAAACTTTCTGTTCGTGCAAGTCAGAATTTATTTTTTTGTTACTGTCCCAAGAGCCATCTATTGATATCAGCACTGATATATTCCGAGTTTAATTGTATCTCCACAAAAAATGGCAAGTAACCAACTACGTGACAACTCGTAGTTGACATCCTAGAAAAGAACGCAATCTACGAGTTATCTCGTAGTTGGCAGTCAACGTGTTAATATATGAAGGGTTTTATTAGAAAAATCTGTGCTGCTGAGTAAAATATTTTGAAAAATCTTTCAAATTTATGATTCGAATCGAGAAAATACTCAAAGACTTGGCATATTTTAATTATTTTCGGTGTGTCTCGGGGTTTTGCCACGGCAGCTGATAATAGAACTCCAAGAATTGACGCAAGAAAAGTTTAGATAGTTTTGAAACTCAACTGCTTGAAGTTAGTGGTCATAGATGATCTTTTCAAAAGTATAACATGCATCATAAAATGTTATTAAATTTATTTTTATTCAATGGCAATTTTCGTTAAAATAGCGGATTCCATGAATTCAATTCCTTCACCCTCTTGCTTATTTATTTCAATAAAGATTTAATTATTAATATTTTTACATCACCTTAAATACCTCTGTATGATTTGTTTAAAATGTTGTGAGTAGTTATTTATCAGCTGGCACGCATCCGATAAAATAATTGCAGAAAAAAAATTATCAAGAGCAGTTGCGAAACTCAACTTTTTGGAATTTCTGTTGAAAATATTTTGATATTGTGGTATGTATCCTAAAATATTTTTCAATTAACTTTCTTTCCTAGAACTTTTCGTTCAAAATGAAGTCTACCCTTCCCTTATCCTATTCCTTATTTATTTTCCTTATCCTTATTTATTTGCATACAAAACGTAATAATTATATTTGTAAAATGCTAAATAACTGATCTGATTTAAATGTTCTGCTTCTCAGTAAACCGTATCCTTTTTAAAAATTATCTTTGCTTCTTAGGAGGAGTGCCAAAACTATATAAGAGTGCTAGCAAGGAAGTCCGAAGACACAATTCTTGTGTGTGGAACGAATGCCTTCAAGCCCATGTGCCGACACTATAAACAAACAGTAAGTATTCATTCCTTTGAAGACTTATATCGTGTGGCTCTGATAAATTGATAAAGATCTTGCACAAGTTCATTTGTGAGATAAACAAATACCTTTGTGCTGAAAAGTAAAGTAAGAAATAACAACGTCAAAAAGCACAAATTGCAGATTACTGCATTTGCAGTAATCTGCACTTTGCGTTTTTTGACGTTGTTATTTCTTACTTAGCAAGTACCTTTGTCTTTACATAAAAAGAGAAAAATTCTCAAACTGGCACAGCGTCAATAATCGTTATCGCAACGGTAACTAACTAGCTTTCGCATTAACTAGCTTTCTTCATCCCAATTTACAAAAAAAAAAAAAAAAAAAAACTAGTTCTAAAGCATCATCAGATCAGACAACTTATCAAAGGCAGATTATCTTGCTTTCAAATCAACTACAGTATTTTTACTACTAAAGTGGGAAGCAATAACAAGTTACTTTATTATATTGATATATTTCATTAACTTCGTTCATTTAAGTGCAACCTTAAGTTGTTGAGAAAAATCTTGGGATGTATGTAAATATATTAAAGCACTCCTTATGTAAATTTAATGTACCCCGCCCCAAAAAGATGTTGATAAAATAGTTCAAACATATTTACATATTTAGATAAATCAAATAAGTTTTAAAACACGAATATCGATTGGTACAACTATCATGGCATTGTTTCCAATGATTTCGTTGATATGACTTTAAATATAAACTAAAGTAGTTTAAAAGAATGTTATGTTTTTCTAACGTATTCATGCTTTACTTATGGACGTTAATGTGGTTTACAAAAATAAATAAATAAATAAAAGGAAGTAATATTTAATACATGTTTGTGTACACCATATGTGTCCCAAAGTTGTTTTTTTTTATTTTTTAAACACCAAAATAAGAAAATTAATCTCAACACATATTAATAATTATATTTTTAAATAATAGGAATATTATTTCACAAACTATATTATCAACTCATTGCCCAAATTTGTATTTTTGTATCTTTCATAACATTAATAATGGTTTTAACTAACATGAAATTCACTTCAGAAACATATATTATTGAATTATTGTTCGAAACTCGATTTTAGTATCATTATCAAACTGATTGTGTCTTCTTTTTTAAAAAGATTATTCAATTCGTTACTTTTATACTTTTTTAGCCATCAGATTATGAAGTAACAAAAGAGACGTCAGGAGAAGGTCTATGTCCGTATGACCCCAACCACAACAGCACAGCAATTTACGCAGGTAATGCCAAAATTTCACTTTATTTATACGTTCTTAAATGCTGAAAGGACACGTAACTATTTATAATATATGTTCTTGATTATTAATATTTGTTATTATTTTTTGCTATTATATTGTTATTGAATTTTTTCAGTAAGAAAATAAAATTCAATTTTGAGAAAATTAATTATAGCTTATAAACGTATATCGAGGCGTACCTAGCATGGATGAGACCCGGGCGGTAATTTGTGGTGTCACCCCCCCCCCCCCCCCCCCGCTCCCTCCTACAAACGAAAAAAAAATGAAAACATGAAATTCATGCAATTTTCAGAAACAAAACTACATTTTTGTTATAACGAAATCTTAAGTGGGTTAATGTTCAAAAAACAAATTAAAGTGGGGAACCGGTAATTTACCCCCCGAATTTTTTTGAAATTATAGTCTTAAAAATTCATTTCAGCTTCATATTTTTCGAAAACTTGCAATTCCACTTTGGGTGTCATGCCCCTGACTGGCGGACCACCCTGCCCCCCGTAGTGACGCCACTGGTATATCATACATTTTACTAATGATTTTTTAATAGTAGATGTCTTGAGGCATGAAAAATAGGTGTTATCAGTTTAAACACAATACTACGATTTAAGTTCATGATGTTTCCAAAAAATATAAATTTCGGGGATTTAGACATTATTTCTTCTTTATCTTTTATTAGACAGTTTCTTTTCTTCTAGTAAATCTGTGTATGATCTCTGAAAATTGTTCTTAATTTTGTAGAGACATATGAATTTTGTAATGAGGAACCAATAACTTAAGCAATAAGAATAAGAAAAAACCTGCTTAAAAATATTATAGACTTTAGAGTATTCGTATTTTGTTTTTTGTAAGCGTTTGAATCTAAAATGCTGGTTTGATTTTTGAATTTATAGGCTTGATCCTATATTTCTTTTTTACTCATTAAATATTAAGTATTGAAGGAAGCAAGTATATACTCATGTTTTGAAAAATTATAGTTATGTTTTTTTTTAATTTTTAAGCAGAATGTTTTATTTCACTAAAAGTTTTTAAATGCTTTAAAAACTAGAATTTTGCTTAGCGTTTGAACTTTCAATTTATATGTTTGTTCAGGAAAGAAATTCTGTCCATAATGCTTAAAAATTAATTGAAAATGGAAATCCAAATAAAATTGACAATGCTATTTGTAGCAATTCACAATTTATTTCTGATTTCTAATAAATTGTCAAAATATTAAGCTGGAAATTTTTAATTCACTTTTTTTTAAGTTAAAAAACTTAAACCTTTTCTTTCCTTCACAATTTTAATCTTAATTTATATGTTTGGCTCATAACGTAATTTTAACGTTAATGTACAAAAATCAATCGTGAAAATTTAAATCAAAATAATATTTTTGACGCAACTTGTAGCTCATTCACTATTTATTCCTGCATAAAAATCTGTATTGTTGGCTCCGAAAAACCATCGATGAAAGTTCTTTTTCCTCCATGTCCTGCTTGGAACATCAATTTTATGCACAGCTATTTTTTTCTGTCAAAATCTCGCTCTCCTGAGTTAAAGGTTTAGTTTGATGCACTCAAATTCAAAAATAAAAGTTAAAAAGAAAAAACTTTGATCCTTCAAGCACTGAAAGAACGTTAAACGAAGTTTTCCCTTTTTTTTTTAATGGTAAGGATTTATAGCTGGTGAGCTCTCTCCTCCTCTTAACGGGAAAATGATGTTTTTTTCCCTACGTACCCTTTCCCACCCCACGATAGCACTTTAGAGGGAAAATAGGGCATTTGCGTAAGCCCTTTTACTCTGGTGTAAAGCTTTCAAACGAAAGGAGCGCTGCAGTTATATCGATTTCAATTCTTCTTTATCATTGAAATAATCGATGCTGATGCTTTGCTGAAATCGTTCTAGGCCTTATAAGTAAAATTCACTTTGATATTTTCGGAATGATAATAGTTCTTTGATAATATTGTGGGGATAAATAAATGTGGTTGATGTGCGAATTTCCGTGTTTCAGTCAGCAACTTCATTACCATTTATTTTCTGTCATAAAAATAAGCTCTAGATATGCAAAAAAATTGAATTTATTGTTTCTTGGAAAAGTTATTCATAAATCTTATTCTGGAGAATTTTTCGTTCCTTCACAAAACCATGAAATGAGATTATTGGAAAAAAAAACCCTATTTTTTTTCATTCAACTAAACATACACACAAAACACACACACGGCTTCATTAAAAAAAATCTCATTACAAAAACACATCTTAATCAATTCTTTTCACACACAACAGTCAAACACAGTGCTTGACTTACACGTGCTTTTGTTAATCGGAAGTGTTGTTTCTAAACCCTAAACGATACCGTTCCATCATGTTTAAATTTCGTAGTTTGTCAGTTTGTAAGTGCTGAACATCAATCTAGCAACACGCACAATATATATATATATAATATATAATCGTATCGTAGCAGGTAAACGTATCTTAGTTTTCTAGTTTCGCGTAGCTGAAAATGTACGGATATATAAAAAAGTCAAATTTTAAAGATTTTTAACTAGAGTATTTCAAGAGGGACAAAATATTGAACACGACAAAGTTTGATCTGCTCTAATCACTACATTAAACTACACAATTTCTTTTCCGTTTCACTAATGATTAAAAAAAGAAAACATTATCTTAAGACTTTGATCCAGATAGGAATACGTGCTTTTCAATCTCTTTATGGGATATTACACGCTGTTAGTTCTAACATCATTAAAATATTTCACTATTTGAAGTAACTCTTAAATAAACCAAAAGTGCTTTCAATTGAGTAAACAATATTATCGACACGCTTTAATCAGCTTTAAATTGATCCTTTCTGCATGCAACATTGCAGAAAAATACGCCCAATACTACTACTTCTGAGTTCTAATTAACGTATAATCCATTGCAGAAGAAGACTTAAATCTTCTTTTAATTTTCTCCCAGACAAATAAAAACTGCTTCAGGTATTCCAAGAGCACTCGGGAGGAATGTAAACACTTTCCATGGAGCAGAAAAAAAATTCATAATTTATTTAAATCTCTTATCTATCGCGAAACACGCGCTAGTAAAAACACCAAACGTAGGGAAAAATTACAGGAAAGGGGAAATTGCTTTTCCCCAAATAAATAAGTCTTCTGCCATTAAATAAATTGATTGCAAACAAAGCTTCCAAAATTTGGCTCTTGGCAACAGTCAAGTTCCATTATGTTTTCGTATAACAGGAACCTATTCCCTATCAATGGATGAGAAAACTAGTTGCGGGATTTTTTTTTCTTTAATCAGGACTCTCTCCTCTTGAACTTGGAAAGCTTGTAATGTGTATGTAAACAACGAAAGGGTATTTTTCTGAATATTTAATTTTATTACGCCTCTGCCTCGGGGTTGAAGAGAAGGTTTTCGGCGGTGTGTTCTGCATACATTATCGGAATTCTAGCGCTAAACAACGGCTGTTGGAAAATTGCCCGATATTTGCATTTTTCTTCGGATAAGATTTCAGTTTTTTATTCCTGTATTATATGTAGTTTAAAGATGGGGCCAATCACTTTTCGGATGATGGTTTTGTGTTTAATAACGAGTTGCAAATTTCTTCTATTTCATTACCGTTTTTGTTCGATTTTTTTGGAGTTTGATGACCGCGGAGATTTTTAGAAGCGATCGGAGAAAGAAAAGCAATTATGGAGATTTTCCTAAATCAGAAACAATATTTTAAATTTATCAAATACTTGGATATATATTTCACTGCAATGGAATATCGTGCTCATGCGAGGTTTTCTGAAAAATAATTTCAAAGTCGGTTAGAAAAAGCGATTATTCGTTTTATCGCATGAATTTACATCTTATAATTTTTCAATAAAATTTGGACAATTATAGCTGTATTTAACTTAGCTTTAGTAAGGCAGTTTTGACAGTTCGTGACATATTACCACATATTCAGTAAGTTACCGCCCTATAGCCAGGGCTAAGGTAAAAATATATGTTTTTTGCCTTAGCACTGGCTATAGGGCGGTAACTTACTGAATATACTTGGCCTTTCCTTCAATATTCGGGTTGAACTGAACCATTGCTTCGGTCACTTGTCTGGTCAGTGCTAATTCCATATTAGCTACCAAATTGTTTGGCACTCTTGGCTTACTTTAGAGGTTTCCCACCTCCAGCTCATTCTACTTCCTATGCCGGGCTGATGAGTGCTAATAAGCACGAAACTGCAGTCCTCGGCTGGAATTGACTGAGCTGGCGGTGTATTTCATATTACCGCATTCTAAACACACCAAGAAAGAGTGTATTATGTTTAATGTCAGTCCAGTGTTCATTTACAAGTTATAAATAGCGTATTAAAGAAGTAATTCTCAAGTATGCTCGTTTATGTATAAAATATACAAACAAATTATTAAGTTTTAATAAAAATACTAGCACACAAGTTTTTTTGCAAAAAGCAATGTCACTTATTTAACTGTGAAGCTAATACGCATTGCATGCTCTCGGAAAAATCCTCCGATGACATGAAAAAAAAAAAAAAAAGAAACTTTGAAACATGCACATTTTTTCGTTTGAAGTTAATCATTATTTTTTAATTAATTTTGATAAATATGTAACAGTTTAGGATTTATTTCACAGTTTTGCGCTAATTGACACAATAAAATTATTTTAAAACAGGAGTGAGGTTGTTACAAAGAGAGTTCGTGAGTTGAACTTAACCCAGACTTAGTGTGCTTTCTGCTACACGTACTTAAGCGAAATAAGTTTAAAAATAATCTTAACCTTTAGCTAAAAATAATCTCAGTTTAAGAATTAAATGTTTCTTTAATTTCAATATATATTTTATATCCAAAGTGCTTATCATTGAATACATGACTCAATCTTAGGAAACTTTTAATAATTAATGTTTTTTTTTAAATTTTGGATTACTGTACAAAGGGTTGGTTATAAATTTTATACTATTTTATACAATAACACAATGATATATGAGAAGAGGAGAGAGAATTTATAAAAAAAAAGGGTGGGGCATAGAATAAACGGCTCATTCTCAAAAACATTTTTTTATATATAATTATTGTTTCTTAAATGTAGACAAACTGCCCGATATTTTAGGATTTTGTTTATCAGTTTTATACTATTTGATACTACAATGCAGTCAAAATATGAGAAGAGAAGTGAAATATTCAAAAAAAAAAAAGGCAGGGGGATCAAAAGGTCTTCCGAATGACTGTGCACACATATTTTCTTCTATCTAGACGAACTGAAGCAAAATAAGTTTAAAAATATACTTCAACTAAATATTCAATATTTCCTTTAGTCCAAAATGCATGCTATCTCTAAAAATTTCAGCATAGTATAAACGACTCCATCTCGAGAACATTTTTTTAAAATTATTCTGTCTTAAATTTGAACAACTATACAATACTTTAAGATTTTGTTTCTATCACTTTCATACTAGTTGATACAATAGTGCACATATAATATGAGAAGATAAATGAACATTTAAAAAAAAAAAATAAGAAGATTGGGGTGGATCAACGATTCTCCGAATGACTGTGTTTGCATACTTTCTTCCAATCTAGATGTACTAAAGCGAAATAAGTTTCAAAATATACCTCCACTAAAAAATTCAACATTTCCCTTCCTTTAGGATACATGCTATCTCTAAAGCGCTCAACATAGAATAAACGACCCAATCTCGAGTACATTTTTTTTGCATACTTCAAGTAACTACATTCCCACATTCAAACATTTCAAATACTAGCAGAAACAGAATTTTTTTTGGAAGAAATACGCCTCCCCCACCCCCTACTTTTGCGTTCGTTACGTCATGAGTGGTTTCCTCAAAAGTATTTCCGAAAAATCTACCCCTTAAACGATAGCTGCTGTAAAAGGACTGGGGAAAAAAATCCCTATTTCACTTGCAGTGAATCTGTCTTTTGCATCTGGACCAGCACACCCAATGGGTTGCCACGGGTGAGGGAATATTGTGGGGAATTTCGGAGTAGGGGGATATTTCCAAGAAAAGTATGAAGTAAATTGTGTGGAACGACACCAAATGTAAAGAGGTTATAGATCTTTTTTTTTCTTCTTTTTCCTTCCCGATTTTGCTCTTTACTTCACTTGATTTTTAGCAGGTGAATAGATTTGTAGACATTTTTTGATCTAATATTTTTTAATAAATAAAGCTATATTATATAATTCACCTTAGGATGTTTATTTATGAAATGATTAGTTTTAAAATAGAAAGATAGTATCGTAAATGCTATACTTTTTAGATTATTCATCATACTAGATTGTATTTTACTAAAAATTTAACTCAGATCCAAGAAAAGCATTTAATAAAGAATTGATACTTAATTTCATGTTATGGACCTGATTATAAGACCGATTTTGATGAATTCATTCTACAAAGATTTGTAGCTTAGAAGCTCATCTAAAATAACAAAATCGTATAATCATGTTTCGAAAATATTACTTAATATAAACCATTTTGCAGTTAAAACACTAAGCAATTTCTAGGAATAGTATTCTACCTGATCACTCTCTCCATAAATTTGCAACATCAGACTTTTTATCATGAAATATCTAAAAACCATAACACTTTTCCTCCCGAATACTTTAACTGAGATACTTAACTTTCACTCCATGTTATATATTTAAAAAAAAAGTTACTCTACTGAAAAATGTATTGGATACTGTTTCAATTCTGCTATACCTGATGGAAATCGATGTCGATACTTTAGAACATTCATGACCAAAAATACCATTCTATTTTAGCAATTCAATCTTCTGTAAATGACTCTCTTGTTACACCTTTACAGCATGTTAACCATTTGCATGAGCCAGAAAAAGAACAAGTTATAAATAAGTTAATATATTTTTCTTATTTTTCTTCTTATTTTCTTATTTTGCTTCGTCTATCTGATACTAGGAATCTCCCAATAACGCTCTCGTACAATAATTTGAAGAAAAACAAGATGTTACTCTACTAAAAAAGACATTCCATACTGCAATTCAATCTTCTCTAAACTACTTCTTGTCACAACTTGACTAACAGCATGTTAACGATTAGCTTTATCCATAAAAATAACGAGTTATAAATAAGTTCATCTCTTCTTATTGACTTTATTCTTCCTTTTTCTTATTTTGCTTCATCTTTCTGATACTAGAACGCTCCTGAAAACGTCATCGTACATTAATTTTAAGAAAAACAAAATGTTACTCTACCAAAAAGGATATATGTTACTGTGTCAATTTTGCTAAACCTGATAAATACGCTGTTGACGAACAGCATGTTAACCATTTGCATAAACCGTAAAAAGAACAAGTTATAAATAAATTCTTCTCTTCTTAGTAACTTCTTTTTTCTTATTTTGCTTCAACTGTCTGATTCTAAGACGCTCCCTGAACCTGATGAATACTCTGTCTACACTTTATAACATTTATGCAGAGAAATGCATTCTATTTTAGCAATTCAATCTTCTATAAACGGCTCTCTTGTTACATCTTGACTAACAGCATGTTAACCATTAGCATGAACCATAAAAAGAACAAGTTATAAATAAGTTCTTCTCTTCTTATTAACTTCTTCTTTTTTCTTATTTTGCTTCAGCTGTCTGATACTAAGGCGCTCCCTAAACCTGATGAATACTCTGTCTACACTTTATAACATTTATGCAGAGAAATACCATTCTATTTTAGCAATTCAATCTTCTATGAACGGCTCTCTTGTTACATCTTGACTAACAGCAGTTAACCATTAGCATGAACCATAAAAAGAACAAGTTATAAATAAGTTCTTCTCGTCTTATTAACTTTCTTCTTCTTTTTTCCTTATTTTGCTTCGTCTGCCTGATACTGGGAAGCTCCCAAGAACGCCCTCGTAAATATGAATGAAAGAGCCTTTGTTTCATGTCGTAAAATCGAATCCTGATACAAAGTAGGGTTGTCGGATGTTACGATCCCGATTGTTTGGCCGATAGCCGCAAATGCGTTTTTTGGGTAAGTGGGGGAGGTGGTTGAGGTTTAATTGCTAGCGATTTATGCATTGTTTTCGGAGTGATCGGTGAAATAAATTTAGGGTTCAGATGGCCATTGGGACAAATTGATGAGAATTTATAACCCACTGTTGCCTGAACCGATATCTTTGAAAATTGTTTGTTCAAAATATAAAAAAAAGTTATTTGGAGGTGAGTGAACCATAACTGTTTATTTATTTATCTACTTGAAAGTTTGATCTTAATTTACTTATTTATTCATCTCGTTCGTTGTTTATTTATTTATTTATTTTTTAAATATATTAGCTTTTGTTTTGTCTTTTGTTAGAAAAAATACCATAACAAACAACCTTACGTCTAGTAACATTGTACCAAAATGCAGAAATGGTAAATATTTTAATATCAGTTACACGATTTTATTGCGTTTGCAATTAACTAAAGATTTGCTGAAAAATTCGTACGAGTATTTGAAATATTTTTGTCACGTGCTTAGAAAATGATAGTTTGAAGTGTCTGCAATAATTCGGTATTTCCCGAAAGGTATTTCTAACCAGTATGGATAACTATATTTTATCATTTTTTAATTCATTTGAACGTTTTATATACACACAGTAGCTACCCTCATTTGATATTGATTTTTTTTTTAAATTTACATTTCTTTTAGCAAACATAAACGCTATAAATTTAATGGTACAGTCGTAACTCTATAACTCGACTATTCTTCTATCTAGAAGTTTATATCGGGTCTCAAACTCTTGAGACTGTTGTGGAAACTTCCTATAGTTCGTACTACCTATATACCGAACATTTTAGCCGGTCACTTGGAGCATCGAGATATCGAGAGTTGACTGTAGTACGGAGTTTTAAAAGTTATTGAGAGCTCAATGCATTTTTTCTCCATTTTGTTTTAATATAGCTTTTGAACACAAACATAGTTACTCTTATTTTAAGTTAGTTACAAACATACATACGTTAGTTACATAGGTACGCATATACGTTAGTTACATAGGTACGCATAGGTACACATATACGTTAGTTACATAGTTACTCTTAGTTCAAAAAAAAAGAAGAAAAAAAGTACATTTTTTTTTTCTTTTTAACTTTGATCTAGTAAGCATAAAGTCTAGAAGCTTAAGCTTCACTTTCATTCAATAAGAGCTTCAACATGGAACCTTGGTGTGATTTATTGATGTTACTTTTGATGATTAAGTAACAGTAATTAACAGTTCGGAAAAAAGTTTTAGTAAAATTTAAGCTCTTAGACATGATGTAAAACAGATTTTTTAAAAATCTTATTCCACTTTTACTTTTCTTTTTGCGGGGCGGGGGTTACGTTTTATTTTACTATTTTTGTAAAGATTCCATTCTCAAAATGAAACTTTTTTTTAAAGTAACTAAAAAAAAATGCTAAAAAAAATCTGCGTGATTTAATAATTATAATGAACTTAAAAATATATGAATAATTGTTTGAATAGTTTTCATGGAATAAACTAAATGAGAAGGTTTATTCTAGGAACTCACTCAAACTCTGTACTTTTCTCTAATAAGTCTTTTTAAATAAAGACACATTTTTAGCTGAATGTGAATAAGTTATACATTCTTAAACACTGGTCTTTCTTTCAGTTGCCATATTTTTATAAATGCTTTAAAAATAAAAATGTGTAGAGAACAGTTAAACTATTTTTTTAAATGTTTGTTATTACGTAATGTAATATGTTATTCAATTACATGTGAAAGTACTTCAAGTAATAAATATTTAATTTTCTATGCTTCCCAGGACCTATTGGTCAGAGAAAAGGTAAAACTATTTTGTATAAGAACTTTAAATGTGATTTATAATGTTACAGATGTTGTGATTGAACTTTTTATGTAAAATATGCATGCTTTAGCACGAACTCTTAATGTAAAATAAAAATATTATGCATGTACTCCTTTCATAAAAAAAATCATGATTTTGCATGAACTCGCAATGTGAAATAGCATTAGTTTTCCTGTATCCCTTACATAAGAGGTATGAATTTTCGTGAACTCATAATGCAAAATTAAATTATTTTCATGAAGTCCTTACGCGTAAAGCATGAACTTTAATGATTATGCTTAGTATTATAAAATCTTTTTCTGTTCTTATACACTATTATAAAAACTTCTTTTCATGCCGTTGAATGAGTGAAAAAATAAAAGCAGAATTTCACTATGCCGTTGTACGAACTCGTTACATATATTTATGTTTGATTAATGTACTATACTAAATGATTTACATGGAATGTTATTTATGCAGCATGTTTCTACACGAACTCATTGGAAGCAAGGAATAAAAATGTCATTTGTACTATTAAAAGTATTTCACAAAAACTCGCTGTGTCTAACACAGTATAAGCCTGTTTTAATTAGGGATTTTATTGTAACATATGTATTCTGCATGCTTTCAAGGTGCGATCTGAATCGTATAAAACCTGCTATTACATGGAAATAACACATAAACTTGCATAGAACTAGAAGCGATTAAAACAGTAATAGCTTCCTTCTGGAAAATATTGTGGTCTACGCAAAGCTGTTTGAAGACATACGTATTTATAAAATCTTCAAAATTATTCTTTTTTTTTCTCAATAATGCGTTTAACTATTTAATAGGAATTACTTCATCTTTAAAAAATCAAACGATTCATCAACGAACATATTTGAAATTACTTCATCTTTAAAAAATCAAACGATTCAATCAACGAACATATTTGAGTTTCAAATTTTTTTTTAAAGGGTGCATTGAAAATTCTAATAAGGCAAGGGGATTTTGTGTATTAAATTTCAATCAAACATCCCTTCTGTCCTCTAAGGGGACTTCTTCAAAACAACTGCATGCTGGATATTTGATTTTTGAAACACAATTAGAAATTATTAAAATAGCAATAGGTTTCTTATAGAAGATGTTGTCATCGACGCAAACCTCTTTGAAGGTATAGACATATTTATCTTCAAAACGACTCTCTATTTAATCCAGAACTCCATAATCAATATAACTCTTCAATGACAATTACTTTCTTTTAAAAAATCTAACGCATACAAATAACTATCAAACTTATTTACTTAAGGGATGCGAGGAAAATCCCTTTTGGAGCAAGAGAACTCCCGTATAAGGAATTTCAATTAAAAATCCTGTCTTCCCTATAAGAAGTATTTTTCAAAACAACTGCACGATGAATATTGGATTTTTAATATAAAAAAAGTACAAATTACTAAAACAGTAATAGCTTCTTTATGAATAATGTTGTCGTCTACTCGAAACTATTTGAAGGTATATTTTCAGAATGATTTTCTATTTAATTTTTAATCGGGAATGAGTATAACTATTCAATGACAATTACGTCCTTCAAAAAAAAAAAAAAAAAATCTAACGCATGCATTAAAGTTTCAAGCTTATTTATTTAAGAGATGTAAAGAAAATCCCTCATAGAGCAAGGGAATTTCTAAAAGGGCCATCAATAGAAAATCCCTTCTGGCCTCTAAAGGGTATTTTTTAAAACAACTGCATGATGAACATTGGATCATTAAAAAAAAAGAAAAGAAAAAGAAAGAAATTACTAAAACGGTAATAGCTTCTTTAAGAAAAATGTTGTCGTCTATTTGAAAGCACATACATATTCCTATTATTTTCAAAATTATTTTTCATTCATCACTATCCAATGACAGTCACCTTTTCTTCAAAAAGCTACCACTCCCATTTGAGCATCAAACTTATTTATTTAACGGGAAAACCCTTATAGCGCTAGGAATTCTCGTAAGGACCTTCAATCTACAACCCCTTCAGCCATCTAAAGGATAATTTTTAAAAACAACTGCATGATGAATATTGGTTCATTAAAAAAAGAAAGAAGTTACTAAACAGGTAATAGCTTCTTTATGGAGAATGTTGTCGTCTACGCACAGTTATTTGAAGGTATATACAAAATCGTAATATTTTCAAAATAATTTTTTAATTAATTCCTGATCAGTAATGAGTAAACTATCCAATGACAGTTACCCTTTCTTCAAAAAGCTACTACTCTCATTTGAGCATCGAACTTATTTATTTAACGGATAAACCCTTATAGCGCAAGGGAATTCCCGTAAGGACCTTCAATCGAAAATCCCTTCAGCCCTCTAAGGTGTCTTATTCCATTCGTGGAGGCAAAAGTTCAGGGCAGACGACGGCTCGCTAGCCTTGCTGTGAGCTGTTCCAAGTGACGGAGCGCGCCTTTTAAGCAATACTCTCGTAAAATTTATTGCCGAGTTAAGAGGCTTTCCCCTTTCGTTGGCTGTGTTACTCCAGGCAAAATGGGCTCTTCTAAAGCTGAGAGGGGCAAAAAAAAGGAAGAAACATGGTTTCTGGAGGAGGGAAAAACTGAATTCAAAAAGGGGACTAAGTTTGAGTTGAGATGAGATATTTTCTGAGTGTGGTTCGAACTAAACATAGGTAAATTAGTCATTTACTTATACTTAGTCAATAAGTTACTAATTTAGTAACTAAATTACACTTAATAACTTAGATCTCAAAGTATTAGAAGTTCAATGAAAGCTTGTAATTTATTGTCTAGAAAGCATTAAAATGAAATTGGTTCTTGTGGTAATCAAAAACTAGTTCAATTTTTGATTTCTGTAAACCATTAGTTATATTCATACTGTATAAATTAGTTGTAATTTTTTTCGTTTTGCAACCACACCCTAATATAGCTCTTTCAGCCTGTGCTGCCAACTTTCCACTTTAAGTGGTAAATCGTTAAAAGTAAATCTATGCGGTTCAAAGTGGTTGAGCTATGAACCCCTATGATTTCAAATGACAAGCTATGCATTTTATTTTAAACTACTCAATAAATAGTGTTTCTTTCTTTTTTTTTTTTTTTAATACTTGAACTGTATTATCTCAAAGTTTGTGCAGATTTCTAAAAATAAAACCATTGTTTCCACATAGACATTGAGTCATTTCTGTAGAAATGGTATACACATATATTTTAAAGTCTTGTAATCGGCAAAAGAAATGAAAGATAATGTGCATACCTATATACCTATTTTTATTTGCATAATTGTAACAATAATGTGTTTCATGCAATGCAAGATAAAAGTTTCATTAGCATTAAACGCTTAATTTCCAATAGTAAACGTGATATTGCGATAAAAAAAATTTTTTTAAAGGAGCATATTCATACAAAACACTAAAACTTTTAGAATCAATTGAGGGTTGCAAAATTGCCTATATTACCTAAATATTACTTCCAATAAGAAATATTTTAACACCCCTAACAAGCGTGTTACGCGCATTGAAAAACGAAACACACCTCAATAACTTAGTCGAGAGTATTCTCACGCTTATTATTTTAAGTAAAATTAAGCATTATGAAAAATGGAGGAAAATTAGTTTAAATTTTTGACATATGATATTTGAATGCTTTTTACATTTTTATCCAAAATATCAAACACTCTAAAGGTCAAAAAATCAAAATAGCACACTTTTTTTTTGTTTCCTTTCTGCTTTCATGTTGAGAAAAGTCATTTTCTTTTAAGGGATTGATAACTATTATGGTCTTAACTGTTTCGCATAATTCACTCCTTAAATATTAGTTTCACTCCTTTAAAAAATGGTGAGGAGTATTTTCACAACTTGAAAAAGCATTTAGCAATACCTCTGCTTAGCAATGTTATTGAAATGTAGTCTTTCAGTAGTTGCATCTTATTTTTAATGCCTACAATTTAGTCAGGATGAATTAGTGAATTGCCACTTGTTATTTAAATCATAAAAGACAATGCACTTTAATGTGTAACCTAACTATGTAAGTACACTTTGAAATGAATAAATTAGATAGCAACATTTATTACAATTACCAGCAATTAGGAGGCCACAATTCATAAGCTCTTCTTCGGACTAGAATAACAGCTTATGAATTGTGAAATGAAAAATGATTAAGCAGAAAATACAAGCTCAAAAATGCGCTTTAATCTTAATTAAAAAATAATGATTTATCTATCAATCAAAACATTAGGCAGCTATTTGTAATAAAACTAAGACAAAGTCTTGGTAATATAGAGGAAATTTCAGTTACCTTTAGTTAAAGCTAATTTCTAACAATCGGAAACTAAGCATAACATGAGGTGTTTCAGTGCCCCCTCCCCGTTTCGCCGACACGAAATCCTCCCCCCCCCTCCCTCCTATTTTGAAGTTTCAATGATACTTTTTGATATATTAAAGGGGAGAAGTAATTTGAAATGTTTGCGAAACTGGGGATAAACCGGTTTTTCACGATAATGCTCATCATCAGACAAAAAAAAAAAAAAAAAAAAAAAAAAAAAAAAAAAAAAAACGTGCTGAGTTTTCTTTGAAAAGACTAAAAACAATAGAACTAGTTTACAATACATTGTGCATAGTTGCATATCAAATAGTGATAAATTACATAGTTTACATAGTGCTACTAAAACGAAATAAAAATAGTATAAACATATTCTTGTGAAAACGGTAGTTTCTGCTAGTAAGTAAACGTCTTAAAAGATATTTCTCCCGTTTTTAAAAATACATGAAAGAAAAGTGAAGGTATATAAATAAACACACAAAGACATGCCCAGCTAAATTCTGGACCGACGTCAGTAATTTCCGGTAGCTTACGGCTCCCAAGACGACAATACCAAACTCAGTATAAAAAAATCCTGAGGAAAAAGCAACTTAAAAGAAAACTTAGAAAGAAAAAAGAAAAGACTGGTAATAGGGAAAATGATCCGAATATAATGGCCAACAGCGGCAAAAAGCAGAAAGAAAAACAGAAGAAAGATTTTAAGAACGCGGCTGAAGTGATATCCTTTCCGATTTTGCTTTTTTCTTTAGTTGTGTTTGGTCGCCAGTAGTTGCCGTTAAAGACGGGGTGTGAGATCTTTCGGGGATATTGGGGAAGAAGAAACACAAACGGCAACAATATGTAAGCTTGTCCTAGAAATCGAGCTTGAATGGTCTGACTGTATATTACGAAAGGATTGGTGCATGAAGGAAAATGGCCGCGAGAAACAGACAAAGAAATAATAAAAGTTAAAATCTCCGAAGCCAAATGTTTCTTTGAGGACGGTTGAATTTAATATTCTACAGCAGAATGTGTGAGTTGGTGATAAAGAAAAGCTTTCTGAATCTAAAAGAAAGTTTAAGATACATTTTATAAACATAACGCATTTTTTTTTTCTTACGCAGGAAGTCGAGTCCGGGTGTTAGATCGTAAAAAAAAAACCTTCAGTTTTAATGTATAATTAATGTAAAAAATTATCGTATAAGCACTACGATGTACACCATAGTATATTGCACAAAGTTCTCTGAACAAAATCATTGTTTGTTCTAAAATACAGTAGAACAAGGAGATATTCTTAGCGTAGCAAACATTCCAATAATGACTCAAAAATAAATAATGAAGTACCGTTTATACGTTTTTCTTTTATACATTTTAACCAAGTATACGTTTTTTTACTTGGTTCATGCAGAGTCTAAGATAGTAATATGTATACCTACGATACTTTTTTTTTCATTCTTTTACGCTTTTTTCATACAGTTCCTCCAGCATCGTATAAACGATGATTCACGATATTTCCGTTTTTTTTTTATGGAAATTAACTACCTTTGCTTCAGCTATCATATTACTGAAATAATAAGATTTTTTTTTAATACTTGTTTATCCGAGTTGCTTAACTGATTACTTTTAAAACACTTTGCCATGTATTGAATTATTTTTAAATGTTTCAAACATTGCTTACGTATTTATTTGTTATGTGTTTTCGTTTAGATGGAGATCTGTATGTGGCTACTGTTGCGCAGTTTTCCGGAACAGATCCACTTATTTACAGAGAACCGTTGAGAACAGAACAGTTTAATTTTGAACATTTGAATGGTAAGTGTTTAAATTATTTGAATATTTATAGCCGTAAAAATGAATGAATAGCGTTAAAATTAGGACTTAACTGTCTCACACAAATGATTTTATAATATTGATCTCTTAAAGAAACAATTTCAACTTACTACTTTTCTAGAAATTTTTAAAAACCCTTAACGTGATAAATCTGTACATACGTTTTTTTTGTTTCAACAAAATGGCAGGAAGATATTGTAAGGTTGAAATTGTTATGATTTATAACGCATAAGAACTTGTTTTAAAATTTTGATCAAAGTTAAGTTGGTTATTTCTTCGAATAACCACGTTAAAATCATTATTGCCGTTTACGTACGAAACATGTTTTGTACTCTTCGGACAAAAAATATTTTTATTTTTTAACCGGCAGTTTCTTTCACAAGAGTTAAACTTGAAGAACTAATTTATTTAAAAAATGTTTCAAAGTGTTTCAAAGCAAACTTCAGGGTCAAAATTCACTATTAAAGAATTTATAACAATGTGGAATGTTTTGATAACAATTAGAGGATAAATGTCAGGGCTGATGAGTTGGAGTCGAATTGGTTTTAAGGTAAACGAGTCGGAGTCGAAAGTCGAGGTTCAAAAGTTATAAGAGTCAGCGTGGGTCATTTTCCTTCAAAGTCAGCAACTCTGCCGGTGCTTGCAAAGTCAGAGTTGGACTAACGTTGGGGTGAAAAAGTTGGAGCCGGAGTCGAAGGTTTTAAAATTTCCGGAGTTTGAGTCGGAGCTGGTCATTTTCCCTCCCACTCCACATCCTGATAATGCACAAAAGATGTGCAGATGTTCAAAGGCGTAGGTACGTTACTTCATTTTGAACTTGGGTAATACAATCTTGAATGTTCTGAATCACACTTATGCCAAATGAAAGTTATATAAAAACTAATTGAAATCAAAACGGATTATCTCTATGAAACAGGAACGAAAATTGATTTATCATTTTACTGATTTATCATTCCAAATCAGAACAACACGTCGTAATATAAATCAAAATACTTTTGCTAAGCCTATGATTAAAAATATGCATAATAACTTGAGTTATGAGTAACTTAACTTCGCACACACTTGCGCTCAACTGTCAACTCTTTCCTTTATCACACAAAAATATCTTCCAATCTCATGCTGGGCAGACGATATTTTTCATTCAGCCGATTTCCTCTGATCATCCATTAAAACGGCTTTCTAATCAACAGCTGTTAATTATTACAGCAGCTCCCTCATGAACAAGGAAGGTAGGGGTAGGCAAGATGGCTCCCTCCAACCTATTGTGGTGAAGTTATTAATCACGTGATCTGCTGAATGTGATTAACGGTCCAACTTTATTGGAGGTCGTTGCTGGTTTCAGCGCCTCCTGGAACATCTATCAGAACACGCCTTACTTCAATTGTGCCTCCTTGCGGAGAGGAAATTAGATGGCTTTTTGCTTTTGACTAATGGTATCAACACTTCAACTTAATACTACATTAGAAGTTTACAGGAAAGTTAGCTCCACTTTATGCATGTCTGTATTGATGTTCAGATACATTTTATGAATGTCAATGAGATAAAATGTTTCTTTAGAAATAAATCCAACAGGCTCAAGTTCTTTCTGCTTCCATGCTTACTTTCTGCTTTCAGTCACATGTTTTCTGTATTCAATCACAATGCCATTTTTTAAAGTCAATCTCGAATTTGCATTCTATTTTAACACCAAAGTGACACCTTCAGTGAACTGACAATTTCAGTCTTGTATACTTTTTTCATTCAGCCACATCTTTTCTGTACTGAATCACAATGCATTCTTTAGTCAATCAACAAATTGTTTGCAATCCGTTTTAACACGAAATTGACGCATTCAATCTTACATAATGTCTGCAATCAATCACATCCTTTACGTATTCAATCACAACTCCTTTCCTTAGCCAATCTCAAACTTGTTTACTTTCCATTTTAACGCTAAGTATTTACTGCTGTTGACTTTCAAACACAGAATGATTGTCGCATTGATGTATCGAAGTTCGAATTGAGGAGGATAGCTGTTACGACAATCATATCTCCAATAAAGATATTTTTTTTCATTTTTTAACACTAGAAATTCTGAAATTTTCTTTATACCTAGAAAACTGAAGGGGCCAGTGAGGCCCCTACCCATTTTGTTGGGTGAATTCTTTCAAAAATTCTTCCTGAGTGAGTCCACATACACGACGTACCTTGTTATATGCCAAAATAAAAACTTAGTACGTTATTATTTTCAGCTTTTCTGTCTTTACTTGCCAAAATGTAAACCTTTCTCTAAGAGCAATGGCTGCAGTTTGGCTGGAAAGCAATCGGTACTGTTTATAACATTTGGATATTCAACTGGTTGCATAAAGAGAAAGTCACAGGTTAAACTAGGGTGAATAGCATTTTTTATGCTACAACAATTAGGTGAAAGGAAAAAAAAATATTTTTTTTATTGTAAAATAGCTTAGGGGCCACTGTGGCCCCTCTTGTCTTTCTAGGTATAAGAATCAGTATTTAGAGTACTATGAGGAGAAACATTAAATGACTAAACAATCATTCAAAGATTAACATATAATGACAAGTCAAAGAGTTCCATTAAGCTCCATTTGATATTAATAGAGTTATTGAAAAACAAACTATGCGAGGAGCAACACAGGCTCCTCCGTCTTTCTAGTGTTAAGTACATTGCCGCTGATATTTTGAGATGTTTTGGAACACTTTGCTTTGTGTACCATCATAAAATATATATAAAGAGGTTTTTTTCTCTAACAATGTTTTGAACATAGGATGCGACCGTACGGTCACCCAGCAACACGTTCAAATAATATTTTTTTTTAAATACAAGGACATTTTTTAAAAGATTGATAGTTCATTTCGTAATACATACCAATTCCGAAAATTGAAATGTATAAAAGCTAAAAAACCACCCATCATGGTATGACGGATGCAAATTGTTTCTTCACTTTAATGACTTCCAATAAAATGTGACGAATTCGTAGGTGTACATGAAAGTGAAAGAGAAACATGATTGATAAAAATTAAATAAAACATATATTACAGGATATGATCTATTCTTAAATTAACACATTGTAAAGATAGTTTCTTATTTGGCTCTATTTTGAGAATTGAGACTTTGACATTCGTAACAAATAAAAATACCAATATAATCTTTATATTAAGTGCATTGTTGCAAATTGGGCATAATACGCTCATGTTAAAACTGAATCGTTTTCATCACTTATTTTTAATAAATAGAAAACCACAAGTCATAATATGACGGATGCGAATTTCATCTTTATATCATATATAGTAAAATGACTACTTATTTGATTTTGGTATACTTAGAAGCTAGCTTGTTTTATGCATTTAATTGGTAATAGATAAAGCTGTTTTTATACAAAACGCTTAGCAGAATAAAACATTCACCTTGTTTTGCCTTAATGGCTTGAGCTGAAAACAAAACACCAAGTTCTCTCTTCTTAACAAAGACAAATTATTAGTCTTTCCTTATCAATGCCTGACCAGAAAAACAGCTCTCTTATTGGATTTAATTCAGAATTTTCAAAACGTATCCCGTACCTGCTTGGTGAACGTGTCCAAAATTCATTATCAAATTATAAATACAATTGCTGAATTTTACGCGTTCCTGAAAGAAATTAATGCCGTCTTGCAGCCATCACGCTAGTTTTGTTGGTGACGTCAGAGTTACTTGATTACAGATTTTAACTATTATGTATGTGATTAAAAGCCAAAGCTGAAAACTCCTGAAATAAAGTGGAAATATATAAAGTTCTAAGATATGATAAGCAACTAAGTAAAATGTGTTGAAATGCCACATCAATGCAAATGTATTGAGCAGGTAAAAGAAAATGTATTTAAAGCTTTTTTTCTGATTAATCAAGTTATTTGAACAAGAAATAAAGATAGTTAGAAGTTTTTGAAACAAATACTTTAATTAAATATTGACACAAAAGCAGAAAAAGATTTTCTATGCTATCCTATTCTTAAAATATCTGCTAAAATAAACACATGGGACATATTTATAAAATCTCAAGTCAACATTTTGTACCCTTCTTCGAAATTGTGAGACAGTTTAGCCAGTTTCGCATTTTTCATGTGCTATTTTGCATCAAAGTAGGTAACCGTAACGAGGCATAAATTAAATTCATAGTGCCACAAGATAAAATTTTCATCCCTCTCTCTCTGCCACGCAGCAAAATAGCCCTCAGCTTCGCGCCTCTTATTCTTTGCCATCAGAAGGCCCCAAATGTTACCCGAATGAGTCGTAAAGTTATTTTGAGGGAAAACTTTTAAATAGCTCCCAGCTGTTGCCCGAGCTTTTGCAAAGACTTGTCTGGATAATGTTCCAGGTTACGGGCAAAGTCCTGTGAATTTTTCCCGCCCTTTTTACCCGTAAATCTGCAAGTGATGCTGCCATATTCTACTTGCATAATAAACAGGTCGTTAATAAAGATGAGCTTGGAATTTTTCCAAGCAAGTTTTTTTTTATACCACGTGATACTTCTGAGATACCTTTTCCCAGTGGTTTTACACGAAGAAAGTTTAATTGCCTTAAGTAGCTGTTACGTGCAAAAAGGCTGCCCAAAGGAGTGTAATTCACGATTCATGGGAAAAGTTAGAGACCATTAAATTACTGTTTATTTAATGGCTGAGTTAATAATTATGTTTAATAATAAAATTGTTTTACATCATTATGTAAAAACAACAAGTAAGATGACAGTTGATGTTTATAAGGGCATGGAAACCTTAAGAGGATTAATAAAATATGTTACATTGCTTCCAGATTTTGTGAAACCAGTTAGCTAAAAACAGTTTATTCATATCATAATACTTATACAAATATGTTTAAATTTGATCAATGAAACATGTTTCATTGATTCCAGATTTTGTAAAACCAGTTAGCTAAAAACGGTTATTTTTATAATAATACTTACTAAAAGATGTTTAAGTTTGAAAAAACTTTTTTAAACAGATTATTTGCTCATTGGCTAGGTTTTCTTCTTGCAATTGTTGTTGTCATTCTGTGTGGTTCGTAATGTCGAATAAGGCAATGAGTATTGTTTTAGAAAAAGCAATAATTATGGTTTTCTTGTAAGATTATCATATTTTAAAATGCATGCGAGAAAAAAATGGTTGGGGATGGTATGCATTTAAAAAAAAATCCAACTCAATTTCTATGAATAAACTCATTAGTTGTGGTAGTAATTTATTCTATGAAAAGTGGCTGTAATTTCGGTAACATATACGTTTTTTTTAAGAGTGAAAATTGAAACTTTCATTATGCTTTTCGTTTCTTTTTTTTTTTTTTTCTGTTCAAACTATTTTTAATCATAGTTTTGGTATTTTAATAGCAATAAATAGTTTTCCTATTTTTTAATGCATTGTATAAGCGCTATATTTACGCTATTTGTACTGAAATCATGTTAAAGTATGAAAACCCAAAAGTATTTTTATTAAATTTGAATTAGAGCACACATTTTTTAACATGACATTTTTTATTGATAAAATCCAATCAGTCTGTTTTAACAGTAGTTTCAATGCATCTGACAAAAGTATCATATTTTCAACTAGATAATTACCAAAACAATCACATTAGCGATTATCAGGTTTTAATTTTCAATGTTAAATGTCCTGAACGTGAAAATATGAACATGAACTACGTTGAGAATTATTCAAGTTGTGTTTACTGAGCAATTCATTACACTCTAGTCTTTACAAAAAATTTTACAAAGACAATTTTACAGATGTAGTCTAAACGTTTTGCCTTTTTTATCATGTTAATGTTTTAGAGAGACGAATATGTAAATTATACTTTTTACTTTTTGTTGTGTTTTCTTAAACTTTATATATTTTTCAGCTCCGAGTTTTGTAAGTTCCATTCATCATGAAGAATATGTGTACTTCTTTTTCCGAGAGACTGCAGTGGAGTACATCAACTGTGGAAAGGTACGTTCGTTTCTTCGCGTCTTGGTATTGCTGATAAAACAGTACTTAATAACTAAATAGGAAAAAAAACCGACTGAGTTGCAACTGTAGAATCAAGAGGGACAATTGAAAATCCTTTTAAAAGCCTTCTTTTTTTTTAATTCAATTTGTAGTATTTTATTTGCTAACAAATAGAAACTGGCAACAGATAAAAATTTCACATCATTGCGTTTAATTTCTTTGTCGGCCAACAATGAATTCGATGATCAATCGCGTGAATAAAGACTTTGCCGTAATTAAAATCTGCTTTAAAAAGACGTTATAATTCGAGTTCTATGTAACATGGATGTTCCAAACGTATACTATCAGACTCGGGAAAAAAATCTCTTTATTTTGGTATTAAATTGTAATTTTTTTAAAGTATGTTTTTACTGCAAAATCATTAAAAAAACCGTTTAGAGGTTTTTAATTGATATCTGCGTTAATTAATGTCATCCAAAGATACAACCTAGCTAAGAACACTCTCGATCAACTCCTCTTTTGAACAAAATAAAGTTTTTCAAAATCGGTCCATCCGTTTAGGCGCTAGAGTGCCACAGACAGATACACAGACACACATACACGTTAAACTTATAACCCCCTTCCTTTGTGTGTCGGGAGTTAAAAATACATTTATATATAAACAACTGATCTGTCATTTAATTTATTATTGCAGTCATTGAAGTTGTTGCACTTTTCTTTATGGGTTGAGAGTTTTGAGAAAGAAATGGTGCTGTATACCGGCACGGATCCGTAGTGGAGTTATTGGGGGTCATGACCTCCCTTCAGCGACAAAATATTGACTAAAACTGCATTTTGAAGACTTATATTTAGAAAAATTGGGCCTAAGATCCCCAATTTAAGCCCGAATATTGCTCTTTAATCCTCGTTACCGATAATGATCCCCCCCCCCTTCAAAATCGAAAACTGGATCCGCATTTGACCGTAGAACATGTTTGTACTTTATCAAACTTACATCATTATTATTATTATTATTATTATTTTGCGAGTGAACACTTCGCCTTAATTTTTTTCAGTAAATACATAACAAAAAATTTTAAGTATAAATATATTATTCACGATTTTTTAATTGTGTTTAATTTTATATTTACTGATTTATTTCCTTCTTGCCGAATTTGGTTCTGAAAGTTAAAATAATAAAGCAAAGCTGGGTTTTTATTTAGCCATCAATGCAACAACATTTTAGAGTCATTGGAGCATTGCATAAGAAAATATTAAAGAATTTAGTGAATTTTATCTTCAAAAAAATTGCTAGTAATTTTCAAATTAGTTTATGTACGCAAGGTTACACACCAACTCTTTTTCATCTAAAAGAAACAAAATCATAAAACAATCATCATTTTCTTAAAAAAATGTGCAGCATTTTATTATTTTTCTTAGTTAAATATTTATATTGAAAGAAGAGTATGAAACTAGTCTCTCTTCCCCCATTTAAACATTGCAACGATTTTTCATCCAGTCTTTAGACTCAACGGTGTCATAAGACATTCAGCAATCTCCAGCCCTCTTTTCAAGATAATCATTGGTAATGATTACGAAAAGTAAACAACATCTATAAAATAAAAAATGTGCAATAATCGTTTCTATTTTGACCAAAAAGGTGTTGCAAATTTGTATTTTTCTTAGTTTAGTATTTTCTAATAAAGCTTATATAAGTAGATCCCCTACGTTCATACATTACAAGTTATTTCTTCGAGTCTTTAGATTTAATGTTGTGATAAGACCATCAGCAATCTAAATGGTGGTCAATACGCCCGTTCTTCGCATATATATATATATATATATATATATATATATATATACATATAATAAAATAAGATGTTTGTGTGTGTGTGTGTGGCGCGCATCCCGGGAAAACGGTAAGGCCTAGAAAGATGAAATTTGGTATACAGGTGCAGTTTTTGCTGAAGATGTGCACCTCGGGCTTCGATTTTTGATATTTTAATTAGAAAAAAAGTTATTTAATGTTTTATGTGATTTTTAACACTTTTAACCTCACAGACCCCGAAAAAACCACGCCAGACGAATATTTTTTGTACTATAGTGTAGGAAATTTAATTTTAAATATGATAAATGAAAAAATTTTGAAGGCAGAGCAATTTTTGTATTTTTTATAGATTTTTGAAAAAACCTTTAATTTGCATTTTTTTTCTGGGTTTAGTTTTTTTCGAAACCCATCCTGCGAAAAGTATTGAACCCTCAATTCTAAAATTTTATTTGGTAATAATAAAAACACTCTGCCCCCTTCAGAAGAAAAAAGTTTTTAAAAATACGCAAAAGTTTTTTTTTTTTTTACAATTTTTTTAATGCAGAACGCAACGCGAGCTGTTCGCTTGCCGGCTGAGTTCCGAATTTACCTCATCAGGTGATCCAACTGAAATAGTTTGCCTTTTCTTCACCTTTTTTAATTTTTTTTTTTTTTTTTTTTTTGCAAGAGTTACTTTTTGCCACACTACGGGAAACATAGAGCTTTTTTTTTTTTTTTTTTTTTTTTTTTTTTTTTTTTTTTTTTTTTTTTTTTTTTTTTTTTTTGCGGGCTATTCTGATTAAATAAAGTCCGCGATTTTTTGCATGATCTGTGTTTTTGTTACGGATTGGCGGTTATGTTAGGTAGATACAGAGATAGAGATTGAGTGGACAAAAAATGCTTTTTTTTCGAATGAATACTTATATAAATAAAAAAAGATTGCTAATTACTGTCAGAGGTATGCATAAATCGTATAGATATATAGATAGACAAATATAGAGGTCGATATAGAGATGGACAGCAAGAAAAAGACATGCCCGTCATTTAAAAAACTTCAACGGGGTGTCAATGCCCCCTCCCCCACACACCATGACTTTGAAAAAACAATGCTTTCACATAAAAGTGGGAGTGCTTTTTGTTATTTTTCGACAAAATTTGCATGAAGAGTACGCCGTATGTGTCTCCCGTCCCCTCCTTTAAAAGCATTCCAAACGATGGAACTGGAGATAGGTCTAGAAAATATTGTATTCAAACTGCCAATGATATAGACAGATATAGATTGATTGATAGAGCCACGAAATTTATTTAAGCAGCCGCCGAAGGCGGCAACATTGGCGTAAAAAGGCGAATGATAATATCGATACATAAAGAAAAAAATTAAAATACCGTCGCTAAAATGTCTAAGCAGCCGCCGAAGGCGGCAACCCCTGGCGCAAAATGGCGAATGTCGTAAAAAGGCGGACCAACTGGTCGCCGAAGGCGGCTAGTATATATATATATATATATATATATATATATATATATATCAATTCTCTATATCACTTACTAATATCAAAGATCAATTCTCGTAAAAAATAATCTTTTATGTTTAGTAAAAGTAAGCCTCATCTTTAAGATAAAAATGGCAATATAATCTAATTTTTTAACAAAAAGTTTTGCGTTTTTGTTTTGTTTATTATCAATGTCGAATGAATCATACAAACCTACTATCATTCAAACATTCAAAAGGTTTTCATCTAGTCTTTGGAAGGATGTAATTAAAATATCAGCAATTTAAATGGTGATGAGTACGCTTGTACTTTTCAAACATATATGTATCATATACTCATAGTTAATGACCGATTCACGTTAAAAGCAATCATCTTTATTGTTTAGTAAAAATAAACCACAACTTTAAGTAAAAATGGTACAGTGTAATCGTATTTTTTAACAAAAAAAACTTCGAGATTTTCTTAGACTATTAGCAATGTCTAATGATGCATATAAACCTACTTTCCCCCTATTCAAACATTCAAACGGTTCAGAGGTTTTTCATCCAGTCTTTGGACTTAATGGTGTGATAAGAGCATCAGCAATCTAAGTGGTTGTCAATACGCAAACTGTGCCCAGAGTGCATTGTCCAAACGCCATTAATCAGCGACAGCGGGAATATTACGTTGTGTGTGATAAATCGCGTGGATAATTTGAAATACCTTTTGCATTCGGGATCGCCAGTGATGAAGCGACCAATAACTGTGAACCTCTAGCAGTCTCATATGTCAAAATCTCTCCCCGACTTTTATTCTTATGTTTCATTAAATAACTAATGAGCAAATTGGGTTTGCATTTGAGCGAGGAGTAGAAAAATCAGCCCCAATCAATGCCGAACTTGAGTCAAAGTTGGTTGTCGTGAGATGATGAATTTGCTGAGTCCCGATACTTTGGAAAGTTTGAATAATTTTTGGCGATAATAATAGGGATTAGGTATTTACGTCAAAAGTAAAAGTTTTAGTTCTGAAGGATATTAATGTGCTAAATGGTGAAAGCCTGATTGCTTTCAAATAATATTTATCAGTTGAAATATGGCGTTAAAAAAATATTTGAGTTTTATTGCATCTTAAATATATTTTTTTAATGTATAACTAAAAAAAAAGACAGAACGGAAGTAATTTAATGTTTAACGTGTTTAATGCTTGGAAAAATTGCAGAGTACTAAAAATAAACGAAATTAAATTACAATTATAAATATTTCTCCTTAGTTATCGCCAAGTAGACGAAATTTCGCAATTTTATAGCTTCAGAGTACCATCCGCGTAAAAAAAAAATATCCACTTGTTAAAAAAAAATAATTAGGCGGTACTATTATTTTTATTTATTATTATTTAAAATTTTACAAAGAGAAAAAAAGAAGAGAGTGAAAATAAACTATGCTAATTGGGGCTACAACGTGAACTATAATTTAAACACATCGTGCAATAAATACCAATATTATTCTAAAAGACCCTAATTAAGAAATAACTTACTCCACATAGTATGAAACATGTATAATATTTATTTGTCTTCAATATCAGTATTGTGAAGAGATTTAGAATAACTTTGTCAACGAAAGAAAAAAAAAGACTTTCGTCTCTTAAAACATAGCACACAGAGCTAAAGGCGCACAAAGCGTTGCCCTCACTTGTTACGTATTGTTAAAATGTGAATGGAATATTTCATTATAGAAAAAACAAATTAAAAATTTAAAAAATGCCCCCCCCCCCTCATTTTCCCTAAAAACCCAATCCTGATCGGTTTAATGGGAAATTTAGAACGAAACGCAGATGCAGAATAAATATGCAAAAATTACAACAAATACAAAGTAATATTAAATTTATCGAGCATATTTGACTGTATTTAGAACTTGAAGTAGAGCTTTATGGAGTAAATCATTCAACGATAGCTAAAATTGTAGTTACGTAGTTTTTCCAGCTAAAATAAAGTACTAAGCATTAAAATTGATTACATGGTAGCAATGTAAAATACCCATAGCCATTTGATGTCAACATGAAAGAAGTTTCGTGTGTACGTTGAATTGACTAAATATCGTTTTCGGCATATAATTCCTAGACAAACAAAATTGGTCGATTCATTGACGGTATAAAGAATTTAGGGCAAAACTCGGTTTTATGTGGCGAAAATGTTTCCAGAACGTTAGCTGTCGCTGTTGGGTAAGATGTGATGCAGTTAACCTACGTAATGAAATTCGATTCTATTACTTGAAACAGAAGTTCCGGAAATGCAACGTCAGTATTTCCACTTGAATTATTTCATTGTTGTTGCATCTGCGATATCGATTCATGTGAGTAAATTTTCTTCAGTTGGAACAATATAAAAACCTTCTTGACGTCGGCAGAATTTTCGTTTGTTTCCTCTAACTCTGATATGTCGCTCGAAAGGTTCCAATTTAAGTTATTGAAGAAGTACACCAAAATTTTCAAGATACAATTGAGGAAGTGAGAAGTAAAGGGATGTAAGTGGCAAAATGAAAAATTTGGATAACCAGTACAAATGTTATGTGAACCTCTCCTCTGTCTTGGGGCAAGAGATGGTACTAGTAGCCCTGGTAGTTACTGCTATACAGCATGGTTTTTTAAAAAAATCAATAAAAGTCTACCTAGGACGTTATCTTTAAACCCATTTTACTCAAAAATTGAAAATGTCCACTTACATCCCTTACTTCTCACTGGCTCAATTGTAGTAGTAAAAATCGAAGGTATGTAAGAGGACTGTTTAAAGTTTAGAGTAAAACGCGTTTAAAATTCAGATCCTAAATATGCTTTCATTGATTTTTTTTTTCTAATTCATCTGTACTATAGCAGCATCCACCATAGCTACTAGTACCATCTCATGCCCTAAAACAGAGGAGAGGTTCTCGGGCCATTTGTACTGATTATCTCCAAAATTTTAATTTTGGCACTAAAAATTTCTTTACATCTCGCTGCCTCAATTCGACAGACTGTCAGCCCCACTTAATCGAGTAACGGATAAACGAATCCCCGCTTATACGGATAAAACCTCCCGGAACCGAATATTTCTCCATAAGCGCAATGTTAGGAATCCCCGCGTAATCGAATAATTTCCCCGGATAATCGAATACAATTAATCAGCTCTCGCAAATATTTTTGTTAAGAAAAAATGTGAATATATTAGGAAGAAATTAAGTAAGAATAATTATTGACGGTAAAATATAAGGTAATATTTATTGCTGTCAACGGGCGAGAAAAATAATATTCATATTCCATTAAAACGTTTTTACTCGTCTGTCAAATTTAATTTGCCTTTGTCATTACAAAAAAAAAAAAAAAAATAGTGCAGTCGATAATTAAATTAAATTACACAAATAAATATACACACTTTAGACGGTGACAAATTGACAAAATTTAAATGTAAGATACGGTTGACGAGGAGGGTAAAAAGAGAGTCAGAAAAGTGTTCCCAAAAACCTTGAGCAAGCAATCCCCTATTATGGAAATTTGTAAAACATAACGTACTGAAAATTTCGTTTTAAGACAAACGTTGTCAATTTAGAAAGGTATTCAAAATTTCCCCGGTTAATCAAATACCCCGCTTTATCGAATAATATTTCTTGGATCCGACAATATTCAATTTAGCGGGGCCGACAGTATTCGTTGCTTCAGAACATTACTGTACCACTTAGTACTCCGCATTTAGATTTTTTTGCTCTTTGAGTATTGCAAGGATGAAGTGCTCCTTGCTTTGATTTTAAGGTATTAATTTGCTTTGCGTAATATTTTTTAAAAAAATAAAAAAGTAACCTTTGTTTTCTGGATGACTCAAATAATTGTGCTCTGGCGTCAGAAATTGCCTACGAGAGAAGCAGTAGTTGAAACTGTACAAGAGCTATGGTTTCATAAACAGCAATGATAACGTACTTAAAGTGACTGACGAGTGAAATCATTTTGAAATCTTTCTCTGTGAGAGGGGGGGTGGGATTTTGCAAATATTTTACACATATTACAAATGAAAAACTCCGAGAACGTGGATAAGTCAAATGATGCTTACAAATTTAAAGACGTTTTAAGATGGGATTTTCAGAAGAAAAAAAATGTAAGCAGTCATAAATGACTTCTTATTTCGAAGTATCTGAAAAAAAATGTATTCTCTGCAAAGGTATTTTTTGTAGTATACATATTAATTCTTAATTATATCAAAACTATAAGTGTTATAGTCTATGTATTATGCGCTGTTCTTGAGAAATAAAGTAAAAGTTATTCTTAAGAAGGCTGGGATAGGAACTTCTGATATGTCGAACTACCGTTTACTCGAAGGTTTTAGCCGGTCCTTCGGGACTTCGAATTATTGAGAGTTGACTGTATTTAGTATTTCACATGAGAAAGTTACAATAAGAAGATATTGTGGTTAGCAGCACAAATAATTGTAAATGCCACATAAGAATTTATCGTAGGTCACATGTCTCCTATACCTACCCCTATTTAAGCGTTTGACATCGTTATGAATGTTAGCCGATTCTAATTTATGAAATGAATGCGCCAGAAAACTTGTAAAACTAGTAAAACTCTCTACGAAAAAAAATGTATGAGATTTTTTTCTCATATGAATACTGATGGGGTTTTTTTTCCTTTTCTCTCTCTCTCTCTCTTCCTCTCTTTTTTTTCTTTACTAATAATAAAGCTCAAAGTTTCTTTGTCTGGATGTCTGGATGTCTCGGTCTCTGTGACACGCATACTGCCTAGACCGTTCAGCCGATTTTCATGAAATTTGGCACAAAATTAGTTTGTAGCATGGGGGTGTGCACCTCGAAGCGATTTTTTGAAAATTGGAATTTGCTCTTTTTCTATACCAATTTTAAGAACATTTTCCCGAGCAAAACTGTCATAAGATGGACGAGTAAATTACCAAGTTATCATAACACGGAACTGTAACATGGGTACGCCAATTGGTGAGAAATTCACCATACATTATTTGTGAATATACAGGCGAACCAAAAGGCCTGTTAATTTCCTACTACGGGCAAAGCCGTGCGTTTACCACTAGTTTTAAATAAGACAAATAAAAATCGTAACGTTTTTGCAATTTAAAATAAGCAAGAAATTTCGAAACATTCGGGTTGGAAAACAATTTTAACTTGCGGGTTTTATTTTTTTATTAAAATACTCCTTGCCAAAATAACAGTGATTGTGTCCATAAAAAAGACTTAATCTCCGTTTCTTTTCTTATAACTTTCAAAAAAAAAAAAAAACGAAAATAAAGGTTAAGATACTATTGTGGACTATCTCCAGCTCAGTAATACAGAATGCTTTGTTTCCTCATGGTTAGAAAAAAACGCAACAAAGAGGTAACTCCAATTCGATAGGGTTCTTCAGGTCTTGATGAAGATTAATCGTTTCCCCCTTATCGATATCGGAGATGTCTGTCCCAACAAAAGGGTAAGAGCGAACGGAAAAAATGAGTCGAGTTAAAAGAGAAGTCGTGTATACTGCTGGGCGAAAACAACATAGTGTATGAATCGTTGGAAAGTGGCTGCCGTCGCCATTTCTTTTGTGCTCATGTAGTGACCCCTGTTAAAGCATTTGCTGTTTCAGTTGTCTCTCTGAATCACTGTTAAGAATCTTGGATTTCCGTAACTATATGTTTTCATCTATGTTTAATGGCTGTGAGATTTCGGGGCATTGTTTCTTTTGTTGGTGCTTGATAGTGAAAAATGGATTGTTTGAACTAACATTAAGCCGGTCTTTCATGGCGCAGGAGTTGAAGACGATGACATTAAAGATGGTTGATGAAGCTGTCAAGGTTTATTTTATAAGGTTAATTGAAAGGAAAATTACATTTTTTGTAAATGAAATTGTAGAAATATTAAAGAGAAGGTATTTATTGAACTTTAAAACAAATTAATATTTTTTTAAGAAAGGACATTAAATAAATATATCAACTTTTCTTTTATTGAAGATTGAATAATACAGTATTGTGTTTTTTATTTAGCTTAATTATTTCTGTACAAAGTATGGGAAGTAATTTAAGTAAAGGAATTTCAGTTTAAAAATAAAAACGCATTTATTGTATCTATAAAAAAATAATTATTTTAACTACGTGTCTTAGAACTAGCTTAACAATTACAAAATATATGTAAATAAAGAAATAAAAATGGATCTACAATAAGCTTAAATGTAGCAACTTACTACGATAAATATTTATTGAAGAATTTATTTTCATATATACTGATTTACAGTAACTATCCTAACTTCAGCATTTGAAAAAAAAAATGAATTTGTACTTCAAATGCAGCTTGCAAATATTCAAAAATTCGAATAATTTTGCAGATTAATAAGGTTGGTAGAGGTGCTATTTTATTACAGCAAAATCATTTTTCACAATTAGGAACATATCTTGTCTTTTTGGGCTCTAATTATAATTATAATTTTTGCATTGCTCTTATTACAAAAATATATATGTTTAAGAACTAATTAAGGGGTTTTTGCTTTTTTTTTTGAGTCGAGTCTTAGTCTTTCAATAGTAAATTAGGAGTAATAAATTTACCCAATTACCAAATACGTATCCATACAAATCATTAGTAAGTTAATTTAACTCTAAATTTTTCTGAAAGTATTTTAAGTAGATGAAATGTATTTGTGAAAGAAATATAAACTTATAATCCATTCAGATGGGTAAAGTTAACATGTATATCTCACTTTATTCCTCACTGGTCAAGCTGCCAATCACAAATTTGATGCTACTGTGTTTGATTTGCTTAGCGAACTGTCTGTAAGCCTGGAAAAAATATTGAAATTATCACGTTAAGCATTTAACATACGCGATGATTTATATATTCACCCTTGTGTTCTTTCAGATGG
Source organism: Uloborus diversus (assembly GCF_026930045.1). Taxonomy (NCBI): domain Eukaryota; kingdom Metazoa; phylum Arthropoda; class Arachnida; order Araneae; family Uloboridae; genus Uloborus; species Uloborus diversus. Next base: position 151,798,856 of record NC_072736.1, on the reverse strand, counting down.
TGTATTCTAGAGTCGCTCGGGTGTGCACCAGAGACAAGGGAGGGGCTCACAAGTTTCGGAACCGATGGACTTCATTCTTAAAAGCAAGACTCAACTGTTCCCTCCCGGGGGAGTTTCCTTTCTACTTCAATGAAATACGTAAGAACAACTATTCAATGTCCTTTTTTTTTCATTCAAAAGTTAAGCCAAATGCGGTGCTTTTAGCTGAATGGTTTTAAACTCCAGTAATACATTAAGATATTAATGTAGTTTTGGCCCGATCTGCAAAACAGATATTAACATCATTCTTGCTACTTCTTGCAGAGGACCTCGTCAGGAAACACTTTTTGTCACATCTCGGATTGGACTACTAAATATTGACACATTTTTTTATGCATATGAGTGATTATCCAAAACCCTGACAATGAATGACATGAAAACCTGGGAACAAACTTTGAAATAATGTCCCTTGATTATTTAAATAGTTAAATTTATTTAAAAAATTTTATGTAACAAGTTTAAGTATGGTGTTCTGAGTAGCAGTAAACATAGACATAGCTAATAAAAAAAGTCATTCAGAAAAACGAAGATTTGAAGTATCACTTCTTACTCTCGTACGTACGTCTTCAGCCGTTGATTGCATTTTACTCCTAAAAAATAAATTTCACTCCCGCACAAAATTTTAAGAAGGTTTTTCACGTATTGAAAAAAAAAAAAAAGCTACAGATATCTCTGACAGCACTTGTTATGGACAGACCTGTTTTTCTTTAAAATCAATAGCATTATATTGTACTCTTCATAGATCAGAGAAAAAGTAAGCATAAATGTAGCTAGTATGAAAAACTCATTTAGCAATACGAAGTTTTTATTACGCTTGTGCGTACGTTTTTATTCTCTCTTTTTTTTTTTACATTTAACTCCTAGTATAAGAAATTCACTCCTTCAAAAAAAATAAATAAATAAATAAATAAATAAAAGAGGTATTTCACGCTTTGAAAGACCAATATCTCAGGTAGAACATGTTATAGATTGCTCTGTTTTGTTTTCGAATCGACAGTTTTATCTTGCACTTGTCAGAGTAGCAGTCAGCTTAAATATAACTAATATAAAAAAATCATTAAGAAATACGAAGTATAGACGTTTCACTTTTAACGCTCGTGCGTACGCTTTTAGTCTTTTTTTTTTACATTTCACACCTAGAAAATCAATTTTACTCCTGCAAAAAAGGAGGTTTTTTACTCCTTGAAAAAAACTTACCGATGTCTCTGATCGCACATGTTATGAATTGCTATGTTTTCCTTTTGAACCAACAGCGTGTTCATTTACTCTTCATCCATCAGAGTATCAATGAACATAAATATAGCTAATATAAAATAATAAGTTTTAAAGTGTCACTTCTTACGCTAGTACGTACATCTTTAGTCTTTTTTAACATTTCGCAACAAGAAAGTAAACGTCACTCCTGGAAAAAAAGTTCAAAGAGTGTTTTGTCTCCTTGAAAAAAAATCCTACCAATACCTCTGGTAGCACATATTATGGATCTCCCTGTTTTTCTTAACTTTTCCGCTCGTACCCACGAATTTTCTAAATCACAAGTTTGAAGAAATGAATGATATTAATCGCACCAAGTTTCCTTCTAGATAATTCCCACTTTATTGTCCACAACTTTTGAAGCTACTTTCTTGATTCTCCCCACCGTAATCTCCGCAACTATTTTATCGGTTTAATGGGGCTAAGTAAATAACTAACATCCAACATTAGAGCTAAGTGAGAACATTGTATGAAGTTCATCCATTTTCTTCTTAAAGATAGACTGGAAAAGGAGGATTAAGTTTAAGACCGCTGCCCATTTGTTCCCCTCTGGTTAGTGGGCTACCGCAGTAGAAGTACAGTAGCCTCTTGGGCCGTCTCGTCTTAATCCGGAAACAGAGTGCCTCGGGTCACAAGAACGTCTAAGGGGATGAAGATAACTTTTACTTCCAGGAGGAAGGACTTGGGGCGAGCGATGATGATAACACTCGCCAAAGTTATGTTTCTTCAGGTCATTAATCTGACACCCGTCTTTGTTGAAATGCAGATCAAAGACCGGATTTGTAAAAGCCTAAGCCGGATTTATTGTTTTTGCACTCTTGAAAGATTTCGTACTCAATTTGTTTTATGGTGATTAATTTGATCAGTTTTTAAAATAAACAATGTGGATATTTACAGTAAATTCCAAACAGAAGACATGTCTTACTTTGTGCTGCAGGATATCATTAAAAATAATAAGATTATTATTGGTAGTACGATTTCAAGAAATAAGAAAATAGTTTGAAATATGGACATTGGGCCTGATATGAATCGCTTATTTGGTAGAGGTTTAAGGCTCTATTTTTGATCTCGTCCGTCTCTTTTGCAAAGACAACAATTTTCAGTATCAATTTATTTTAGTGGCATAAAGCAGTCAAAAATCGTTTTAATCAATTACACTATTATCACCATTACCAAGAAAAACAAAGCAGTAAACTGTATGGCAGGGTGATGCTATCAAACTTTAATAAGTCTTTTTTTTTTCCTTTTAGACATGACAACTCGAAAAAAAAAACATTCCATTTAATTTTGTGCTAGTACAAAGTAGAAATCCACACAAGTAGTATAAAATTGAAAAATGTTCAAATAGGTAGCAATCGAAAGAGTACCTTGAGACATATTTTTGATGGAAAAATTATTTGCCTTTGTCAAACCGTTATCGAGACATAAAGTCTTACAATCAGCACAATTTTTAAGATAAGCACTAAATTGTAAATATTTTGCGGGAAATTGATCACACAATTTGTAGATGCATGCACACGATTTGTCTGCATGCATCTACAAATCGTGTGAAAGATTACTTCCCTTTATCACTAAAACTTGCTAAAGTTGGAAACTCTTCTTAATATTTCGGCAGATTTTACCAACTTTTTTAAAACGGGGACACGAGAGCAAATAGTTTATGCGTCCAGAAACATGTTTTACAATTCTCTATCGATTCCTACGGATTAATTTAATTTTTTTTTATTATTACACTTATCGTGTGGTTTCCTGGTAAATATAATAGTTTTTTTCCAAGGACTTTTTCTGGAGGACTTCTTAATCATTTGAGTTTAACAAGCGAAAGAGATCCTTAGCAACAACTGCTGTTCAAGTGATATATAAAAGTCTGTTTTATTAAATAGATGAGACAAACTTTTATATAGATCAACTTATCCATACTCAGTTATTTTTGCAGAAAAGGCAAAGAATGGTAAGAGGCGAAAAATGATACCATTTCGCATTTTTCTTTTTTTTTATTCACAACACATAAAAGGCGAAAAATAAAATCCTGCAAATTTCAAAGTTTTACTTTCATCTCTAATATTTAATGCAACTAATTTGATGCTTCATACAAAAATTTCATGATAAAAGCAGAAATGTGTTCTTTCGTTTACACTCCTAAAGATTTTTGAAACGGATGGCACCTCCGACAAAAGCTCTTCGAAAATGAGATTTTAACACAACTTTTGTACTTCTTGTGAATTCTTTATGTTGTGATAATAGAATCAGGCTTTGTCAGTCAAACCCACACCACATCTCCCATCATTTTCTGCTCCTACGCCAGCATTCTAAAATGAAGATAGAATAACACAGTGCAAATATGCCAAATTCGACTTAAATTAGAAATTTGAACTATTTTCATGATTTCTCGACATTCCTTTTTTTTTTTCCTTTTTTTTCCCATTCTTTTTATTTATTTATTTATTTATTTTTTGTTATTCATTGAAAATGATTGACGTATACTTATTAATTTGTATTCATTATATACAGTATCGTTGTACCTTCCTGAAGATGGGTTGATGTTAAAAAAAAAAGGTTTAAACTTTGAACATTTACTTCATAGCACTAAACTAATTGCTGCCAATCGTTTCCATACATTCCGTATAATCTCTTGAAGAGTGGATTTGGGTCGTAATTCCGGCAGATATAAATGACTAACTCAACAAAAATCACAGGATATCGTGACAATGGACCTTATGGGAGAGTTAGAACTAAAAGATTAAACCAGGCGGTTATGTGCACTTAAAATAGTGTTCGAACAGAGAAAATATGTTCGAAATCGAACAAAAGATGGAGAAAACAAAAGGGCAAAGCAGGAAGCCCTAAGACAAAGAGCAATAGAAGAGAATTCTTAAGTATGTAAGAGAAAGAGCGAAAGACAAATTCTTCTTGGAGACTGTTTACGGTCGGGCGAGTATTTTCCATGAGGATAGATTAGGGAGTACTAGAAGCAGTCAGGCAAAAACTAGAGATGGCCCTTTTTTTGTATTTTTGTTCATCGTCGTCTGTTAGGATCCGCTCTTTTACTTTTACTTTTCCTCCCCCGTTCCTTTTCTTTCATACCTCTCTCTCCCCTGCACTTTTTTTTTCCATTTTTAATTTTCCTTTGATGTTAAATGCTAGCTGTGAGTCATTTTTGCCCAAGAAAAATCGATAAAAATCGAAACTAGAACATTTTTCTTTCGTTTTGATGAAAAAAAAGAATGAATCGGATGTTCGATACGTGAAATTCTTAAATTTATTCTTCAGTAGACTTTACTGGTTCATTTAAAAAAAAAATTGATTCATCCTGATTTTGTATCTCAAGTTAACTCCAAAGTCTTATTATGTGACATAAAAATGTTTTAAACCTGCAAAGTTTCATTAAAAAAAAAAAATCTGTGTTTCAACATTTTAATACTAACATAATTTCATCCTATGTCATTGTTTTTGATTTACAGGTGTCCCGCGTATTGCACGGTTCATTCGTTCCGTGTAGTATCTTAACCGTATTATACGAGACTTTTTTAAAGTAACACTTTTACTTATTTTTAATATTAATTATGCAAGTGCATGAGAAAAATCAGGTTAAGATGTTTCGTGTTATATCGAAACCGTGTTCTGTGTTATATGAGACTTAGAAATAATGTACATCAAGAAATGTGTACCGTGTTATATCGAAACCAAGTTTCATGAAAACAAAGTAAAAACTTATTACAGTTATCAACCATTAACAGAATGTATCAAACAAAAATGAAATTCTATCTTTTTTAAATATAACATTCGAGGTACATCAAAACCATGAAGTATTAAATTCATGTTTCGTACTGTGTTATATCGAAACCGTGTTGTATAAGTACCGTGTTATACGAAAGACGCCTGTATATGTGAAGACATAGTTATGTAAAAACTTAAAGATTAAGTATGGCAAATTGAAGGACATGCGTTGGCAGTTATAGTGTTTCTGTTTTTATTCTGGTTGTGTTTCTGACATTGAAGTTTCCTGAATTGCTTACGTCACCACGTTTTATCACGACAGAATATGAATCTGAAAAATAACGTTTTCGACTTTATATTGGAATTTAAAGTGCATACATTTTAAAATTTTGGATCATAAGGTTAACTATTTTCTATTGCAACACAAACCAACTACGCGAGTTGTCATAGACTGTTTCACGACGGATAAGCGAAAAGATGGTTTCAATCACACACACACAAAAAAAAAAAAAAAACTAAGTTCATAATTAACTTGAATTCTGAAATTTTGAATTCAAATTATGTTTTTCGCAATCACGAGTTGCGACAGGACCCTACTCATTGATTACTACCCTACTTGTTTCTAGTAACGGCTCTTGTCCTTCCTCTTGGGCGGTTACGTGTGTACAGTTGTGCATGTGTATGTTTGTGTGTGTGCGTAGACCTGTGTTTATGCACGTTAACATGTGTGTAAAGGTACGTGTGTGTGACTGTGTATGTGCGTGCGCGTGTGTAGGACATGGACGCCACCGACCAGGAGAAGCGGCCACCGGGAGGAGTCGCGCCTGCAGAGAACGGTGGGGTTGAAAAAAGAACCAAACATCAAGGACGGTCAAGTGAAAAAAATTTAAAAAAAAATGAAAAAATACATAAACGCTGAAAAAAAAAGGAAATTAGATGATAATTAATTGCATGACATAATATGTATCACGTCAGATAAAAATTTAAAGAATGCAGTAGTCCTCTGGTTTGATCTAAGAAATTTCACTTCCAATAGGTAATATCGATTTTCCGGTAGACTAATCAACATATAATTTATAGATGTTGATATTCTTCTTGCAAGAATCTTTTTTTTTTCAAATAATATTGCACCTTCTCTGAATGAAAAAAAAATATCTTAAAATTACTGAATATTGCTATTTAGCTAATTTTTGCATACATATTCCAAGGTAAAATGTGGGGAATGTGCTACTTTAAATAGTTGGTTGGTCTGTGTGGTGCTAAAAGTGAGTCTAAACATGAAAATTGATTATAAAAAATCTTAAGAATATGCTTTTTTACCAAAAAAAAAAAAAATACAGTTTTTTAAATAAAACAAAAATCCTGCAATCCTTTTATTTTATGGATAAAATGTCATCATGTACAATAGTTTCCGTTATTTATTATTCCGCCAATATTATCATTATTACAAGCCATTGGTTGTATCCCGTAAGACTATGCAACTCGACTGTAATATATATTAAAATTTTAACAACTATTTTTATATATTTTTAAAACATTTGAAGTGTTTTAAATGTCCTTTAATTCTTGATTTCAGGAGAAAAAAAAACTACATGAAATTACTTTCAAAAGATATACTTGTATTTTAAGAAATATACAGTATGAATTAAAAAACATAACCACAGTACATGACCTCAGTTTTATTAGAAATACAAGTATATTAAAATTTACGCTTTAAATTTATTTCTGAATCACTTCTTTTCTCAGAATATTTCTAGTTTCTGTTCAACAAAATCACCGCACTATATTACTATCAGAACGTTTTAAAAATCTACTCTCTACGCGGTTATTAAACATATATTTTTCTGAATTTTCAGATATTTTTGACGATTGGTTGACGTTGTATAAAAGAAATCATAAAACCTTACTAAATGTTGAGAGATAAAACCAAGTTCATGAATTGCATTTAAAAAGCAAAAAAAAAAAAAGAGAGAGAGAGAAAAAGATAAGAATAAGAAAATGTTCGGAAGGTACCAACCGATGCATGATATTTTAACTACCTTAACAAGATCAAAATCAAATGGAATTTTCATTCGCTTATATTTTTTTCCAAACCTGAATTATAACAAGATGAATTTCTTTTAATGGTGACTTCGTCGTACGAATGGCTGAAAATTTCTGACGATTTTTTAAGATAGTTTTTAGAAGCACCATTTGAATCTTTCTATTCAATTCAATCTTCCTCTGCCACAAAGGGATTTTATATTTTATTTTCCCGCCTTATTTTCGAATATATTTTGAACATTTTTTTCCCTCACGCGTCGCATCATCTTTATAAAATTTTATTCCTCATATTCTTTTACCAGATATCCGACATTTGATCTCGTAGAGAAATTTCCCTACGAAGCATTTTTTACCCTTTGCTGCGGGGGAAAAGTGAAACCAAGGAATGCTGATTAAAGTTACTTTTTGGTCTTCTATTTTTTTCCACGGATTGGGAATTTTATTAGTATTGACGCGTTTTGGCTTCTAAGGTGTTGAAAATTCGATAGATATATTTTACCTTTATCACGATATTTTTTACTTGAAATCAATTTAATCATCGTTAAATTTAATATGCATGATATAGTTAAGAAATATAATCCGTGTCCTAGAAAATTGAAATTTTGTACGTAGACTCCTAGTGGGGTTTTCGGTTGCATTCGGGTGTTTCTAAAGGGATCTTTTGCCCCTTTTTGAGGAGGAAATCATTGTTAATTTCGATGTAAACTCAAGTGTTTTTTTAATTTGGCGGACACTTGGCGATATATCGCCAGTCTTTCGATCGCCAAGTTTTGTCGCCAACTTGGCGACTAATTTGGTGATTTTTTTTATACTTTTTTAAAATATGGTTTCAATTTGACCACTGTTGGTGATATTTAGAGAGTAAACTATTGAATGACATTAAAATTGCCAATAATGGAGAAATGACATATGACTTCCTTTTACTCCAATTTAGGAGTAAAAGGAAGTCATGTGATGCACGTATCAGCTCGTTTTTATTTTTGTTACATTTCTGAAGTTGTTCAAATGATTAATAAAAACATAGTTTGGAAGGAAAGTTCTAGCGTGCATGCCTGTGTGTGTGCGGGTATGCACTTTGTCTATCAGACGTTGAAAATTCAATGCTACTTTCAAAATTGCGATATATGTTTTCAACGTGCAATCGATTCCTTCGTGGTGTAATTTTATATACGTACATGATATAGTTAAAAAAATTGACAGAACGACAAAAAAAATTAATGCACTTAAAAAATATCAATTTTCAAACTATTATAACTTCTTAAAATAAGCATCATAAATCGAAAGTTTCTTTGATTATCAAATAATATTTTACGTGTTAAATTTTTGAAATTGATCAAATAAGCTATAGGCGACGAATTTAAAAAAAATGATTTTGGAGCACATAGTAGCTTTATTCTTAAGATGTATAAATACATCTCTTATTTCAATATCTTTTAACGCATTTCGTGGTATAGTATGATTTTCATCGTTAACTTATGCTTCATAAAAATAAATATTTAAAATTCTACTAATATTTTATGCCATTTTACTACTGAACTGTATTGAAGTGATACTAAGTGCTTGAATACGATTTTGCGAGCATTCTACTTATCGAAGATGCTCTGGAATGAGAATAAGGTGCCCTTACATTAAACAGTGTGTAGCTTTGCTAAAAGAAAGATGCTCATATTTCAATAGTGAGACTGTATTGAGCAAAAACAGCTAAAATGAAAAAATAATTATTAATACATTTAATAATGTTTAGGACTTGTAATGCTGCAAAATAAACAAAACATGATAAACACTGAACCAACGGATAATGGACACAGCACATTATGCGTTAAAAACTTTCTTGGTTGCAATAATCGCCGAAACTAATAAAAACTACTACAGTTCCTGTAACTAGTAGAGTAATAATTATTTCTTTAACGTGTTGCTTTATATGCCTGCTTTATGAGCGTACAAAGTGAGACCTTCTAATCATTTAGCTTTTATAATAAACTAGAAAATCGCCCGTTAAGATATGAAGGGTGAAATTTGCCTCTACATTTGAACGAAGCCATTGATTGCCTGTTTGGTGTATTTTGATAGTTGACATTTTAAATCTAACTCTAGTGGATTAACCCTAAACTCCAGTAGGTAGCGTTCATTGTTGACTACGTTTTCGTTTCTTCATTCCCCTGAAATACACAGTCTTTCCAGTAAAACAGTTAAGTGATCGGATCGAGTTCAGTCTTGTCAAAATAAAGCATTTCCCTGCAGGTCAAATATTACCAAAATATACTATCAAATGATCATGCCTCGGCTCGAGTTTCATTGTTGACGACGTCAGGGGCGTTACTCGATCATTAGCATATATATATTTATGAGGATGATAAACTTATTTAGTTAATAAATATTTTCAAAGAAAAGTAAACACGAAGAAGAAATTGTGTTTGCTTAAGTATGTGGCAGCACAAGTTAATAGCAGTTGTTTTTTCAAATATACTCACTTTCAAGGAATGAACTTAATGAGAGGGAGAATCAATCAGCTTTCATAATAAATGATAAACTTATTTAATTAATAAATATTTTTTTTTTGAAGTAAATACTAAGAAGAAATTGTTTTTACTTAAGTATGTGGCAGCACTAGTTTATAGCAGGTTTCTTTTCAAATACACTCAATTTCAAGCAGATGAACTTAATGAGCGGGGGAATATTAAATATGTTTTCTGTGATGTATGCCTACTTTTCTCCCAGCAAGTGTATTCACTATCCACTCCAAAAAATATTAAGCCCGGGAAATATTTATTTCAAATAATATTTCTCTTAATGCTTTTGCTAATGCCCTGCGTAGACAATATTTCATTCTGAGATTTTATTACAGTATGAGTTTTCGAAATCAGTTTTGACGTCCCCAGCAAATGAAAACGACCTCAAAGAACGATACAAATGCTCTTTCGAAAGATTCCCTATTTCCGTATGCGTGTGTTGGTGGCGTATTAATACCTCCAAGGAGTTGTACTCCCCCAGTAGTAGAATATATTCAGATTCATTCCGCAAAAAAAAATCCGCTCCCATCACAACCAGCTGCCTACCCAAGTTTTTCCACACTCAACACTGGATCTAAAACGTATTCTAATGGCCAAAAGATGGCGAAAAAAAATGTTATTACATCCCTCTCCTTAAGAAAGGGTGGATAGAACGAAATAAATAAAAATAATGGAATATCTCGCGAACCCATCATTAATTTCTCTTTTTCCACTTGTATTTGCAGAATCCACCAGCCACATTGTGGACGGACTCTATGGTGGGAAGCCTGCGCAGTTGATCTACGCTGTCTTTACTACTCCAACGTAAGTGATTTTCATGCTCCCCCCTCTCACTCATAACCCCCCTTTCCCCTCCCTTCCTCCCTATTCCAGGCGGTTATTATTTTAGTTCCAGTGGCCCATTATTTTTCTCCCGAAAAAGTTTTAGATTTTTTTTTTCCTCGCGCAGTTTTCGTTCTGAGAAGAGAAATTTTAGGTGATGCATTATACTTAAGTGGAGATTATTTTTTGCCACTCAGTTGGAGATGTAATTTTTTCTTTATTATTTCATTTATTACTTTTTTAGGTTTAAGTCTAAATTGCTACATCAATCTTTTTCAGTTCCTTTGGCGTAGAACAGGAAGATTGTTTTTTTTTTCTATAAATGTTCTCCACATTTTGTGTTTTTTAAGATCTTAGTGGCTTAGAGAAATACCAATTTTTGATGAAATTAAATGTTATTTTAAGTTGTGACCTTTTTTTACAAACACCAAGCACACGGTCAGCACTTAAATTTTGAACAGCGCTGCTCTTATTAATTTTCGAAAAGGCGGATTAAATTGCCTCAAAAAATGTGTTGAACAGCTCATTTTAGTCATATTTCTTAAGAAACTACTCGTAAATTTATTTTTTTCTTTGCTTAAATTTAGTTGCTCTAAACAATTTTTCTCCGGATAATAGTTGTTAATAATAGCTCTTACGCTTACGGCAATAAAGATTACGGCTTTTATAATTTCAAGAAAGGCAACAGGATTTTGAAAGAAAGGAAAAATGTTTGTGCTTATTATTCATTAATAGCTTACGTAATTATATGATAGTGGAACAATAGCTTATTATGTACATTATCCAGCAGCTTTGCATAAGCTTTTTTATTTTATTTCTTCCTGTTTTAAAGAGCTTAATTCTTTTTTCAGCAATTCTTCCTCCTTTATGAATATAAGCATGAAAATTTGCGAAACGTAGTATCATGATCTCTAGCATCATATTGATTTTGGAATATATAGTTGATATAATATACTACATTTTTAAGAACTCACATAATATTTCACTTTTTTAAACATATACAATTTGAAAAAAGGTATTAAAATATTGCCGAAACAATAGTACAAATGCTTTTTGATATATTTCGGAATATTTGCGAAATGCAAAAAAAGAAGAATAATATTAAACTGAAAAAAATACTACTTAATGAACAGTAAAGTTTTCAAAAATCTAACATTTTGTATTAATATTAACTGTTTTAGTATTATTTATTTTTATCTTTAAATTTACTAATTAGTGTCAGGAAACATGTAAAAAAATCAATGGAATTCCCTAGTGGAATACCAAGTTTAATTACCATGTTTCATAAATTTACCGATGCAATTTGAAAAAAAAAAGAAGTCGCATAAATGCAAGAAAAGTCGGTGTTTTATGTAGGAATGACTGAATTATGTGCCCTTGAAATAAGTATACTGTCGTGGGAAGGTAATGGGCAATATCTGAAAATCTTTCTTTTTCTCTTTTTTTTTTAACATTTATGTCATCTATTGTACTTTAGCATAATTATTAAATCTCGTTTACTAATGTCACAATAGTAACGATAAATCCTTGGATATTTCCAAAATTAAAATTTATCAAACCTGAATATTCTTAGTGCTCGCTAGTATATGGACTTATGTTTGATATTGAAAAGAAAACTTGGTTGTTTGCAGATCGTGCAATATTGCTGAAATGGAAATATTTTTTAGTAAGTTAATTATCAACAATGAGTAAGCTAAACAATATTTCTTGACCTCACTTTAATATAATTTACGTAACAACAGACTAAATTTTTAAGGATATCGATGTGTGTTAAACGAGATTCCGGTCCAAAAGTTTTCGGAAATTCGAAGTTCTACCGTAAAAAAAAAACATGCTTTTTCGATAAATATGTTTTTGAATAATTCAAAATAAATAAATAAAAAGCATGTACAGTAGGAAAACTAAAATAAACTTTCTTTTTCCAAATGAAACAGTTTATCGACACGAAAAAATATGTAAATATTATTACACACGAAGCAATTTCATTTGAAACATTTATTAGGATACATTAATACTACAATTATTCCAATTAGGCTGTTGGCAGTTATTTTCTTTACAAAAAGGGTGTGTGTCTGTGCCTGGGTGTGTGTTTTTATTATTTTTTAAATCTTAAATATGTTTCCGAAATTTTAAAAGAGACATTGTCGGAATAATTGTCAAAAGTCTTTAAAAGGCGAAGAAAAATAATAATAAAAAGGGCCAACCCTGACACAAATATTAAAAAATGTCGGCCTTGCCTTATAAACGCACGTAGTGAACTACTTAAAGATAAATCGTGCAATTGGGGGCCATCAATAACTTCAACTTCCATTTACAAGCGCAAGCAGCAACGTGATGACAGAATCAGTTAATTATTGGCTACCTACAACTATTAATGCGTGACCCCCCCCCCCCTAAATTGCCCTCCCCACTCCAAGCCCATTCAGATCTTCCATAATGGAAAAACAACAGCCAATAGGGGACACAAAAAATGAAGGAAATTTTCATGTTATTAATGAATTACGACCGTGGGGGTTCTTAATGGAAAAACGAAAAAAGTAATGAAAAAGGCACAAGGCGTCGTGGAAGCATTTGTTGAGGGAAAAACGCTCTTGGCCATGCAGAGATGTATCTTAGTGAGGAGAGAAAAATGGATTAAAATAACAGTAAGACAGAAAATTAATTTGAAGAAATGATAATATGGCTGTAATAAAGTTTTTATTCGATGACACGAAGAAGGGTTTATTGATGCAAGAATAACCTGGTTTTCTTGTTAAATTGAGAAAGGAAAAATTTTTTAAAAACATATCGCTTTTGTGTGAAAAAAAATCAATTGGTTCGAGAGAAATGATGATTGCGTTTTTTGATTATATCTTTGTTTGAAAATTAAGCTTTTTAAATTTGTCATTGAAAATGTAGTTAATCGTTTTTTTTTTTTTTTTTTTTTTTTTTTTTTTTTTTTTTGGAACAAATAATCTGTTTTGATGAGGAAATACTTAAATATGAAACAGTTGTACTCAAATGAAGACAGTTTTAATCTTTACTAAAAATAAAGCTGAAAGACTGTCTGGATCTCTGTGACGCGCATAGAGCCTAGGCCGTTCGGCCGATTTTCATGAAATTTGGCACAGAATTAGTTTGTAGCGTGGGGGTGTGCACCTCGAAGGGATTTTTCGAAAATTCGATTTTGTTCTTTTTCTATTCCAATTTTAAGAAAATGTTCCCGAGAAAAATTATCATAAGATGTAAGAGTAAATTACCAAGTTATCATAACGTGGAACCGTAACATGGGCAAGCCAATTTGCGAGAAATTCATTATACATTATTTGTAAATTTACAGGCGAACTAAAAGTCCTTTTAATTTTCTACTGCGGGCAAAGCCGTGCGGGTACCACACTTATAAATAAAAAGATAAAAGTCGGAAACAACGTTTAAAAGCACAGATAAAATATTGAAAAGTTTAAAACGTATGCCTAGTTATGCTACATGGATGCTGTCGATTCTCTGCATCTCGAAAATTCACTAACTGGAACCAGACGGCTAGGTCAGTGCCTAACCATTATACCACTCTGTCGGCGTGTCATTAATTCCATTAAACTAATTAGATAAAGATGAGTTGGTCAGCTTTCAAAAATGAATGCAGAACAAATGACGCTTAAGATTTTTCATTTAATTCTCGTTTGTAGAAGATCAAGAGTATGTTGTAAGAAATCAGGAGAAATTGCGTGGATGAGGATATTGTCATTCTAAAAATTAAGATCCGATGGTCGATTTCTAGTAGAAGGAAGAAATGGAAAAGGCTTCTGAATAAGGTCAATGCCTATAAAGAGCTGTCGTGCCAATGCGGCTGGTACAGATGATTCATATTTTAATTAATTGCATTTCTATCAACTGTATAAGTTTAGTTTCAAAGTGAAATTCAAAGATTATCTAAGTATAGCCCCCTCCGCCACTTTTTACAACACTCCACGTATTTCCCAGAAAACTTCGTTTTAAAAGTAAATAATACACGCGGCATAACGATAAAGCCTTGTATTTTTTTTTCTTGTGTCGAATGCTGCACTAAATGTTATATGCCCCCCCCCCCCCCTCCTCGTTTCAGTTATTGCGATTTTTGCTTAGGGAGAATTTCTAGATTTTAATACAGTAACTTTCTTCAAATAAATAAATAAATAATATTTACTGAAACTAATTGACTTAGCTCTCCAAAAATGTTTTAAAATGCAGTAACAAATAAACATAATGCATATGATCTAGTGTGTCTTTTCATTTGTAGTGATATTTGGCTCAGTCCCCTGTTCTTTTCGACTGTTTTATTAAATATTACCGCGTTAATTTCAAAGTTATTAATATTCAATGTACCTTTGATTTACAAATTTCTAGAAGTATAAAATATTTTTAGAGCGATACTTGATCAACATCGAACAAATTCTTTAATTTCGATTTTACAGAAAGTTTTTTTTTTCTTTTTGTCTGTGTGTGTGTGTTTCATTCATAAAAAAATATCAGAAGGGATCATTAAACATTAATTTATATCCTTAAGCTTATTCATTTTTCCTGAAATAATAATTAAAAAAAAACAGGGTTGCTTTCTTTACCTTGCGTTTTTAAGTTCATTAAGTAAAAAAAATATATAAAGTAGGTTAAAAAAATGTATCAGTATATTTAACTTTTTTTGTCTTGTTATAAAACAAAAATTTCAATTAAATCTCTGAAAAGCATTTTTATTGCTTGTTTCAGTGTTTTCGATATCTTTTTGCCATGGGGTTCAATTTTTTAAAATGCATTTTAGCGTTTACAAGGCAGATGTTTTCTTAAAGGTATAATGTATTCTAAAAAGAAATTAAAAATTCACTTAGAATGCCTGTTGAAACCTACGTTATTCATCAAAGTGTAAAAAACTACTTTAAATTTAATGCATGACTGGGCGTAAAATTTTAACGAAAATATACTAAAAATTTTAATCAAGCAAAGCATATTTTCTAATAAGGTTTAAGATTCTGAGAACAATATCGCTCCTTTTTTAAATATGTTTTTTTTATTCAATAAAAAACAATATTATTTAAAAATTTAGAATCAGCAGAGGGTGCATATTTTTTTTTTTAAAGTTTGGTCAACTTATTTGATGAAACCTGTTGACTTAAAGAAAGTTGTTTAAAATATTAGGGGGAAAAAAGCTTAATTTTGTGAAGGAAAGCAATATGCTTAACCTAACTTGAATAATCTATGCTTCATTAAATTTTGAATCAAGCTCAGTTTATAAAATACATCATGTTGTGTGCAATTTAAATTAAATATAATGCATTGAATTTTTCGGAGAAAAAGAGACGAAAAAGAAATCGGAATTTCGATTAGGAATTGTTTTTAAACTCATGCGAATGACAATAATGTAATGAGTCTATTGCAATTGCGCAGCCGAATTTTCTTTCAGTGAAAGATAATAGTATAAAGTCTTAACATATATACTTAAACAACTGTTTTCAATTCAATTCAATTAACTCAATTAAATTTATTTCAATCAGGAAACATTTTTTTTACAAATACGCATTTCACATATAAAATAAAAGAAAAAAGAAATTACATAAAGAAATATATTTCACCTTGTCTATTTGAAAATCCCTGATTGTGTAGATGGGAGTAAAGGCTATAACACATAACGTTGGCAATAGTAATAACACCAAAGGTTTGGGAGTACACCCTTCCCTCGTAGCACCACTAGATTTTGAATTGCATTTAAAGAAAACAAGTTATCCTCCTTGACGAAATTGCCTTGTTCAAAATTTTATGCTTCTTAAAAACTACCAATATTCTGACTTGGTTTTTAAAATCGACGTGAAATTATTTTGTATGTATTTATAAGCAATTTGTATTTACAAAACAAAATACAGTTCATTTCAAAAATTTTTGGCATTTGATTTTCATGATTTATTGACGGAAAAATTCTTCAAAACATTTTATATACACAAAACTACCAAATAAATGTCAAACTATTGGCTATCGTAGGATATATCGTATTGAATGGATCTAATAAAAATGACTTGGTAAAAGCGGTCTGGTCTTGACTTTAAGCTTCCCGAAAATTCAGCTTCGTAGGCATTCAAAGATTTTTAATAAAATTTAGTAACTTTTGCTTTCATGGATAGAATTTTCCGACAGAAAAGATTTTGTAAAAGAATATTTGAACTTTTTTGATTAATTTAATACACACAATTATTTAAATAAATTTCAGAAGAATATAACAAAAGCAGATATTTGGTATACAAACAGAGAAAATGAAACACAACAAATGAAAACACAACAGAGCAAAAAATGATTTAGAACAATATGCCAATATGATTACAGCATTCAAGTTAAATGTACTTCGGTGTGGCTAAATATTTTTGTTAGTAAATTTTAACTATAAAAGTATCTATATTTGGGGCAAACCTAACCTGGTCAGCATTGTGGACGGTACGCTGATCCTAATCACAGCATTGCGACGCTCAATTTGCCTCAACTATAGTTGCCACAACATCAAATTTAAAAGAAAACTATCAGTACAAATTTTGTGTTTACCTCTTTTTTTCACGTAAATATTTTATTTTTTGGATTAAAAGATCTGCAGCTTCAATTGGAGCATCAAGGTAGATGAGAAGTTACCGGAAAATCAAACCTAACCAAATCTAATTTTTTACAGTTAAGAAATTTTTTTTTAAATATTTCAGAATTTAATGATATATTAATGTAATAACTACTTATGTATATTAAGAAAAAATAGTTTATGACGAAGATTAAAGTAAGGCAAAATAATTTTCTTTTGATGTGTTGTAAAATTTATTAGTAATTTTAAACCATAAAATGAAATTCAAAGAAACTTGGCTTTAAAATTTAAAATTTTGCAGTGTCATTTGAAAGAAAACATGTCATCAATTTTGAAAGCTCTATTACTTGCTATGACACATTATTTTTTTTAAAATCCTTACCAGAAGTATTATGGTTTTGAATTTTTAAAAAAACATACTTAAAGATCAAAGGAGCAAAAATAACAATAACGATATAACAAAATGTTTATTTTTATTCATAAATTAATAATAATAAAATAATTACAAAAATCATAATATTACAAAATTTGATAATAAATAAAAATAATAAGTTTTCTGTTTAGGTAAAATATTCTTTAGTTAAAACTTTTAGACAATATATTAGCACTTCCAGCGTGTCAGAAAGCTATTTTTCACTTATTCTACTTTCTGAAGAAATGCTGTTGGCTTACTGTTTCAAAAAAGCACCACCAATTAAAACACAACATAAATTTTCACATTCAAAAGCAAAAATGTCAGAAAAAGACAACGCACTGAGGCGGACAATTACTTTAGGTACGAACACTATTTTTGAACCCTTTTAATTCGCCAAACGACATTAAACCCAACGCAAACGACAGTACAAAAAAGTTAATGGAAAAAAAAAAGTTGAACGAAAGAGAGCCCGCGTGCGTTTACTGTTTCATTTACTCAGCGAAAATGTTTGATTAAAAAAATCAAAAAGTTTGAAGGTATGTGGGCCTCTTGACACTAAATTAATTAAGAAGGTAATGTGCTCATTTACATGCCTTTTAATTAGTGCAGCATAAATTAACTCTAGTCCCTTTATCATTTACGTTGCATTATGAGCTAACCAGAAAGAAATAATTATTTATTAGTCGAAGAAAAAAAGGTTATTTTTCACTTTCAAGAAAAGCACTTTTATAAAATTCCTCAACTATTTTTATTGTGTTGAGGATGATTTGTAGATAAAGAGAAAAATAGTCGTCACCATCGACCATAGGGCGACTGCATTAAAAAGATAGCGGTTAAAAAACAATATCTGAATCGCCACTTAAAAATAAATAAATAAACTGTACAAAATACTTTAAGTAATAAAATTGAAATGCAGCGTTTGTGAAAATATTTAATATAAATACAGGGTCATTAGAAGAAACGTTATGATTTCGAAACGCTCTAAGTGAAATGCTACTGATCGGCATGGCTTGATATTTTGCAAGAATAGTAATGAGGTTGTGGGAATTTGTTTGGAAAAGAAAAGAAAAAATAGTTCTCAAATGTTTCGATAGATGGCGCTGTCAGTGTGATCGTGTCTAAATAAAAGGATGAAAAAAAGGTGAAAAGAGTCTAAAAGAGATTTGTGAAACAGGAGCATGTTTTTAGTTGAAAGGAAACAATAGATTCTAAGGGTTATCGGAAAAATCATGAGTAAATAGACAAAATTACGTTTTACATAGGAAACAATGGAAAGGGAAAGCGATATATTGTTGAAACACATTGCAAATTATTAATGCGTACACATTGCAAATTATTAATGCGTACGCATTGCAAATTATTAATGCTTAAGTTACTGAATATGCCCTCTATCTCGTTTCCCTACAAGTTGGAAGCATGAAACTGCATGTTTTAAGGGCGGACGATTTTTTTGATGGTTTTTTTTTACCACAGCTTTGTGTGTTGTGCGTAGGTTATATCTAAGTAACTGGGGCACTTTTTCTAATCCCTTTTTTCCTTAACCAAACGAATTCCCAGGGTCTCGCGACTGTTATCATAAAATGTTAAGTCATCCTGATTAGTAGTTTTAAAATTAGAATGTTTTGAAATTTTAGCTTTAATTATTATCACTCTGTACATTACTTAAATTATACTTGAAAGTACCAATTACAATAATTTTAATCAAGGGCCTCTGTGGCTCTGTGCTTCACTTCATATGTCGGAAATCATGGGTTCGATTTCCTCTGTTGCCCTGGTTGTTATTTCCTATCTGTGTGCTGGAAACTTTCTTCTTGCGTTGTCTTAACTGTAAATGAACAAATGACTCCAATCTCTCGAGCCAATGGCACTAATCTTTCCGTAGTGTTTATAATCTATGAACACGAGTAAAACAACAAACATTTTGACGAACGTAACATATTGTAATATGAGTAAAAACCCTGGCTACAGATGAAAATGTGCCTACCAACCACTGGCAACCAAATAATTTCTTTTGTTTTGCCTTTTATTTATAAATTATTGCGAGCAGTTATTAGACTGATTGTAAACCGACTGTTTTCCTTTTAGGTTTTTCGTGTAAAATACTCTTTTCAGCTTTTTAGCGCTATATTCAGTGCGCGAAACATACAATGGGTTAGAGGTGCGTCATCGATGGCAAAACATCGATGGTATTGATACATCGACCAAAAAACATCGATCTTTTTCACTATATAACATACATTTTTGAATATACTACTACTATACATGCATGATAATTTCTAACAAATGTTTCTTAGTGGATCAGTGAACTATTTTGGCATTGCGTCAATTCGTTGACGCAATGCCAAAATTATAGCTATTATTTCGGAAATTTCTAAGTAAAGCCAATAATAAATAAATTATATATATATATATATATATATATATATATATATATATATATATATATATATATATATATATATATATTTGGTTTTTAAGCAATACGAAAGAATGCATACCCGACGAATGCATTGAAAATACTGATCCTCAAATCATGAATTCAATTTAATAAGAATAATTTCGCAACATACGTGTGAAAATTAGATCTGTATTTGAAAACTATAGGGCTTCAGTACTTCTTTTGTCGATGTTTCAGGGAGTTCAATATTTTTGAGTCAATTTATGGATACCATTTTTTTCTTTTCTTTTTTTCATTTTGAAGATCGATGTTTTGAAACATTGATGTTTTTTGATCGAGGCCGCTTCTCTGTGAGAAATTCTATTATAATTTTCAACTAAAATACAAAAACATTAACATCGAAAAAATATCGAACCCAAAACATCGATGTTCCAGAAACATCGAAAGTTAAACATCGATATTAAAAATATCGATGTTTTAACAAAAACATCGATGTTTCCAAAACATCGACATCGATGTCGCACCCCTACAATGGGTGACTAAAAATGTTGGTGCAAAATACTTAACAATGTTGGCATATTTTTAAAACTGCTTTTTTGTAATTTCATGTCTTAACAAACAGAATTCAAATTTATAGAATCTATCTTGCGTTTTAGGAATAGCATTAGTGGCTCAGCGGTGTGCGCATTTCGTTTGGAAGACATTCTTAAAACATTTGACGGTCCTTTCAAAGGTCACGAAGATGTCAACTTTAACTGGTTGCCCGTACAAAATTCCAAAGTTCCAGAACCTAGACCAGGCCAAGTAAGTAAAAAGCAAAGTGTGTGGAATTATTTTTTGAATTTTGCTATATAATTCAGTCAAGAAATAAGACTTCGCTATGCGTGTATTATTTACCGAAATTAAACAGTAGTAGTTAATGGACTACACGCGAGAAGAGTCTTAGATCCGTGGCTTGTTTTTGAAAAACTTCGGGCCTCTTGAATCCAAAACTGATCACAGTTTTGCTTTCTCACGTCAAGTTTTTTTTTTTTTTTTTTGCTACGTGGGAGTTTGAAAGGCCAATTTAGAAATGTATGGAGTTTGTTTTCTTTATCTTTACTAATAATAAAGCTGAAAGTTTCTCTGTCTGTCCGAGATCTCTGTCCGGATCTCTGTCTGTCAGGATCTCTGTGACGCGCAAAGCGCCTAGACCATTCGGCCGATTTTCATTGGTTTTCGGCCGATTTTCGGTTTGGCACAAAGTTAGTTTGTAGCATGGAAATGTGCGAAAATTCGATTTTGTTCTTTTTCTTTTCCAATTTTAAGAACAAAAATAATTTTAAGAACAAAAGCATTTTCCCGAGCAAAATTATCATAAGATTAACGAGTAAATTACCAAGTTATCATAACTTGGAACCGTAACATGGGCAAGCCAGTTGGCGAGAAATTCAACATCCATTATTTGTAAATATACAGGCGAACCAAAAGACCTTTTAATTTTCTACAACGGGCAAAGCCGTGTGGGTACCACTAGTTAAATATAACACTAAAAAAAAAGATGTTAATGAAAACAGCAATCATTAATTTTTACATGCACAATATAAAAAATAGTTTTTCCTTGCGTTTGAACACGGTTTTATTGTAAATTATTTGTTGATTTTAATATTACTTGACAATATTGTAAATTCAAGTTTGTCACAAATAATAATAATAAGATTAAGACAACTATCATGTGATTTGATATTAACCAACGCGTTTCTGATTTTTCTTCCGTCGCTTTTCTGTCATTTATTGCCCCTAATATCTTCTTTTTTGTAACGTCAATTTATTTTTTTTCATACTCCGAGTTTCCAGTACTGTTAGTTAAGTGAAGTGACGTTTAGTTAAACGTATTTAACACCATGTGTATTGGAGTTGTTTTAGTCATGTATTAGTTAGCATTTGAAAATAATATTGCCTATCTATCGATCATTACGTCTATAATATTCTAGTCTTTGTTTTAAAAATTACATTTACATTTTCTCAGCAAAACTCTAATTTTAAAAGTATGGAACATATAGTATGATACCAGACTTAGGTAGAGCCCCTCATTGAGTATCCGAATAAAATATATGATTAAAATATAGTTAAAATTTTTATAAAAATTATAGCATAGGATTGTCGACGAAAATTCGATTAAATTAAAGGATTGACGTTATTTAAAACTTGTATCGTTGAATAATTCTGCAGATTTTGTGACAGTTTCTTCAAATGAAAGAAGTCTTGCTTGTCGAGTTTCGGGTAGAATAAGCATCATTTGCGATAAATTTATTATGTACTTCAGCAGAAAATAAATCCGCTGAATATTTACAGATTCCGGAAAATTTTGAAGGTACCTGCAGAAAATCGGCAGACTTACTCAATTATTGAGACTTCAACTAGCAACAGCCCTATGATTGGACTGCTTTTGCTTTGACAACCATATACCATCATGTGTTCAATGAATACTTTTATCTAAAATTTTATACATCATTTATGAGGAAACTTGACCAGGATAGGTCAACCTAAGTCGGATCGTAGCCCATTAGTTAAGTACGAGTTTTAAAGTTAGGGAACATTGCGTTCCTTTTCTTCTTTCTGAAGGAATAATTTCTTCTTTTCTGTTTAGTGCGTGAATGATTCCAGAACACTTCCAGAGATGACTGTGAATTTTATTAAGAACCACAATCTTATGGACCAAGCTGTTCCTGCATTTTGGGGAAAACCTATTGTGATTTACACTGGCTTTAAGTAAGTATTAAATTCATTTACTGAAGAGATTTTTCTACATTTAAACAATGAAATTCTTAATTATTTCAAACATACCTTTTTACCTACAAATGTGTTTTTTACGGACCAATGTATATTTCAGGTAAAAAAGGAGTATCCATCCTTAATATTAACTACATTATTTGCCATGATCAAATATTATTATTTTTTAACATGCAGTTTTATTTTAATATAAATAGCTATGGCATAATAAATTAGTATTAAAAATTACTTGCTGTTTGGAAAATATTTTAATTTTTGAAGGAAAATATTATATTTTTGTAGTCTCTGCTACTGTTTTTAAACTAAAACTTTTTGAGTTAAATAAGTAAACAAGCTTAATTTTTTACCAGATATAGGTACACACATATTGCAGTTGATCCTCAGATAGAAACCGCCAATGGCAAGAAATTTGATGTTCTTTTCATTGGAACAGGTTTGTAATTTTAGGCCTACTTTTCCTTTCCTTTTTCTTTCTTTTTTTATTTTTATTTTATAGATATATATATATATATATATATATATATATATATATATGTTTATCTTTATTGAAGATACTAGAATTATTGTTATTCATTTTTTGACTTGATTGCATTTTTTTTTTGAGCAATCACAATTGCTTATTGTTCTCATTTGACTGTTTTTGGCGTTCCTTTGATTTTATTTTCCCACCGCCACCCTCCGCACCATCACCGTCGACCGGCTCCTCACGATGCTGCTCCTATAGTGAAAGCAGTCTCCAGGTTGCATCCATGTTATACACACACGTGCATACACACACAACTACATACACAAACACATAGATACACCTACACACACATACACCCACGCATACATACAGACACCTACACATACACACACATTCATGCCTGCACACAGACACAAACACATATGCCTACACACATACACATACCCCCCCACACACACATTCATGCACACAACTACCCACACACTTATGCCAGCACACAGACACAAACACATATGCCTAAGCGCACATACACATTCCCCCCTACTTACAACATCCCCCCCCACACACATAAACACACATGCCTGCATACACACACACACTCGTGATTGCGAAAAACATAATTTGAATTCAAGAGGTCAAAATTCAAATTAATTTTTTTTCTTTTTTTTTTTCTTTTTTTTTTTTTTTTTTTTTTTGTGGTTACAACCATCTTTGTTACAAAAAGTTTTTTTTTTTTTTAATTCTAAAATTAACTTGTTCACCTCCATTTACTTTGTTGTTCCTCCTTATAATATATATAAAGCTGTCGTACCTACTCTATTTTACTACTAGTATAGTACTTGTACTCTACTAATGTAATTTTAATATATACGTATTATTGTTTTTGCATATTTATATTTTTTTGGCATTATTTTTTTAATGAGTTAAGTGATGCATGCGAAAGGAAAATTTACATACAAAACTATTTTTTATGAAATAGTTTTTATTTCTACATATTAAAAAAATCCAATGAACTATTTTCTCTTTGCAAATTTAAAAAAAAAAAATCTTTTTTTGGTTAATTTTGCTAAACTGATTTCAGTTATTATCAGCTTTTATTATTTTACAAGACTGACTTTTTTAGTTAAAAATATATTTATTTCCGTGTGTATTTCAGATAATGGAAAGGTTATTAAAGCCTTGAACGGTGGTAGCGCCGGTGGGGCGTCTCAGAATGTGATACCTGTTATCGTGGAAGAAATGTTGGTGTTTCCACAGCGATTTCCTGTCACTAATTTGTTAGTGTATCATACAGCGCAAGAAGCGAAGCTGGTTGTTGTTTCACAAAACGAGATTCTAACAATACCACTGCATTCGTGCAACAAGCATGCTAGAACGTGCAGGTACGTTAACATTTGTTCCAAAACAAAATTAAGTTTTAATATACCCATTAAATACTTAGACTGCCTTTTAAATATTTAGTCTTGAATATTTAAATTCTTATGTTATGTAGTTACAAATTAGTTGCAAAGCAAAAATAGCGAACGTCAATCTGCTAAAAAATGGTCTTTAATGTTTAAACTACTTAATGTTTACATGAAATACACCGCCATTTCAGTCAATTCCAGCCGAAGACAGCCCGGCATAGGAGTGACTGAGCTGGAGGTGGAAACCTCTTAAGGAAGACAAGAGTACCAAACAAACTGGTAGCTAATACAGAATTAGCAGGCGGTGTATTTCATGTATTTCTGCCTTAGTACTGGCTATAGGGCGGTAACTTACTGAATATACTTAATGTTTAGTTAAAAATTAGTTTTAAAACCAAATTAACAAACGTTTTTCTATTAAATTCTTTGTTCTGAATAGTTAAAATCTAATGATATCAAGATGCAAAACGAGAATGACAAATATCTCTTAAATATTTCCGTCTTGAACATTTAAATTTATATATTCATGTAATTTTGATCCAAAACGAAAATAACGGACAAATGTCGATTATATATTTCGTCTTGAATGCATCAACTCTTATGTTATTTAGTTGCAAATCAGTTACAAAGCAAACATTACTCTCGTATATCTATTAAATATTTTATCTTTAATAATTAAACTCCCGTGATATTTAATTGCAAAACGTTAAATTAATAAATATATTGATGTAAATTAGCTGCAAAACGAAAATAACCAACGAATATCTATTAAATACGTCTTGAACTTCTGTGATATCGTATTTTTCTCCACAGAAAACAATCAAAATGTACGAATAATTATCTTTGATTTTAACCTACTAGCTTTTTGCATAGCTTTAAGGTTTCCCCCCAAATATTTGAATGTTTTGCGCTCAGAAAGAAAGCAAGGAAGCAAAATCTCAACATAATAAATTATTTGCAAACATTTTGCTAATGTCGAAACTCATTACTGATCCTAATGAATAATTTCATGGTTATCTATGCACATACAAACATGACTTTTTTTTTTGCTCATAATGCTACATTGTTGTTTGTGGTTGCGTTGCTAGTTGATTTTATTGCTTTACCTTTATCGCATATAATAGGGGCACGATTTCTCTCGGTGAAATAAAAATGTCTTCATCAATAATTTGGAATAGAGAAACAGTTATTTCTATAAATAAAGCTTGTTATTTATTTATTGCGAAAAAAATCACACAAGTACTTACTAGATGGACGTATGGACTTACGTATGGACTTATTTGCTTTACTCTTATGTGTATTTTATGTAAGATGAATTAATTGAATTGCGTAAAGGAATAACCTGCTTTACTTAGCATATATGCTTTTCTGAATGAGAAATTTTTAAAAGCCTTAGCCGCAATAGCCTTACAAAAGGAATAATTAAGTGTTTATCGCATCGCATTCAAAAATTAGGGCAACATTTATTTTTCATACTGGAACCAAAAATAGCTAGAACCATCTTTTTTACATTTACGCTTTGTTACAATACATATAAAAAAAGGGATTTTTTTTTAAACGAAGCCTTCAGTTCTTTTAAAATATCATTTTCGATACATAAAACTGCATTTTGAACACATACGCATTCATTGAAAATATCTGCATGGAAAGTAACAAGTTCAGATCGTTATAAACCAGCTGGAGCGTACCTTGAAAATGATTTAAACTAAGAACTAATGCCAAAGAGTAAGGGCACTAGTTCTGGATAATAAGAATAGGGTTATAATAAGAGCAATAGTTTTTTTATCCGTTAAATGTTCGATCCTTACACTGTAAAAAATTCTGGAACTTTTCTGAGTACTTTCATGTAACATTTCGGGATTTCAATGGTTTTTATCCACTTCCTGGAAAAATCAAGTATCATTGTCAATAAGTTTCCTGAATTGCTACAAGTCGCCCGAATGCAGACTTCTCACTGTTGTGAAAAATATTTTTAGCTCCCAGTTTAACGATTAACTGAGCGTACTTATAAAGTGTATCGCCTTTGGTTTAGTTACGGCCCGTCCATGCTAATTAATTTTCCAAAGGGAGCGAATAAGCGTGAACTACGTTGCTTTGCAAGAATTAAGGCGAGTAAAATTCTCGTTACTTACCAGCAATTCTGGCTAAGCTTTGGCCTGTTTGCAATAATGCTCTTGGAACTTCCTTGATAAATCAGGAAAATGCCGAGCTCTTATATTATACCTTCTTAAGTGTACTCGAATTTTCTAGAGACGCGACTGGCTTTTAACGGAAATATTTCTGAAATTTTCCGGAGGCTTCCAGGATAATGTCAGCAAGGTTACTGAATTTCAGCGAAAAACGTTCCTAAATTTTGCAAGATATGTTACTGGCAGAAATTGGGCGCATCAGCTGCCCATTATTTTCCAGGAACGTTCCTGAATCGTTTTTACAGTGTAAAACTGAACTTGCTTGTAGCAAAGACAAGTTCATTGAAAATATCTAATTGGAAAGCAACAAGTTCAATTCGTTATAAACTTTCTGGATAGTAAGAAATACCTTGAAAATAATAATTAAAATTGAAAATTAATGTCAAAGAGAAAAGGCACTAGTTCTGCATAGTAAAAAATATAAATAATAGGGGAAAAATTTAAAAACCTGATATGATTTTTATCATGACGATTGCACTAATTTTAGCTTCTAAATTGTATGCAGAAATAAATTTTATAAACATAAGAAACTATATGAAAAATTACATCAATCTTTAAACATAAAATCTATATAAAATTAAATATGTATACATGGAAGAATGATGTAATATATATTAATTGTTTTCAATGTAGATATTTTGGGTTGTTAGATTTTTTAATACTTAGCAGAAAATTTCAAGTTTTTAAGTAATTGTTAAAGTTTAGTTTGATTCACTTTGTTTTCTCTTTTGCATTCTTGTATAAATTATTATATTTTGTAAAAAATCGGATTGTATATTAAACGTAAATTTTAATTTTAATCACCCATGAATACTTGTTACTGGGTATTTCGATTGCAATAAATTTTACTTTTTTTTTAATGTATGCAGAAATAAATGTTATAATAATAAGAACCTAGAGGAAATATTGCATCCAACTCTAAATATAAAGCATATGTGATCGTAGAGTAAGGAGAACTTCACCGAACTATTCTGGATCGCATAATCTGTGAGTGCTCAGTTCGACAATCGCATTGTTACACGTAAGTCGACATAACCATTCATATACCCTTCGAAGATCGATAACTTAACGATCTCGCTGAGACTTCTCGCAATTAATCATCAGGAAAACCAAAGAGTTATCGGAAAATTTTCCCTCTCGGCACAGGGAGCTCGAATATTTCCTTCTCTCAAGGAAAACTTCTGCCCCCGATTCCCCCCTAGGGGAAGAATACTGGAGGATATATCCCCCTCTTCTCAAACAGTACTTTTCGCCGCGTGTCCCATCGATTAATCGGGTCATTAATCGATTCTTGGGAACCGATTCGGAACAATCGCTTTTCTGTTTCTGGTGTCATGAAAGCTGTTGTTTGTGTGCGAGGGGTGGCAGGGGACGTCCGAGAATTTGACTTTTAATTTGCTCTGGAAATCAGGTTTTGTCAATATCAATGATGCAATAGAAAAAGCCGATTTCTTTGACTAGACTTGACTGAGGATAAAAGTCAACCAAATAAGCGAGATGTAAAAGCTTGTTTAATAGATTTCCTACGATATGTTGAAAGATTTGTTTTTTCAAAGCACGTTATATGTCTTTATATTGACATATGATCATCAAAAGTCGTCCCTTCTGTTTTTAGTACTAATCATAAAAAAGTGAAACTTACGATATACATAAAATACACCGATCAGCTCAGTCATTCCAGCCGAGGACTGCAGTTTTGTGCTTATTAGCACTCATCAGCCCCGGCATAGGAAGTGACTGAGCTGGAGGTGGAAAACCTCTTAATGAAGCCAAGAGTGCCAAACAAACTGGTAGCTAATTAGCACTGACCAGACGAGTGACCGAAGCAATGATTCGGTTCAACTCGAAGATTGAAGTTAAGGCATGGTATTTTCCGTAAGTTACATGGTGTATTTTATGTATTTCTGCCTTTGCCCTTGCTATAGGGTGGTAACTCACTAAAAAAACTTATGATATTATTTGGAATTGATTCTGTCATATATATGCACGAAAACAAGAGGAATAGAGAGCTTAATTATGCTCGTTTTTCATCCCAATTTTAAATGCGATGTCCCCGTAAATCATCCAATTCGGGAGTAAAATTCTTTATACACTTTAAAAATTACACCAAAGGTCTGATTTTCTACTCAAGTTGAACTTAGTTTGAACTTTTTGGGTAAATTAAAACGCATGGGAACATTACAAAAAAAGAAAAACGGCCATTCTAGCTTGCATTCCTTTTCCCATCATTTAATTCATGAAATAGGTCACAAAATTCGCTTGAATCGCGGCGACTTTTTACTGCCCAATACTGTTCAAAACTGCCCAAAATTTGGCTACCGTGCTAAAAGAAAAGTTTTTTTTTTTAATGTTGAAATTTCTCCCAGATAAGATGGAAAGGTAAAGTATAGGTGCGGACACTAAACACAGTTAGTCGAATTTTCACCCCAAGCAATATTAGTAATAACAGGAAATAGTCAACGTTGTTTTGCACAAATAAACAGATTACAGGTGTTTCGGGGTTTCAAGGAACTTCTTTTTCTATTCAAAGGTGTGAGCTTCTAGATCTACAGACACCCAGTGAAAGCAATGAAAATGGACAGACGACAGTTTAAACATAAAAATAAGCAGTTAACAAAAGCAAGACAAGACAAAATGGAACTCAAAGTCAAAATTTATTGCATGATTCCATCCCAGAGGAAACCGTTGACTTAACGGTTACAACAGTTTCCTTCATGTTTGTTTCAGAAAATCTCCAATTAAGCGTTATTCTAAGCGTAATCTAATTTTAAACTGAGTTAAAATATTATTACATTTTGTATATTCAAATGAAATTAAAAACAATTAGTAGTGTAAATGGAATGAGAACGAAATGGAAATATTTATGTGATATTATATAGCTGTAAAAATTATAATGTCATTCAAGCATCTTTATTTTGTTGATGCTGGGCTTTCATACTTTATTTATTTATTTATTTATTTTGCATCAACAAACTAGCTTCAAAAACTTTAATTTAAAGCATAACTTCTCCACTTTTAATATAAACGTGCCATCGGAGCCGTGACCTTCAATGGTAGGATGTCTTAGAACCATGCTAGTTTTAAATGGATTTAGCTAATTTTAACTCTAAATTTTGGTGAATATTCTATTGTTTAGGAATGTTCTTCCTGAGTTACACAAAAAACATAATCTTATAAATTAAAAACTGAGCGTGTGCAACTATGTATGTATGTCCAAGTTTCTTCTTCCGAACGAGAGTGAACTGACCATCAAGCCAGGTATCGATGGATTCGTCATCTTCCTGTCTTTATGTTTGGCTATGTAACATAATCATCGGATAATATATAATTAGCGGAGATATCAATTAAAAACTATTAATTATGACACTCAGATTTCTAAATAAAATCCCTATTTTTAGAAGGCTTTCCTCCATTCAAATTATTATTTCGTGCTTCAACTCAACTTTCTGCAAGAATGCTTTCATTAAAATTTATAGCTTGAAGAAAATCATTGAGACGAAAAATGTGTTGCCATTTTTTATCTCGAATACGAGCAAATAAAATTCTGGGTTTTTTTAAAGGCTTCTCCTGTTATCGGGTATTTAAAATGGTTACATTTTGGTTACTTTTCCGAAATCTGCCGCAAAATTTTACTGATTTTTTTTTTTTTTTTTTTTTCAAGCCTGATTGTTGAACACGCATCACTTGACATAACTTTTATTTTCGAGGTGGACCGTGCAAAGCCCTGCGACGCAGCTAGTAAGATTATTAAAATGTGAGTAACTGGGGTTGAAATAGAGAGATTATGACTCAACTCTCCTCTGAATGACTTGACGCTTGTCAAAAGTATCATTAAAACTTTTGCATTCAATTCAAACAATACAATAAATTTTTAGCTTTAGTTTTTTTAAGCTTAACAAATGCAGTGTCTTTAAAAAAAACTTTTACGAACATTTATTTTTGCTAAAGTATATTTTGAATTTATAATAAGGAAGAAAAATCGACTTTTTCTAAAACATTAAAAAAAATGTTTGAAGTAACTAACCTCTGGTAATTGTCCTTAAATGAATCCAATTATCGAAGCTAAGCCCAATCGATTCAGCAAAACACTATCATAACGCTGATAACGATTTTTTCTTTTTATTTTTTTTTCTCAAACAGTATCAAAATTTTGCAGCACTGCTTGAAAAAAAAAATGTGTACTTTTTTTTAGATTTTTAGTAAATGATGATTATTTTATTTTAATTACTTGCTCAAAAGAATGTCACAGAAAAATCGTGCTAATTATCTTTGATGTTCGAGGTTTGTGGAAAAAATGAAATGCTAGACCAATGGGCATTAGCTAAGCCTGCTTTGGAAAAAAAATTTAAAGAGAACTTTGTGGTTTTTCTTTCTAGTTAAAGTAAAAACAAAGATCAGTGGCCTGTAAGTTTTTTCTTCATTAAGACTTATGTTAAAAAGAACTGCACAAAGTATACGCAAAAGAATGTTGTAATATTGATTAAATGTTTCCAGTGTAGATGTTTTGGGTGGTTAAGTTTAATATTTTTCAGAAAATAGCGAGTCTTTAAATGACGGTTAAAATAAATTTGTTTTGCTTTGTTTTTCATTTTGCATTCTTAAACAAAGTATTTCTAAAAATTCTCACTGTATTTTAAATGTAAATTTCAATTTTAAGCAACAGCAAATATATATTACTGGATTTTTCGTGAGGTACGTTTCTTTTCTATATATTGTCGCCTCAGAGCAACAGTAAGATATCTTAGTGTTATTTCTGGGATTAGATATCTTACTGTTGCTCTGAGCCGATGATATCCTATTTGACCATCCAGATGATCGTTTTTTTCACGACATCATGCGCCCGCATGTACGAATGTCATATTAATGTACGTGCGTATGTATTTCGCATAATTCATCAAGGTTTAGTTTTAGAAGGTTGTAATTTTTTAGAAAAAATGGGCTCATAAAACTTTTTAAAAAAAAACATTTCCCTAAAGCATTTCGTAAAATATTCTATTTCTAAAAACTTCAAGGTTTAAAAATCTTGCAATAAAAAGCCAGGGAAAATACTTTTGAGAACCGTTGCTTTTAGTGATAACAAGTTATGACAAATGTAACCCTTTATGTAGATAGATATATCGTCGTTTTAGAGCAACAGTAGAGTATCTTGCTGTTATTTCTGGAATTAGATGTCTTACTGTTGCTCTGTGACGACGATATATTGACAGTTGGGCAAGTATATTAACAGATATATATATATATATATATATATATATATATATTGATATATATATATATATATATGATTGATATATATATATATATATATATATTGATATATATATATATATATTGATATATATATATATATTGATATATATATATATATTGATATATATATATATATATATATATATATATATATATATATATATATATATATATATATATATATATATATATATATATATATATATATATACATCAAAAAAAACTTTCATTTCTTTAATCAATTTTACAAATGAATAAAGGGAGAGAGTAAGTGTTAAATAGTGCCTGAATAAGTTAAATAACTTAATAAAAATAGAGTTTAGTTATTTCATTTACCGATTTGCTTTGTCTTTTTTGCTTCATTAAGGTAGCATTTATCGCTGTTTTTGTAGTCGCATTAGCTTAATTAGATTTCAGGGAAATGAAAATTCAATGATCAGAGCTTAATGCACGAATATTTTTTATGATGTTAGAGAGACTTCCAATCTATGATTGGATATTTATCCGTGGGGAAAAAAGAGAGATTACTACTGAGACCGGTTCCTGTGTTTTCAATTAGAAAACGTTAGATTAACTGTTATCTACTACTATTTAGGATTTAGATGTGATCAATCTGAAATAATTATCGAAAAATATAACCACATGTTAAGATTTATCGATACAAAACATATATTGTTATAATGACACTGAAGCATTTAATGGCCATTCAGTTTATTTAAAAATAAACTGTATTTATACCATAGTTGAGGCAAAGTAGTATATGGTATAATAGTTGGCCACTATGATCAACTATTATACCATAGTTGAGGCAAACTGAAACTAGCAGCTAAGATAAAGTCGAGTTTGTTCGGTCGGATATTAAAGAACGCATCATTAGAGAACATAATTACATGGTTTAACTGGAAGTTCTTCCAGAACTAAAGGATATTCTTTTTACTTACACCAGTACCGAATTTATGGCAACAACTATGTTTTTTATCTCTCTACTGGCGTGAAATTGGAAATATTCCGATTATTTACTTGTAACTGCGAAAGCAGTTTTCTAAAAGCAAAATTCTTCTAAATATAAATAACGAACTTTTGTTTTAATTTCATAAAAAAGTCATGTTTGACGAAAAATGCCGAACCAGGACAAATATATTTTCAACTTCGTAACTAGAGTATTTTACGCATTGAAAATCGAAAAAACGCATTAAAAGTGTTTGACAACATTACTCAAAACGGATTTGAAAACATGGCCAATAGTAAAAAATTAGTACTGCGGAAAATATGGACAAAAATAATTCGAAATTGTTTACTACTATTTCAATTAAACGTTTCATTACAGTACATCATTTATTCAGCCTCCATTTTTCCAGGTTTCCGGTATATCCTAATCAAATTTGTCGAGTAGAAAAAAATTTATATTCACACAAATAATAATCCTGAATTATGGTAGCAAGAACGAAATTATAATTGCGGCAAAATATTCGTTTTCTTTTGGCTAAATGCGCAACTCTTGTATAGGTCATACAGTAAATTATAGTTATCCTAGAAATAAAATGATGTATTTGAAGTTTTAATTCAACATCACTGCAGTTGAACTCAAGATAATAAAGAGTTTGCTGTAAAAAAAAAGAAAGAAAGAATATGCAGTACATTATAGTATCCTAGAAACAAAAAGATGCATTTGAAGTTTCAACCGGACACCACTGCAGCTGAAGTAAATATTATAAAGCGTTTCCAGGAAGCGATAATGTATAATTTTGTAACAAAGCATGGTTTTTTTTGCTGTAAAAAGAGATAACCCATCGTATTTAAGAACGCGTTTAGCTCATTATCCATTTTCTTTTGATTAAATGCAAAACTCTTGCATAAGTCGTACAGTAAATTATAGTCATCCTACAAACAAAATGGCGCATTTGGAGATACAGTCCGACACCACTGCAACCGAACAAAAGATTATAAAGTGTTTGCGAGAAAGGATGCTATGTAAATCCGTTTTCAAAGTATCGTTTTTTGCTGGAATAAAAGAAAAGTCTGTTAGTTTAAGAACGTGTTTTGATTCCTACCCATATTCCCCGGATTATCCGGATTTAAGTTTATCTGGATAGTCTTTTTACCCTTTTTTTCCGGATAAATGAAGTTATAATGTTTTTTTTTTTTTTTTTTTCAAATACAAAATGTTAAACTGTCTTATTGCTAAAAAATACACTTCTTCTTTCCCTTCTACTGTCTTCTATTATTTTATTCTGAAAAACGTAGTTCCTATGTCAAACGATCGCTATTTCGTCTGAACTGTTTAAATATATTTCACTTATCTAAAAACTTTTAAGGAGTACTTTTACGCCATGAAGAAAGCTCTAGCTACATCTGTGGCTAGACAGCAAACGTAAAGTAAACAGAAGACTGAACTTAAAAAAGCAAATAAGAGGAATTAATAAACATATTTTTAAATAATTTTATTGAAACATTTTGTTAGTAAAATATAGTTATACTGTATTTAAATATGTGACATAGATAAGTATTACAGGTGTCGCTCGTATAACACGGTTAATTCGTTCCGTGTAGTATCGAAACCGTGTTATACGAGACTTTTTTAAAAATAACATTTTTACTTATTTTTAATACTAATTATGTATGTGCATGAGAAAAATCAGGTTAAAATGTATCGTGTTATATCGAAACCGTGTTATACGAGATTTAGAAATAATGCAAATCAAGGGATGTATACCGTGTTATACCGAAATCAAGTTTCAAGAAAACAAAGTAAAAACTTATTAGAGTTAACAACTATTAACAGAATGTATTTTAAAAAAAAGTGAAATTTCATCTTATATGAATATAACATTCGAGTTATATCAAAACCATGAAGTATTGAATTCAAGTTTCGTATCGTGTAATATCGAAACCGTGTTATAATAATCGCAAATTTGGTACTGTGTAATATCGAAACCGTGTTCTAATAATCGCAAGTTTCGTACCGTGTAATATCGAAACCGTGTTATAATAATCGCAAATTTGGTACCGTGTAATATCGAAACCGTGTTATAATGATCGCAAATTTTGTTACCGTGTAATATCGAAACCGTGTTATAATAATCGCAAATTTGGTACCTTATAATATCGAAACCGTGTTATAATAATCGCAAATTTTTGGTACCGTGTAATATCGAAACCGTGTTGAAGAAGAACCGTGTTATACGAGAGACGCCTGTATATGTAATTGTGATTTTACATCGTAGAAAATGTCCATATTTAATAAGATTCTGGTAGTTAATTGTTAAATTTTTAACATTTCACTTTTTTCTTTCAGTGCCTGCGTAGCGTTACGAGATCCTTACTGTGCATGGGACACTAGCCAGAGAATATGTACTAGCTCAAAGCAGAGGTAAGAATTTTCTAATAAAAAAGTTATTAAAAAATATTTCTTAAGAAGTGCAGTGAAACCTAGCGTAAGTTGACCACTTGCGGTTTACTACTTTAGCGGTCAACTTAAACAGGTGGTCAACCTATAGAGGTTGAATTATATGATATAGATCTGATTCTGTGCCTGAAAATAGCGGTCAACTTAGACAGGTGGTCAACTTTACAGGTTTTACTGTATAAGTAACGGCGCTTGCATATGAGTTAGCGTGTTTATTAGTAATTTAATTATTGATATATTTCTTTAAAAAATTGACGTAATTAAAAACAAATGTTTGATTGCACACATTACTGAAAATACTACACAAATGTTTTTTTTTGGCTAATACTTATATCTTATAAATAATAGCAATAATAATAATAATAATGTCTGCTGCTTTTTGTATTCACTGCCTAAAGAAGATATTTGATTTTCAAAATAGAATTTAGTGTGTTTATATTTCACAATGCAGTGATAGTGAATTTCTTTCCAAACAAAGTCAGCTTCTCATGGATTTTTGTGAAAGCTGAAAACAGTGAATGAGGTTTTATTTATCATAAAAATCAGTTTGATGTCATCTTTACTATCATTGAAACAATTTACATATGAATATAACTATGCCTTCCTCGAAGACTCTACACTATTATTAACTATTACTTCTGATGATTTTCAAAGCAAATGTTGTTCATCAGTCAATAAAAATAAACTTAATTCATTTCCTCCCGCTAGACGTTTTTTTTTCTTTTAACTCGCTTTCCTAGCAATTAAATTCAGATTTGACACAAAACCTGTTTATACAGACATTGTGAGGAAAAAAAGTGTTATTCTCTAACATTAAAAGATTCTTTTACGAGAATACCATTTCAGCCATCTTTATCTTTACTAACAATAAAGCTAAAAGTCTCTCTGTCTGGATGTCTGAATCTCCCTCTGTCTAGATCTCTCTCTGTCAGGTTGTCTGGATCTCTGTTTGGATCTCTCTCTGTCAGGTTGTCTGGATCTCTGTTTGGATCTCTCTCTGTCAGGATGTCTTGATCTCTTTCAGGATCTCTGTGACACGAATGGCGCCTAGACCGTTCTGCCGATTTTCATGAAATTTGGCGCAAAATTAGATTGTAGCATGGGGGTGTGCACCTCGAAGAGATTTTTACAAAATTCAATTTTGTTCTTTTTCTATTCCAATTTTAAGAACATTTTACTGAGCAAATTATCATAACGTGGACGATTAAATTACCAAATTATCATACCGTGGAATCGTAACATTGGCGAGCTAATGAATATAGCAAATTGGCGAGAAATTCATCATCCGTTATTTGTAAATATACAGGCGAAATGAATGACCTTTTATTTTTCTACAACGTGCAAAGCCATGTGGATCCCACTGCTACTTTCATAAAATAAATACTTTAAATTTATTACTATTCATAGACATTTTTTGATCACGGAAGAAAAACAACTGAACATTCAAATGTGACAGTATTGACAGTATCTATGAATGAGCTACCGACCTGGAATTCTAAGCCACTTGCTTTCTCTCTCCGGATGTTATTAAAGAAGAAGAATCGAGTCCACTTCCATGTATCAGTTTCCAATTTGTTTGAAGTAGCTGGTTTTAAAAGATAATCTCATTTTACAGTTTAAGGAACGCGATAAGAAGTAATTATTTCCCACCTGCTCTTGCCTACCCTGTTTTTTCCTTTCTCATACCATGTCTTAAAACTTCATGTGGGCGTATTCAAGCTGAGGAGTGGAATAATATCGATAATGCATTCTTAAAAATCGATGAATTAATATTTTTTTTGTTGGAGTTAATTTCTCTAAAAT